>NW_017259326.1:29795-51550 GCF_001594045.1 Atta colombica
TTGTCTTTCCACTCCGATCACCGCAGGTTGCCCGAGAGCGGTTTGCGCTATTACAGGTTCGTCCGTGCGTAAACGCTCGCTCGAGGAGAGATCGACGATCCCCTCGATCTTTTACGCGACCCTGACTCTCCGTTTTGTGCGCGTTTCTTCATTCGTCAGTTTACAACAATGACCCACTTCGCGTTCGCTTGACACTCATATTTCGATGAAAGGATCTGTACTGTTACTTCCACATGAAGAATTAGAGTGTCAGCCTGTATATAATTCATAGGATGCTCATTGAGTTGTCATTTGTAACTAGAATATAGATAAAATATATCGGAAGTTTTGCCACTCCTTCGTGTTATATGTGTGTTCTCTTATCAATTCCATATCGATTATTTTTTTAATAAAGATTAAATGATGACTGTTAAATTATTAAAAATATAGTGAACTTAAAAAAATGAAAAATGAAGACTAATAGTGAATTCTTTCCAAAATCGATTTTTAATATCTTTTATTATGATTTATTAATTTGTATTCTACTCCTTCTTGAATGAGAAGAAATAATTTATCTGCGAGAGAAGTTATGTGGAATTTTCACGAGGATATATTATTTGTACCTTGGAATCCTTTAGGAGGCTGCAATGATGGCCAAATAAGGTCAGGAATGCATTCGAACATTGATTGGAACTAAAAGAATGTTCTTCCATGTGGTCGTAGAATAACTCGCAGGTCGATCTTTCACGAATCGAATTTCTTCGCGCATATTTTAATATCTTGAAAATTTCGAATAATTCATATTAATGAAAATTAAAACTATTTTAATACAAAAAAGTGAAAATTAGTTTGCGATTGCGAAACTAAGAAAATCATCTCTCATTTTTTTATAACATCAAATGGATCTGTTATCTTTAGATTCGGATATGAAAATAACAAATACATTGCATATACATGAAATTTTGTAATTATTATATATTGTAACAATTATTATTATATTATTAATTATGTTACACATTATATATTACATATTAACAATTTATTATATTATTATCAAAAATATAATACAAATCGGCAACATTGCGTTCAATAGAAGAAGCAGTTTTGCAACTATAATTGTACAATTCTTTAATATGATTGGTTTGTACATTCAGAGTTTTAGTAATGGACTAAGGAGTGGCCAAAAGCCAATCATATGAAAGACTCTTGTAACAATTGCAAAATTGCTTTTCCTGGCTTGAACGCAGCCATTGACAATTGCTTAAATAGTACTTTAAGAAGTTCTTTGAAGTTTCCGACACTCTCTCTCTCTCTCTGTCGTAAATTTAATTGTATATTATAGCGACAGAATCATAAAATGTGTGCGTACAAAAAATGTATGTATCTATTGAGGATATATATATCGATTATATATCGATCTTTACAACCTTGCACTTTCGAATCAGATTTCAGTTCACTGAATCGTGTTAGATAAAACAGTATCGCAGATTCGAGGAGCATGCATTTTCGAGTATAAATCGAATACCGATTCCATTATCTAGTGAAGAGGTGTACACGGCTGTCTGAACGTGAAGTAGAATTGATACGCTTGGAAAATCGTACATGCATTAAAAGCACCCGATTTCGTGCATTCTTATGTGTGAGTGCGTGAAAATATGACTCCAGAATAATATCGTCAGTTACATGAGGTCATTTCCGGGATGCTGACACAGTACACTGATTTCACTTATGTATATCAGTGCGTATTATGCGTATGTACTCTGTGTAGTTAATCAATCGTGTTTATAATTTCATGAAACACGAGATATGCACGTTCATGGAGTAAGAAATATTGGCGCCGCAAGACTGAGCACGAAAAAGTACAGAGAACACCGTACCGTATAATAAATTCAATAGTTTAGTGTCAAACTATTTTTGAGTGAAATTTGTTTCGAAGATATGATAGAAATGCTGATGGAAATCTGAGAAAATGACATTCTATTGAAAGAGATATATTTAATATGATAAGCTGTGCGCAAAATTATTTTTTAGTTGAAAATAATTCCATCAAAGAGGCAATACTTTTTTATAAATGTAATTTTTCTTCATTTTCCAATATAAATATATATATATATATATTTCTTTGGAAACTTTTATGTTAGAAATTTATGGTTTCTCGTTACATAGAGTTAGATCGGAAGGAGAACCGCTCTGTGGAATTTATTGCTTCGATATTAATCGAGAATCGATTGTCTTCTACTGCAGGAAAACTGCGAGCACAATATATCCGCAGATTAGAAAGTCCTCGATCTCAAAACGTTTTCATATCCTGAATCACGGGGAGAGGAAAGGTCAGTGGTCTTGAGGAGTTTTCTACCGCGGTTATGATTCTGCGGCTGCGTCAAAGTCGGCTCGTCACGCAACACGGTCATTCGTGCAAACGCACCGCATACGGCGAACGAGAGGCCGCGAGATAGACAAGAAGAGAGAAAGAGAGTGAGATAGACGAGAGAGAGAGAGAGAGAGAGAGAGAGAGAGAGAGAGAAGGAGGAAAGAGATAGATGGAAGGATAGGAGAAACGGGAGAGGAGAAGAGCAGGACTACAAACGTCGGCTTTACGGACGGACCCTGATACAGAGCCTAATAGAAATATCGATTTCGAGGGTCAACGCACCTCGCAGCGATACCTGTATACTTCGTGCATAATTCTTATTAAAGAACATCGTTGCGGTCGCGCACGATAAGTACTGAAAGCGGATTTTTGCCTTTCTTCTCTTTCGGAGAAATTTGGTCACAAGGGATGAGGGCTACGTTCGATTATGCTTTAGATTTCTTTTGCTTTAGGGTTTAGGCTATCTGTGAGATAATTGAAAAATATGGATACTGAGAAGAGTATAAGAGTCGATAAAAATGTATCATTATAAGAAAACTTGGAAATTTGTTACAAATGAAAATTAAAGTAATAAAATAACTTTCGATACGATCTATTACGTTTCAGAGTATAAGTCGATGAAAGAATCGAGAAAAGAACTTTTAGTTTCATTAAAGGATATGTTTTATAGATGAATTAAATTAATTTTTATGAAAAGAGACTTAACTCTTTTATAAATAACTTTTTCGAAAAACGAGAAAACACTTCGTATAACATTTCATTATCGGTATCAATAAACTATCTCTATCTGATGTCATTAAATATGTGTGATGTATATGACGAGAAATCGGAATAACGATGAAAATAGATGTTTCTCAAAGTATCAGTAGTCGTGTTTGAAATATATTAAAAATAATGAGATATTAAACATACATCCAGTGTCGTATGGTTCTTCGCATTCGATAAGATCTTATCGAGAACTTCAAAATTGTAAATCTTAAAGTGGAACTCTCAAATTAAAAAATATAGTATAATATTAAAAAATTTAGTTCTTCTTTATTTATTGAATCATATACGACAACATCAAATGATTGGTTAGCTTTGAACGTCTTAGATCATAGTTTATGTTTTAGCTAGGAGTTGATGTTCTCGAAAGCAGGCGGTCGTAGGCAGGATACCCTGGCCGGATGTGCGGCTCTCGTCAGTCAGAAGTCGCGAGTATAATGCGATCGAAATTCTATATTTAGAAGCGGTAACACCCGGTACAGCGCGGACGGTAGTCCGCGTATGGCGCAGCTATTCCTGTATTCTACGATCTTCTCCTTCGCTATCGTTTTCTTCGTTTTTCGTCTGCCGCTCGCTCCGCCTGGGGAAATTCTTCGAGGGCGGACGGATGCGCCAAACGAATGCAGAATCGCGTTCCCCGCGACATCGGACCCGCCGGCGCGCTTTGAAATATTTCCTTTATCTCCCGCAGGACCCCACTCGCAATTAAACGTAGCCGCGGCTTTTCCGTTCTCGCGATATTTAACCCCCTCGAGGGATTAAATATTCACGTTGCTCGCTACATTTCTCTCACAAAGCTATCTTACACTTGAAAGCCGATTTAATCGTTCAAATAATTACGCGTCTCAGCATTTGCATTGATTCTGTAATCGAATGATATCATAAAATGGAGTAACTTTAACAAAAAAATCAGGATTTTGGAAAAATGTGCGTTTATGAACGCATCTGGGACCTAGCTATTTTGGAAAGATTGTTACCGAAAGATGGAAATGCACGGCAATTATTTGACGAACTTAAACAAATGCTTCGCAACGACGAAGTAATCGTACAAAAGGTAATCGTACTTCTTCCTCATTGCTTCTAGAAATTAATCATTGACCAGAACGATTCTTTGCTTCGAACAAAGAATCATTCATGATTGGCGGCACATCTTAGTGTTATATCTCGATTGTCCGTATTAAGTTACCCGCGATGTGTCTCGACAATCGTTCATTCACGACTTGCTGAGCTCGAATTCAAATTTTACGTTTATTTCGCCCATGTATGGCTTTTCGACCTGTTACCATTGCATTCGTTTTGAATATCGTTAAAGATTTATCATCTCTCAAATCCAAATCGCAAATGAACCGTTGAAAAATAAAGTAATATATGTACAAATAATTTTTTCGCCTAATGTTTCAGAGAGTAAATCAGGATAACATCTCATTGAAAATAAATTTGTCATATTTAAGTGTGTTATGTGTAAATGTGATGTAACAACTCTCTGTAATAATTTCAATGCATAAAGTTAAATAGGTAATATTAAAGTACAAATCATTAAGGAATGATCACGGAAATAGCTGTTGCTATAATTAATGATGACTCCACGAATGCGATTGATAATATATCATTTGCTGAACGTAATGCCGAATGCTAATTAATCGAAAATAAATCGCATGCCATTAGAGCTCATTTAAAATTATGATCCCTATCATTGATTACGTGACGGAAAATCTGACGATGTTTGCGCGATTATTTCGTCACTCTTGCGTAACGTAAGCTGCTCTCGTTATAGAATCTCGCACACTTGGTAAAAGCCAGATCGGATCTGTGATTTGTTTTTCGTGGAAATATCGCACGCGTCTTATTTTGGTTCGACGCTTAGGCATGGTTGCCGAAAAATCGTCAATGTTATGATTTTTCCGCGAAAATGCCTTGCAACCGCCTGACTGGATTATTTTTTGAATGAATCACGAGAGAAGCGAGATTCATTCGCTAGTATGATATACTTGAATAACATCCAGATTATTTTCGCGTGACTATAGAATCATAAAAATAGAGAGCTGAGTATAAAATCTTCATTTTATTTTATACTTCTGATTTTACTGTATATAATTTTAACACATTTCAACATAATTTGTACATTTATAGGTAATATAGATTCCATTTCCTTTTCGTGCGGTCAATATCTCTTTGCTTCCTTTAAAGCTTTACTGCTATAATATTTTACTTATATGAAAAAAAATTCTGAATTTTTTTATGTACGATATTATATTAGTGACAGGGTAGCAAGCAAATCTGAAGGGGGAAACTCTTGTATGCAATCGATACTTGAAACCGGATACCGTATGTGTCGTATTTTGCAGGAGCGTGCTTGCGATGCAGCATGAGCGCAAACATGACGCCGCCGTTATTCGACGTCATCGCCTGGCGAGCCGGAACGCGATGTAGAACAGTCTTGGCATTCATGCCGATTCCGATGAGCCAGATACCCGCTGACTTATTAACAAGGGGAAATATGAATGAGTCGTGCCATTCCGGATTGCAAGTGATCCACGAAAGCAACCCTGTATTAGTTATTGCTGAGGTTATTGCCACATTAAAAGAAAAAAAAAAAAAAAATGAAAAGACCGCACTGAATAATTTTGACATGACAAACTGTTCGTGATGTTATAATTAATAATTGCCATATAATCGATTTGCTTCACAGCCTCTATTAGCAAATTAAAAGAAAAGTAATAAGGAACTTGGATAATATAATCCAAGACTTTTTTTTCCTTTAATAAGGAAATTGTAAGAACTTTATATCTGTCATAATTATTGCGGTCGTGTAGGCAGTTCAAAGCACCGCACATTCTCAATCTGACACTCGAAGGAGTTCGAGGTCGATTTTTTTGCGAGCGAACGTTTATTTCATTATACTTCCGCGAGTCAAGTCTGTTGTTCTGTCTCTTTGTTCCCGTAGTTCCTCCTTTCACTTCGTCGTCTGTCCTACTCTCCTTCCTGAGCTTAGCAGAGCTCTTTCTCTTTCGAGATCATCCTCTGTCGTGAAGGAGAATCGCGAAAGTGCGTAATGCGGCATCGGAGGCGCCACAAAAGGAAGAAGAGCATAACAAGTCGGCGAGGAACGAACGAATATGGAGTGCATCGAAACGAAACGACAGGAAGAACAGGAGAGTGCGCGAGAAACGTAGAATCTGTACAAAATTAATTTAGAATCGTTTTCTTTTAAACACCTTAATTAGATGGACATTAATTGATTTTAGTCATAATTTTTTGTTTTTTAATTTTTCCATTTATATAGAAATAATTTGGAATGTAAAATTTGTGTTACAAAGAGCATTGTAAAAACGTTTTATACGTAAAGAAATATAATTAGCATATCTGTAAAATTTTAATTTTGATTTCTCACGAAAACCTCACGTATCTTCATTTTTATTGCTGATATTCTATTGTATTTTCCATAAAAATATACAGATGCAACTTTTCCATTCAATTCTGGAATTATGTACTTTCTTATATTACGCAAGAATTGTGCAATATATTTTTTCTATCGCGCACATAGAAATATTACAAATGATATTAGATATATATTATTGATAAACAGTATCTTTATCGATTATAAATGTTTGAATTAATTGTGATTCATTAAAATAATTTTAAGAATTTTAAAGTTTTTCTACATAATTATAAAAAATTAATAATTCATAATGTTACTATGTTATTGTTAATGATTTTTTAATGTATCTCTCTGTTAACATTTTATACACATTGCATCGTGACTCACTCTTCTTGGTGTTGGTTTCGATATTCATTAATATAAATGTTTCAGTCAAGATTATCGATGATGCACCACGCTTGAGAGTTTTCTGCGGAATGTATTTATCGTCAATTAAAATTTCCAAGGTCTAAAAAACGCTGCGATATACGATGTACATTAATCGTTTTTAGGCAAAAAAGAGAGAGCTTTATCCTCACTATTTGATCCTACCGTTTGATATATTTTTATATGTTGGCGCAGTAAAAGCAGTAGTGAATATTTATTTTGCATTATTTAAACGGCTGTAATTTTTAACAAAATAATTCCAGTCATGTCATATACTAATAAATTTTGAAGTTTCTCGATCGTTAAATTAATAATAAACTTTTTCTCTTTTTTTTTTATGTTTAGTATTTTCACACATGAAAAAAATGATACATTAATAGCATTAGCTAATAGCAGTTTAATTAAAAATAATCGTGTTAATCTAATAATATAACATTAATATTTATGAAACAAATATGCTCTCTTTAAAATGAAGTGTCTCATGTTTAATATTGCTATTGAAAAAATTAATAAAATTAATTAATAATTATTTTTAATTAGAAATGCTGTTAATTAATGCTGTTAATATATTTTCCCTTTTTTCCATGTGTAAATATGTATTAAAGATATAATTTGTAGCGCTGCACATAATAATTAATTATCCTATTTGCTGGAATAAACGACGATAATAAAAAAACCATCATTACAATGCTTGATAATTACCTTGGAAATAACCTTAGCGGCAATACTTCCGCAGTAAATATTAATATATAATCTCAGAACAAGTGCTATACTTTATTGTTAGCGAAATTGCGAAATGAGATCCCTGCAAAGAGATATCTCCTAACTAAATTGCATACGTTGCGCATTTGTAATTCAAATATCGCAACATTGTCCGTGGATTAACATGCCGGAATCTTTCGCTCGTCGCTTGCGTGAGGCGTGAAATATCGGATGCAGTATTAGTTGCTTGTATAAGATGATATTATCGTATTAAGGATGCCGTCACTGTCTACTGTGATGCTGTTGTATAAGAAGTTCCAAAAGTCATGTATTTTCGCAAGTATAGCAGAAAAGTTAGATATTTCTTTGTATAGAGTTATTAAAAGTATTAGAAGAAAACAGTAGGAAAATTCTTATTAATATCAGGAAAAAGGAGAATATTTTTTGAATTAAAATCTAAACTGGAGAAATAACAACTTTTATTTTGATAAAGGAGAAATTGATAAGAGAAGTAGCAATATTTTTATAATAATAATTGAATAATTTCTCTTAGTGGAATTATTTACATACACTGGTTGAATTTTTCATCGTAAAATTGATGCCGTTTCGTGATCCAATAAGTAGGTACCATGAAAACGAAAAATTATTTGTTAATTTACGACGAATCGCACATTCCTTTTCTTGCGAAACAGCACGCAACAATCCGGAAGGGTTAATATCTGTTTCCGGACACGTGCCTTGCGTGCCGAGACAATCGCGTTGCTCCGTGCAAATTGTCTTTAATCGCTCTCCTGACGCGGACTATGGTAGCTTCTCGAAGGTGGTACGAAATCGTTGGGGTATTATTTAGCATCGCCATGGGCAACGACAGTACTTATTGAGCGACACCGTCGAAGTAGCGTTCGTAGTACATCGCTCGAACCTGTATTCGTTGAGAACACGAATTTCTAAAAAGTGCGTCTGACCGGTTGGTCATCAATAATGTAGTCATGACGTAACTGGTGCTTATACTGCTACTCTAGAGCAGCATCTATTGATTCGACCTGTCGAATAAAACCGATAATGTCGTCAATGTTTTATTCTAGGATGACGCACATGCAAGTTTCAAGGAGCTATGATCCCAAGAATAATAATAACGATTGCAGATATACAACAGCTGTGCGGAGTAGTTCGCAAAGTTTTCCTTAATGAGAAAGTGATCATGAATATAAATAATTTTCAAGTGATATATAGCTAAGAATAGTTTAATGAATTTGGCTGCAAGAATACATATATAAACAATCAAAATTTATTTAAAGTTAAGGAAATTTTAATATGATTTCAATCTGAAACTTAATTAAAATACTTAAAATACTTAGCAATTTAACAACGAATAGCATTTTCAGTTACATTATTTCACTTTTCCAATTTCGCGACCAGTTTGTCGGGATTTCGCACATCCATCCTGAAGAATCCTTTTTCGGAGAAACTTTCGAATAGTTGGTCGAGGGTTTCCTCGAGTATACATGTGAGTCATCGGACACCCTTCGAGCACCCTTTGAAGGAGATCTGTTGAATCCATCGTTCCAGGTTTTCTCAACCCTCGTTTCCGTGTCCGCGGAATTTCTTTACGGCGGGACAAGCTTGTGTTCCATAAGCCAGATCTGAACGCGAATGCTAGAAGGTGAGGATCGATCGAATCGGGGCGTTGCACGGAGAGTACCCTGCGTGAAAGAGGAGATAAGGCTCAAGGAAAGACGGTGCATCCTTCCCGAGGGTGACTTCCGCCATTGCTGATAGGAACGTGAGGTGCTCACAATCTTTCTACAAATACCTCGTTGTATTTTACGGCCTAACGTAATCGTGTGCGTTAATTCGCGTCTGAATTTTTATTAAATTACAACTTAACAATTATGTTAGTCGCGAGATCTATTTAAGCAAATCATTTTAATCGATTTACATGAAAAATACGAACTTTATCATCAAAATTTATATCGGTCTTATTTTATAGCTTAGTATATTTACATAATCTAGATATATTTTTAATTTTATGCGTTAGAGCATAAAATTATTACTGTAATTTTATATTGTACTATATATAGCTAAAAAGAGTAACGCATTTTGTAAACGAAAATAAAGAATGAAACGTTCCATATCTCAGTCATATTATATTTCCGTATTATTTTCAAGTTAAACGATACTGCTTGTTTCATGATATCAGCTTAGATATCTTTTAACTTGATAATATCAAAATGTTTCTGTGTCGCATCGGCCTTACGAATAAAGTCGATTACGATTCATGGTGTGCTGACATGTCAATTTGACGACAATCTCTTCCGTTCCTTGCTATCTCGTTCGCGTAAGTCCTTGAGGCACTTTTGCTAAGAAGCTCATCCCTTGCGTTGATCTTCACGATATCTCGTATATTCGTTTCGTGCCGGGATCTCTGGTAACTCATTCGTATCTGTTGCATCTCTCGCGAGCGAGAAGATATCACTAATTCGACGATAAACGAATCGAGTCGAAGCTGTTATTGATGTGACTTATAAGCGTTGTGATATCTGGTTGATACTTGTATAGATAACACCATATCTGAGCGCTTTAAAAGGATTCCACGGAACTGGAAGTTATCTTTTTAAACTTTTTTTAACCTGAATTACTTCTGCTATGGATTCATAATATGGATGTTTTATTAGCTGATTTGTAATTCTTTCACGGAATCATATATGATAAGGAAAAAAGAAAGCATTCGAGTTGCGTTAGTTAGAGATACAACCATTTTATGATTACTTCATTGGAGTCTGAATAAAGCTGTTTGCTACTCTGACACGATCGATCACTCTAGTTGCATGAGGGATGAACTGTGCATAGTCGAAGAGGCGCCTCGTTATCGATGTAGGAACCCGTTTCTTCGGTTGAAAGACAAGCCGTCGTGAGCCATCTAGCTGCAACATTGGTTATGTCGCCGCTGCTGGAGAAACGGGAGAGCTTTGTCTGCTCGTTGCATTATTAATCGAGCAATCGATATCTCGGTCTATGTTTCATGCACACACACTATCGCGCGTTAGCCCGTCACTGTACGTATTACGTTATTTCATCAACTTGCATATTTTCTTAACTTTTTGACTCTATTCAATATTTTTCCTTTAACCTAACTAAAATTTCTGTAATCTTTTTATCGACAAGGCTAAAAAGATTAAAAATTGTTTATAATTATTTATAACAGTGTGCTCTACAAATTTATTACTTCTGCGTTTTATATTTTTGTAACAACTTGTTATAATAACGATATTACGAAGAAAGAGCAAATGTACAATGAATCTTTCTAAAATTTATTAAATATTTCATTGCGCTTGTACATAAATTGTTAACTGAATTATATAAAACTCAGATGTAAAGCAATAATAAAATTTTAAAAGTCTTTATAAATTTATTGTACAACATTATACATTAATATGCTCCAACATTTCAGTGAGATTTCTCTTGTACATCTTATTTTATTCCCAATTTTAAATGGGGAGCAATAGGTGATATATATATATATATATATGTTACGATTATCTGATATTATATCAGAAGAGGAAATTATTATCAAGTCATATTAGCGTTTACACAGCCTCGGAATAAAAAATATGGAACGATCGCAAAGTGTCGCGAGTATAACATTTTCTACGCTTGTTTCGATGAAGGCAAGAAAGTTGCATCGTCCGGCAAGCAGACGCGTCGCTACGCATTTTCCGTCTTTGCTCTGCGTGTTCCGCGATCCGCGCTCTCATGTCCGCTCTCTATCGCGATGTAAACCTTGCAAGGACACCTCGTCCAGTGCACGGTAAACCCGTTCCTCTCTTACCCTTGTCATCTCCTCTTCCCTGCCGCAATTAGCAGCGCAGTTTCGCGTTACTTCGGTGGAATGCAACGCTATTCCGCCCCGACCGCGAAACGATTACACCGCACCTGCGTGGTATGGCGTGGCGTGTTTATGTCAACCATCCGGCGATGCGCCATTCAACTCGGGCACGCATCCGCGAGTTGTTCTGTTTTATCTAAAAGTGACCCACAACGGATCGCTGCTTTCCCACACGCGTTACCACGGGAACTTGAAGCATCAACCCTTTTGCAAGCTGCCACGCGATATGTGAAATGTTAAAATGAGAGTTCCGTTGCAGTGATTTTTTTTTAAACTCGATTTCTTACACGTGTTTCTAAGAAGTAAAGAATAGATTCCATCATAAATTCTTTGTTAATTATTAATATAAACATCCGACATATTCGTGAAACTTTGCGTTCCTACAAGAGAACATTTCTTCAAGCTTCAAATCTCTTTCATGTTGTAGGAAGTGTATTTTATGATAGAAAGTCTTATTGATATCGGTTAATCACGTAACTATGACTGGCTAATCACAGAACTATGCCGCTGAGTTAAGATCTTACTAGCTACTGAAGGTCCCTCGATAGGAGTGGACAGTGGAAGCAAACGACGGTTGCATTGCTGCAGCGTGACGTGATATCGAAATAATTAACAGTCGCGCGTGTGCATTTATCCGGAATGGTGTCTAATCAGAATTAATGAAATCGATACGGTCCACCTACAATTATTGTGACGAGAGGACCATTTTGTGCGCATGTCGCAATCGGGGATGCGTTTTGTCGGAAAAGTGCAAAAAGGGGGAGGAGCAATGAGTGGATTTCTCTCGAGACAATCGGACAATTAAATTAATTTTCATTACTGGTAATGGCGTCGTGTGCACTTGACCGCGATGCACAATCGCGACAAATTAATCTAATGTCTCGTTAGCATTATCTGTAATTACGGTTTCTTGATATTTAATGCGACTGTTATTTTTAATCCCGAATTGCACGCAATTTTACCTTAACCCATTTTGTATATTGCATCGCACGTTCAGTAAAAAATAATAATATTTTGAAATATTATTTCAAAATACATCTCATTTCGCTGCAGTGATTAATAATAGCAAAATATTATTTTTATATATTGGGAGTACAAATTAGTTCGGTCCGTTCAAAAATGCATTTATTTCAAAACAAAATGAATGAACAGATCAATTAAAGTATTGTCCATCGCTGCCTTCTACTTTTTTCTCTCAGGCAATTTTCGAATTCCATCTCGAAAAAATGATTCGTCTTTGGAGGCGATCCAATTTTGAAGCCATTTTCGATTTCTGCGAAAGAAATGAACCGGTGACTTGCTGCATCCTTCGGAACAACCAGAGCAATATCCGGAGAATACGGCGGGTGCGATAAAACATTTGAGTGTTTCCAAATATTTTTTTATGACTTTAGCGAGGCCGAGCGTTGTTATGAAGAAGAATAACTTTATCATGTCTTTGCTCATATTCCGGCCGTTTTTCTCGCAATGCACGGCTCAAACGAATCAATTGTAGTCGATACCGATCGCCCGTAATGGAATCGCGCGGTTTCAGCAGCTCATAGTAAACAAGACCCTTTTGGTACCACCAGATACAGATGATCTTCGAATCAAGAATGTTCGGCCGTGGTGTTGATGTTGAGATCGATGGCAATGATTGACCGAGCTTAGCGTAGTATTTTTTCTTCTTGGGATTGTCGTAGAATACCCATTTCTCATCTCCAGTCACAATCCGATGCAAAAAACTTTTCTCTGTTGTCTTTGAATCAGCTGTTCGCAAGTGAAAAATCGCCTTTCAATATCTCTCGGTTTCAGTTCATAAGGCACCTAATTTCCTTGTTTTTGACCCCATTCCCATGATTCTCAATCGTACAGAAACGGCTTGTGGAGTTATCTCCAATGATTCTGCAAGCTCCTCTTGCGTTTGACTCTGATCTTCTTCGAGTAATGCCTCTAATTCTTTGTCTTCGAATGTTTTTGGCTGTCCAGAGCGAGGCTCGTTTTCAATGCTGAAATCTCCATCCTTGAAACGTCGAAACCATTCTCTACATGATTTATCAGTTGGAGCAGTGTCACCATAAACTTCGACAAGTATTCGATGGGCTTCAGCCGCACTTTTCTTCCAATTAAAGTAGAAAATCAAAACCTCCCGCAAATACTGCTTGGTTAACACAAAATTCGACATTTCAAACACAGTAAAAATCAAGGTTTATGAAATTCAAAGCGATATAAACTGAATATTATTAGCAGATTTAACCTCTCTGAAATCGCCAAAATCAACTGTTACTATGAACCATTCACAACAGCTAGAGCGATCTTTAAGGAAACAGACCGAACTAATTTGTACTCCCAATAAATTATATTGTATCTGCTTTTTGTTATATTTGCGCATATTATTAATCATTTCAAAATTATATTCAAGCAATTAAAATTTAACTTTTTAATATTTTACATTCAAGGAATTATGAAATACTTTAATTTATTTTTCAAAAGTAATAATTCTTATTATTTAATTAATTTATTATTCGCTTTACATATAACATTGCATAATTAGATGTTAAATTTAATTACTTATTACTTCAATGGATAGCATCTATATTTAATTAATTCCATATTAGTAAGATATGTTTTAGTAAACTCAAGTAAGACGATCACACAAACCTACGCCCCAGGGTTAACTAATTACAACGAAGCAGAATTCCACGTTTCAATTTGCGGCACGAGTATATCCAATTATACGAGTTAATGAAAAGGAATTGTGACAAAGCGACATTTACGCTCGCGTCGCTCGCATTTCTACGATCACAGTTTCGGTCCTATTAATGAGAATTTCGGGCCAAGGCTCGTTCAACACTACTACTAAATGTTTCGTCAACATTTCTGCGCCATCGCAGCTGGTAACCGCAAGTTACCCTCGAGCGAACAAAGCTATATTACGTAGACGGTACATATTTGTCGATGACATACTTGCACACAGCGCAAAGTGAAGGCAACGTATGGTAATAATGCAGAATTATGCGAGAGAATACTTAATTCCTAAATTCTCTAATAATTTTTACAATTTTTCATAATCATTTAGATGTACGTATATATTTGATACGTATTTGTCGTATTGATGTACTCTGTTAAAGAAATAAAAAATAAAATTTTCAAAATGTTATTGGACTTCTCCGTTTCATAAAATAAATTCAATTTTGATAAAAGTGTCACGTTTGCCAGCGAGCTTCTATTATTTTACCGAATTTCTCGTTGTTTTAATTTCTACAAATTTATTATGGCAATATTCGGTGATTGCATTTGATTTTAAATTTGTACAATTAAATTACACAAATTATATAGAGATATAGAGAGGATTTTAGATATAGAGATTTTAGATATAAAGGATTTTCTGTAGATGAGAAATCATCTTTATTTGAGATTTTGAAATAATAGGTATTTCGATGGAAATATTTAGAAAAGAAATCTGACGATCCAAATTTTCTGTGCAGGAAAAACGATTCAACGGACAGTCGGCTCGTCATGGAGCGATATGAGGAAGAAGCCGAGGACAGCGACAACGAGACAGATCCTGAACAGCTTCTGAACGAGTGGCTAGGCGAGTTGGATAGCCTGACAGTGGTGAGTTTATATTTCTCTTCACGTGGTTTCTTCTTAGTTGTTTTACGGTCAGGATCCACAAACAACTGCCGTTGTACTAATAGCGTGTAAGCAGCTAAATGTTCCGTGAAGCAATCATAAATATTTCAAATGTCTAAAAAGAATTAAAAAAAAAGTTTTATTTTTCCAATAAATTTATATAATAATAATAGATTTATATAATAATAATAGGAGTCGAGACTCCCATAGCAGTAATATTTATTCATCGTAAACAGCATATGTATTGTTAAATATCCTATATGGAAACAATTGTAAACAC
Source organism: Atta colombica (assembly GCF_001594045.1). NCBI lineage: Eukaryota > Metazoa > Arthropoda > Insecta > Hymenoptera > Formicidae > Atta > Atta colombica. The sequence goes on from NW_017259326.1 coordinate 45,199, forward strand.
AGACGGCATGTGGCAATTAATTATATGTAGCGCATATACATCTAAGGGTTACTCGAAATTGCATGTTACGGCAATTAATCGTAAATGACATATATAACTAAATTGCCTTGAAACAATTATAAATAACACGATCTTGGATTGCGATGATTTATTATAATTCTTATTATTTATTGTAATGTTCATGACAAAGAGAATATATTACGCTGGATTTTTTAATTAAGGAATTTTTAAGCGTTAAATAAAGCAGTAGACAGTGCAGTGGTATAAATTTAACGTCTTTAATTAAACATCTCGATATGAGACGATGTGTAAGGAGACTACGACGTAGAATCGCTGTCAAACAAGAAATTTCGATCTGATTAGTTTGAAAGACGAGGCGATCCAATGAAGAGGCAGCTGACTAACTGCCTCTCTTGAGTACGCGCTTCTCAATTGATGTCAATTGGCGCGTGGTCTAAATGATTCGCTAGTAGCTCGCACGAGAAGTAGCTGATGCGAGTTTACTTCCTTGAAAAGCGTGCACACGTTCCGCGAGTATATGTTTCTACATTTGAGATTAGTAGTCAACCACTGCGAAATATGCCGACAGTTACAATTTTACATAACAAAATACACATGAAATTTATTATCAATAAATCATATCACATAAATCAAATGAATATATGAATTTTCTGAATAAATTTGGACGAAACGTTTGGTTATATAATTGCTTATAATATCGATTATATAATTATCTGTATTATTTATAACCGATTACGACAGTTTATAATATCTACTATAATTGTATAATACTTGCAACATACTTATTTATTACTTCAGTAATACGACACTAGCGTTAAATCTAAAAATATTTTATAGATATCAAAATTTCAGATTTTTCAAATGAAAGGATTTTCAATTAAAGGGAAACTCATTGTAAATTAAAAATCATATATTTTAATATCTTTTCTTAATAAAATAAACTTCGTATATCTCGAATATTTAAAGAACCATTTTTCTGTTGTAATACTGGCTTATACATAAGGAAGGACTAAAATGTTCCTTATAAATTACTTTCGGACGCTAATATACATATCTTTCTAGTTCGCGATCTTCGCGATTTACGCAATAGCGAACCCGACAGAATTGTCGGCAATTGACGTGTCCGAGTGACTGCGACACGAACTTTGTCCAGAGTAAACCAATGTTCGTTCTTGCTGATTATGAGTGCTTTTAGCACACTTCCTGCCTAGAGGCTCGTGGCCTGTCTTGCGGTTGTTTCTAATTTCATTAAATCGCGGATAATTGCTTTCTTGACTGATCCTCTGTTATGTTGTTAGTTGTATTAGCGACTTTCAGCACGCTTGCAAGCATGATTTTACCGAACATTCCGCGGCGTGGCGATCTGCGAAACATTGTTATGAAGTTCGAAGACTCTCTTTGTCGTTAGTTGTACGAGCGGAAAAGTTTGTACATTTACTTCGTAAAAATTCTCTCGCTGGGCTTGTCGGAGTAATAGAGAAATTTTTAGATTAATCCGTGAAAACGAGCGACAAGTTATTCCATATCTTTTTTTGACAGCGCTTTTCCTATTATTTGCTGTAACGAGATTTTCAGGAACTTGAAATAAATCTTTGTCACATTATTTTGTTTTAAAAACTTTAATGTCATCAACTTGTACAATGGATTCGTTTTTCTTCGGCGTTTCTCGAGATACCTGTTGAGTATCTTCTATTTTGCATACAGACGAGTTTATATAGGTCTTCTCGAGCGTAGCTTGTATTTTCAAGACTACAACTCCATTTCACGAAGTTGTAGGAAATTAAATTGGAAGAACGCCATGTGCGCTGGATTTGTTAGATGGCGATGTTCCAATTAATATTTTATTAGATGATCTATTCTTTTCATTTTGAATTTGGATCTACAATCAATTTAATCGTTCTCTTTTCACGATCAACGGCCTTTAAATTTAATTTAACGTGATTTAAAAATAGAATAATTCCTCGTATGAAATATCTCTTAAATTTTTCCACGACATCCACGATTTCTGGTGAACCGGGATGTGTATAAGTCTTAATTAAAACTGCGGTTAATCTGATTGCAAACGTTTTATACTTCGTTCTCGAGGAGTAAAAGTATTCGCTGAAAGTAAAACCGTGACGAGTATAACCTTGAACCTTGCCAGTCGATACGACGAATGGACACTCGAGAATCGAGTCTAGTCAGTGAAAGATGGATGAGTAGAAGTACGCGAGCACATCTACTTGCACTTGGCCGTTTCGGGGTGAAGGTTTGGCGAATCGATAGTCGAGCAATTGAGTGCCATTGCCCCGCCATTATACGATATTTACTTTACAGAGGGCAGAATAGCTAAAATTACGATAATTGGACAAATATATAGTGAATGACTAATTGAAAAGATATTAGCAGATAATTCCTTTTAAATTTTATCGAATGCTTCATCTTTGCATCATATTTGCATCTACCGTTCCTCTACAGATTCTTTGAAATTTGAAATTTGAATCGAATTATTTATGTATAAATTGCGAAAAATTTGTAATAGAAAAAAATAGTTCAAGTGACTGTATAGAAAGACGACTTGTTTGGTATTTCCATAGTTTGTTAGCTGAACTTTGTCATCGTGATCATATGGTCGTCGAATACTTATTTCGATGAGTAATATCGTTTATATCATTAAGAGTTTTTATCTATGTACGAGATATGAAATTTTTTTTATAGATCTTACTCGCGTAAAATGCGTAACATTTCATGAGTTGCATCGCATCAGGAACAGTAAATAAGCAATCGTCCCTGGGCTTTCTCTTTGCCCTGTTGCTTTCTTCTTATTTCACTTTTATTTCGAGATCGATGTCTCTATGGGATGTAACGGAAGAAGCGAGAGAGGAAGAAAGGGAAGAAGAGAGGAAGAGAAAGAGGAAGAGAGCTTTTGCTTGCACTTGCACTTGGCGATGCATCGGAGGTCGGTCAAGGCGCCTGTACAGATCGATAACCTGGCAACGCGGAACGGATAACGTTGCAACTGTGGTCGCTGACCTCTACGTGGTCACAGAATATTCGAGAGAGCGTTGGAAGAGAATACTGGAACATCTCGAGAAATATTATTAGTTAGAATCAAGTTACCATCATTTTCGTCTTGCACTTTAGAACGTCTCCTTATAAAGTGTCTCTAAAGAGAAGCAAGATTAAGCCTCGAAAAATTTCGAATTAAAAATATAAAGCGCATCACTATATATATCCTTACAACATATTTTAAATGTGGAATTAAAAATTTCAGTAAATGAGCAGAAAAAGAATAAACAACATCTATGATTGTGTTTTCTATCTATCTTCCAATAAAAATGGGAAGTTCGATTGAATTAAACTATTAAGCTATGCGCATTTAAATCGAATGGAATACGTTAGAAGGAAGGATAAAGCTCATAAAATATGGAATATCTATCTCTTATGATCTCCGCTTCACGGAAATAATATTTTTTCGTTATTTTTTTCGCATATTCCATGAATTATTCGCGATGATTAGGGCGTTACGGTGTTGAACACTATCGTGCACATTGGCTGGCCGTTCCATCGACGAAACGCGTATCGGGGACGTAACACAACGCGAACACCGAGGTGTCCAATTTGCAGTCACATTCCGCTCGGGGATCAGAGTATTTTACGCGAGGCGTTACAAATGAAATTATCATGGTTCGCTAAATTGCGCAATAGTTATCTCCTATTTTAATTGCATGATAATTTATCCTATTTTAAATGGAGAGTAATTTGGCGACGATTAAAAAATAATGCGATTTGTATTTTTGTAATAATCTACAAGACAATGAAAATGAATAACCGATTTATTTACTTTTTCTTTCATGAAAACATTTAATTTAATGATAATGTTTTAATTGTAATGCACACCTTTGCAACTAGTTTATGAAGAATGTGAAGTTTTAGATTTATTAGTTCATTTTTTTTTGTTTTGTACGGATATTGTTATGATAAAGTTTTTTCACAACAATGAAAATTCTTATTGTTAATTTAATTTTTAATTTGGTAAAAAAGTTTTGTTCATTACACTTTGGTCAGCAATTTGTATGAATACTTGAAATTATTTATTGAAGAATTGGTTGTGTAGAATTTTTGACGGTACGCATCAAATCATTTTTAAAAATCTTTGACGATTGTTTAAGTATCTCTTACGTCATGTAGCTATCATCAAAAATGATTATCCTGGGAACTGTGCTATCTTTGTTCCATACGTTACCGACAACAGGCAGTTTCTTGTTGCGATACTGGTAATGTAGGTTTCAGCCTTAACATGTCTCTCTTCATAGTTACACGATTGGAACACGTGTGGAGCTGGATATCTTCATCAGAAAAGAAGTTGTTCATTAGGAAAGAATTCTTGATAATTACGCAGGGGTGATTTGTATTTATAATTAGATTTGAATTTATAATTAGCAATCTGTGGATTCGACTTCAATATGCGAATATTTGTATATCAAATATACCCATATTCATTTCAGTGTGTTCTTACCTTTAATTTTCGCTCCAAATTCCTATATCATATTCAGACACTTTTATGAACAATAAATATTTGAGGAGAAGATACTTAATTTAAGAATAACGAGTAGAATAGAAATAAGAACTATATTCTATATACATTTTTTAAATAGATTGAATAGGATAGCGAAAACCAAGGCTTAATACATATTTTTTTTAATTAAGAAAAGAAGTTTTGATCGAGTTAAAAAATAAGCAATAGATATTCTGATGAGATCAATCTGATGGAGAATTACCCTATAAATATTAATATAAATTTTTTATATAAATTTTTTATAAAGTGAAAAAACGTGTAGAAGCAATTTATTTTTTTATATAACGTACCGCAAATATATATAATGAAAATATATCTATTTTTATTCGAAATTCGAATTTCATCAGAAAACCCACAAAGTTTACAGTACGATTGCTCTTCATTCGCTGATTTGATTGATTCTCGCAATCCCGCGGCAGCCATTCCAAACTTGTAATTATCAAATTCACGGTACAACATGACAAGCTACATCCCATTACAGAGACTGATAAGGCTCAAGAGGCTAAATAGTTCATTATATCATTTGATCATTTGCATAATGAGGGCAAATCGGAGCGAGCGCGAACGGCGAGCCTCGCGGCGAAATAGACAAATGGTTAAGAGCTTCCGGTGGCTATTAACATGCGGGCTTCGTAGTATCCGCATCCGCGCCGAGACTTCGTGGTCATCCTTAATCGTGACGGAGCCAAGGGAGCCTTTGTTCCATAATATTACTGTATCCGGTATGGGTACTTATTTATTATTCTTTTGTTGATAGAGGGAAACTATATATAATTCGAGCGCACATTGCTCGCACGTGACTTTGGAATATCTAGTTTAGAATATAGAGACTATTTTTATTAATTGTTATAATGGATCTTTTAATTAAATTCTGCTCTCAATAATCTTGTAATATGTCAGCGTATAAATAGTTATTCCATTGTGCAGTGAATATTGTTTAGATCATATAATTTTCCAGTCACGTTTTCTTCTCAATTAATCGCAGAGGAATTAGACTTCGAGTCTTTAATAATTGCCTGTTTATAAAACGAGAGGGGTATAAGCACGTGAAAGATTATCCTTTTAAGAAGATAAAGGTTAATTATCGGTTTATCAATTGGGGATGTGTATTACGTGGCGTATGAGTGACTCACAAGATTATCGTCAATTTTAAATCGTGCAGATCCATCAGCGATGACCCTTGGCCGCAATCATACCTTTCGAGAAGCCTAAAACATCGTGTGGAGAAGAAAATTAGGTGGCCTCTTGATCTTACTCTCAAGACTTCATCATACGATAACCAATAGACTTCGAGTAACGTTCTTCGATAAAATAAAGTAGCACTTATCGAGCCATTAAATTAGCGAAAGAAGATTATGTTAAAGAAAAATGTTCTCAATTTCAAATCCGTTTACGCACGATATATCGTACTTTAGTGTCTTTATTATATAAAGATTTACGAATCACGCCCACAATGAGTGACAAAGGTGAATGGCGAGCTTGTAAAATATTTTTTCTTTTTAACTGTCTTAATGAAGAATAGAATTATTTTATATTGAATCAAAATATATTCAGAGCATAAATTTAGTTAAAAAAATAAATCAGTATTTTTTTATACTAACAATACTGTGTAATCATATTACGTAGATAACAGAACTTTGTTCAACAAACGTTAATTAATAATAAATAGATATTTAGGCCGATAATCATAATCAATTCTTATATTTAAGATGTTTTAAGATCTGGGAAGTTAGTATGTTATTCTATTGATATATATATATATATATATATATA
>NW_017259326.1:51650-53350 GCF_001594045.1 Atta colombica
AAATTAACATATCATATTTTCAATTTTGTTGGCACAGATTCTTTTAAATGTCGTTTTAAAATATCATAAACCAATCATAAAGCCGTATTAGCATCTTAAAACTAGAAGTTAAGTTACTTAAGCAGTTTTGAATATAATTGATGAATACCAGCCTAAGACTTGACCGTAAATTTAATTTTTTTTAGATACATTTTTAAAAATAAAGTTTCTATATAATATAATCAAATTAAATAAAAATTTAAATATATAGAAAGAAGCATGAAAACATTAGCTTCCTTGATTGCTAAGTGAAGTTGTAATAAAGTTCCCTGTTAAATGTGTTTTCTCTGCTGAAAAATTATGAATGACAACAGCCCATTCGTTTGTTCCGAGACATAGTGCACACAATTCGCGCTTTTCTTCTAGTCTATTGAGTAAACTAGCACTCTTCAGGTAGCCTGAAGAGAGCGAGAAATGCGAGAGAATTATTCAGGTAGCGGCGGCGCTGCACGTGCCTAAGGGCAGCTGCGCAGTTTGGCTCGACCTTCTTCTTGCTTGTCCATCCTCGAATATCATGTGCCATAAAGCGATCCTCATTTCCGTGTCTCCTCTTCAGGGCTTCTGTTTTCATCGGTTTCTCTCTTGGGGTCAGATGAACCGTTATCAACGCGCTTGCTAAGAAGAAAAGCGAGCACTGAGAAAAATACGAAAAAAAAAAAAAACGTTACATATGGCACATATTTTCATGCACGGTGACAATAAATACCTAGAAAGGTCTAAAAATTTTACCTTCATAAAGCTTTATTTAGGAAAAAATAATAGATAAAATTTAAGTTAAATGAATCGATTAAAATATGTATAAAAATATTAGTTATTCTCAATGTGTTTTTTTTTTAACTTAATAAGAAGTCAATTTATACAAAATAGAACTGAAATGTTAGTTTAATAAATTATTAGTAGTATTGAAAATGCAGTATTGAAAATATTGTGAGAATAAGAATTGTTAATAATAATAATATATATTTTGATTTATGACATCATGATCTGTATTATATCTCATCAATAATATGACAAACGAACTGTCAGTGTTATATAATTAATTAATAGTATTAAAATTATATATATATATATTTTCTTACTCTCTTTCCTTTCCACATCTCGAATGAAGATAAGCGATTGAAATACAAAAATTGTTGGTAGCTTCAGCCACGCGTTCTGTTTGCCATCTGTTGCGCTGGTCTCTAATCTTGTCAAATAAATCTGATGCGACGTGAGATATTATCTTTGACACAGCATTTTCCGTGCAGACGAATACATTTAATTTCTGCATCTCTCACTCCCCCTCCTTCCCCCAGTAATTCTATGTATTATAATGCAAGCATATTCCTCTATTGAAAAGCTTTGTGCCTTTTATAAAGGCGAAGAATTTTTACAATATTATTGAATTGCTCGGAAAGATAAAAAAGATAATATTTCATTCGACTTAAAAACATTTCATTGCGATATCATGTTATTGTACACATCATACTATTAATAATTAACGTTGCTGATGTAGTCGTATTTAGCATTCTGTAATTAATTGCTTGCTATCGTATGATTAATATAATTCACAATCATGACAAGACAATATATAATAAAATGGAATAAAAAATACTTTAGTCTTGATCTTTTTAGACGAATTGTCTTAAGGGTCACAAGATATATATATATATATATATATA
>NW_017259326.1:53450-74304 GCF_001594045.1 Atta colombica
ACATTCGCCCAGCCTGTCCTTTAGCTTCGCGTTCTCAACACCTCGAACAGCTTAAGCTTCATCCTGGCGCATATCCATCGTCTATAGGTTGCAGCTGCCTCGTAGTAGCAGCACGTGTTCCTCTTTTCGGGGCAGGTGGTTGGCGTCGTTAAGCAATCGCCTCCCCCTCGACGAAGACCGAGATTTGAACGGCGTGTAGCTCGTCGGCGAGCGAACGGAGAGGTTGACGGGAAGAAGAAAAAAAAAATCAAGAAAGAAGGACAGGCCCGGCAGGCGCGAGACTCGTGACTATAAACGGGCTCGGGTACTTTTGCCAGAGAATATGAGCAGAGTATTATCTAAGGAAGGGCTGAGAATTATTGCACCTTTTGCCTTTCGTGTGATAATCAATAATACGTATTACTTAAATGTGAATTTTTTCTTGAAAATATGTCATGAGGACGGTAAAATTTTTTCTAAGGGAGAAGGTCGAGAATTTATTAATTTATCTTTATTTTATAAATGCATATTAATTCTATACTTTGCTGATTTATCGTTAATTATTAAACGCTGTAGATAATGGAAGTGTAGTAAGAATGAAAAATAAAACGATTTTTTTCGATAAAATATATTTTATTACAAAATATAAAAATTGAGATGTAATGATTCATATTGATAGAATGCACTATTTATAGAGTGCATAGAATTTGTTTTTTTCTATATGAAGAAATATTTAATATTTTTTATAAGTTCTATTTATTTTAATATTTAGTATAAAAAGTAATAAAATATATTTCACATTTCTTCATGTTCTTCTCTTTTTTTCTGTTTATGACAAATAAATTTTATTGTTGATAATTTTTTTTAGCATGTAACGTTTTAGTAAAGCAAGAAGGTGTTATTAGGTGTTTCTTAGAATTGATATCTGTTCATAACTGTGAACAATCCGCGTGATATCGTTAAACAGACAATTGCTAAAAAGGAACATAATGAGAGGATAATATAATGCAGTCTGAGCCACGAAAGAGAGACGGCGGTATCCGTTCGTCTGCGAGTGCCTACTGCAGGAGAACCGCAATCAGGTGAAGTAAACGAGGGGGAAGAGGGTGAAACGACCGGCAGGTGATGTCGAGAGGTGCGCTGCTGATATACGCGCGCGTCATGACCGGTTCCAAGATCGGAGTGGATCTTTGCAGTGCGGTTTACCGCCGCTTAATAATAAGCTGCTACAAGAAGGACCTACTATCCGCCCTAACTGTGTATATGATAAATCTCGTAGCGCAACGCGCGACGTTACATACGAATTGCGCGATTGTTGAGATTTGCGACGCTATCGAGCAGGTGGTGGCCGACTCCTCCGGACTCATGATTTTATATGGAATAAACTAAGGTTATATCTAGTGTTGGGCCTTTCACGTTTTACACTTCGGATTTAGGAAGATACAAGGATTATACTTAAAACAGAAAAGTATAAAAATTAAGAATACATAATGATCGATATGATTTATACTAATACTAATAATATACTATTTGTAAAATGCATATAGAATTTTCTATATGAAGAAATATTTAATTTTTATAAGTTACGTTTATTTTATTATATGGGCTGATATCAAGTATCAAGAATACATAAAATGTTTTTCATATTTCTTTACTTTCTTCTCTTTTTTTGCTAATATTTTCTTGAATCTCAGTTTGATGCACCGAGCAAAAAAAGAAAGAACAGAATTATGATAACAGATATATCAATTGATTTAAAAATAGATTTTAAGACAATGTATTTTTAATTTTTTTTAAAGAAAGATTACATAGGAAAATGTGTCGGAAGAAAAATCGAATTTTCAAAATCGTTTTATTAGCGATATATCGTTAGCAATTGTCTCTTCATAATTCGAACAAAGTTGATGATTAAATAGTAACAAGATTACGTCATATTACTTCATTTATTTTGTTATCAAATTTATATTGTGCAAATTTTAAAAAGTACAATCTTTATGTTTTTATTTAGTTTTATTCAGTCATTTTGAATTTAAACTGAAAACGCTCCCTTCGAAGACAATTAGAAGCGATAAATTTCAATTTTATACACAAGTGTTTAAATACATGTTATCGGCAACTCGATCGAATCTAACGACGTAAGAGCTTCATGCGGGATGGATAAGGGTGGATTACCTCTATATGATTGGGCATCTCTTTTTGGAAGGCTGTCAAAAAAAAAGAGCGAGCACGAGCTGCAAGATGCGGGGGTGAGTTTTCCATCTTTTTTTTTCTCTCGATTCTGTTCTTTTCTTTTTTTTTTTTTTTTTTTTTTTTCGGTAAATCAGATGCAACCTCTCCTCTTACCTCTCCCGAACGTGGAGCGCAACAGTTGGCGAGGAGGAAACATCTGTCGGTCGCAGCGCATGCGTATCCTTCAGGTAAAAACCTGAAGGGGTTCAGGGATTCTCAAATTTTCAAAAATTAAACTCACGAATATTGGATCGTACAAAAAAATGAAAAATAGATTGCTTTTAACATAAAAATATTAAACATATGATACACTTATGTTAGGAGAGAAAGGAAAGAAAGAAATTAGATACAATTTATTATAATTAATTAAAGTAAATTGAGAAAAATTTATATTATAAATATACAAGGCATTTTTATTAAAACTCTATTGAAGATTAGAAAAGTAAAATTATATAGTGAAACATGCGACACGCATAACGTTTTGAAAGTGGAAAATTAAGCTGCTTGTTCTTATGCTCAGTTCGTTGTGGTGTTTTATTAGAACTTCCTTCGTCTATATCTAGCGATGTAACTTTAGAAACGACACGCGCAAGAATTAGGACCAACGGATGATGTTGACAAAGTATAGTGCTTTGGATTTTCGACTAGCACAACGAAGATAGTTGAAACGCGTAGTGTTTGTCATCGTAAAACGATCTCATAAAGAACGATGTATTCCGTTTCATATTCGTCGAATCACGACATCAGAAATCTTTTAAGATATCTATTTCTGTCATTTAATGTCTTATATTTAATGTCTTATATTAAAAAGGATACAGAAGAGCAATAAATTACAGAAGACACATTTCTGTTTAATATTTGAAAGATATTTTGTAACAATTAAAACAAAGAAAATGTTATTTTTTTCTTACAATTGTTATTTAAATTCGGTTTTGACATAAAATTTGCACTTCTGTATCGTTTGCGTGAAAATATATGTGTGAAAATATTTCAAATCTAAGTATTGTGTTCCAATTACACATATCATTAAAATTAAATTTCTTCGCATTTATACAACCTTATAATTTACATACATAATTTACTACCTTATACCTATCAGAGCATTTCGTCCCGAACTTCTTGACATCTGCGAGACATGTATGTTGAAAAGTTAGTTCGACAAGTACCGGTTGAGAAAGTTCAGACTAACTTATGCCGCGTCATTTATTTAGCCATCTTGAGGGCCTTGCATGACTCATGTGGAAATTACATATCCATTTTCGTAGGCGAAGGGTGCCGCGAAACACCCTTCATTATGCATATCGGCCACGCTATATCTATATAATTGCACGATAATATCGATTCTAATGTAAATGCATCGTTTACCTGAGTTTTCTGTTAGTCATAAACGCGATACTCTAGGTACTCAACTCGTTGAAGGCCAGTTACAATCAAATGATTCTCGTAATTTGTTTTTTCTTTGTTTACCCAACTAAAATTAAAATTAATTTATTATATTTTATAAGAAAATATATTTTATAAGAAGAGAAATATAACGGGTGAAAAGATATTCTTCCTATTTCAAATTACTTGTCACTTCTTTGCTAAGGACTACTATAATAGTAAGACTTGAATATATATTCTTTTATAGAAAATTATTTAAACAAAATGATATAAAAATATTATTGAGAATTTTAAAGGATTAGGATGTCCGTAATTTTTATTATTCCATAGATTTGAAAAGATAATGAACATAATTTTTAAAAATTACATTTTTGTACTTAACAACTTTTTATGTTTTCCTTTAGCCGTGTGAATTTTTGCAACTGGATATGTATACGTGTCAATGCCATTAGGCCAGATCATGTGACTTCCACAGGAAATGTTCGGAACTCGTGATCAAACGTAGAAACCAAGAAAATGACACGTCTTCTTCACGACAAAACGAGTTAGGCCGAGCAAACCGCAATATATTCATACGAAAAGAACCTTCAAACGTAGGATTACGTGCGAAGTTCTGCGAACTTATATAAGTAGACAGGTGTATTTTTGCTTCCCTTTGAATTCGCGGTTATTCTTCGGCAATTTAATCAATCGACAGATTCTTTTCGTCTTCGTGACTTGGTGGTTTTTATTACAAAAGCGGACAATATTATAAGATTTTGATCTTTAAAATGTGTTTTTATCAGCATAATCGTGACCTTTTAGTATAATTATTATTTTTGTATTTTTCTGTACGATCATTTCAACATTTAATTCTTGTCACGTACATTATTATATCTATAGTATCATCTATAACATATTTTATTCCCGGAAAGCCGGATATGCGCTATTATTATAATTTCTATCCCAAGGCTTATATGCTGTTATATAAAAATGCATTTCACTACATAATAGAGAAGGCAGATGTGTCGATAGGTATCGAGTTCCTTCAGCTGGTTTGTCTCGTTCTGCTAGGTCAAGATCCTTAATATTCCAAGCAAAACTTCCGATTGGAAATTCGATAAGAGAGAGGAGGAGGAAAAGGAGAGGAGGGAGAGGGGGAGAGAGAGAGAGAGAGAGAGAGAGAGAGAGAGAGAGAGAGAGAGAGAATGAATAGGTCGCTTCGATAGTTCAAACTATTATTTCTTGCACATAATAAATCCTTCGAAGTTCATTTATTTACAAGTGAGACTCCTGAAAGTTATGCAACGATCACTTATCTATTCTGGGAAATAGGATGCTATTAATCTTCATGCTTAATGAGATTACAGAATTTCTTGTTTCGTAAATATACGAATGAAAAAGTTATTTTTTAAAATAATACGGATGCTTTTCTTTAAAACCTTACATTTCTTTAAAACCTTTAGAATAATTATTATGTAATTTTAACCTTACATTATTCTATGAAATGCAAGCAAATTAGTTTTATCTTTCTAAAAAAACATACATATTATATAAAATACAACTTTTACTAATATTTTGTATAAAAACATAAAAATCAGTAGACTGTTTTTTTAATACAATTTAGTGAAGTTTTATTTAATGAAATCAATAATGAAGAACTAATAATTGGTCAATACTGTATACATCTATATAGTTCCGATGTTAGAAAAAAAATCGATATTCTCTTTGCACTTTATCGGAAATATCGGTTGCTATGCGAGGAACACCGGGCTGGTTCAAAAATCTGGAGACGATTTTGAGAGACACTGCGTATCTGTGCCGAGCGCCACGCGACCGGGTCGTCCGATCGGGCCGGGTGCCGGGTGTTGTTGAAATCAACGTGGTGGGGTTCCTTCGACGAGCTTACGACTGGAGCCTTATGCCTTCAGTCGACTCTCGGCTCTCACTGCGACTCGAGTTGGCTGAGATTCCGTTAATTGAGTATCGAGCAGCCCGAAAACGCGCCTGGATGCTTCAGGTGCGGGGCCATTCGTCGCACTAAGTGAAAAAAATCAAGTATATAATAACAACGAGAGAAGAAGCAGAGGAAGAGAAGGTTTCCCTTACGTTACGTCACTTATTTAACGAGGAAGTAAAGTTAGTATCGTGTGGGATCTTATAAATCTCGTAGAAGATAAAGTTGCGAAGAAGCTTATTGAGAAGAAGTGAAGGGAACTCGAGGAAGTGGTGGGGAAGGAAGTATCCTGCTGCAAGTCCTCGAGTAGTGGGATCGGGACTTGGCACGAGTCGACAATCTCGAACTGATAGCGACTGAGCAATAGTCCGGTTACTTCAATCCGATTCAGGTCGATCGCCTTATTGATTTTGAAGTTCACTATGTATTGCACGGTTAATTAATAACATCAGTGGTTGCAAAATCGGAAAAGAGAGAAAGATCCGAAGGGAGACACTAAAAGCCAAACAGTCAAAGGCGAAAGAAACAGAACGGACAATCGAAACAAGGGAGACCAGTCGATTAACCAGGTTCGCAGAAGGTGCGGTCGAAGCCAGAAGGGTTAAATAGATGCAGGAATCTGCAGACGGCATCGAACTCCGCCAAGAAAAAACATCGAATATCTACGCTCGAAGAAACTCACGTGAACGTGCCCGAAGGACGTTTTCCTGATCGAACAGATTGTGCTCGTGAATTCCGATTGTTTTTATAACTTTGATAGAAAAATTTTTTCCACAAGAAATCTGTGGTGAGAAAACATCGATTTAACTTGCTGGAAGTTTTTACCTGATTAGTCACCGCTATATCAACAGCAGAAAATCATCGAGATAGATATTCGCGAGTGCTCGAAAAATAAAATATCTGTATTTATCTTATGATCGACAAGTCTTACAGCATCGGGATTGATTAATAATTGCTTTCCCCATATAAAGACTCATTGAAGGATTTTAAATTTTATGGTTCTCGATAACCTTAGAGAATATCTACAGTGATTTAAGAAATAATATATTCGCAAATGGTTGATTATATTTAAGACATTAGTGTTTGCAATTTTCACGATCGAGAGATCTCGAACTCGTGTGATAGTTTGAACACACTTCGTCTCGCTTGAATGACACTGGTCGAGATCTAACAAGGTTTCGGTAACTTAATCGGAACGACGCGACTTTACGAATATGTTGTGTGGCACATTTAGGAAGAGGAGCAGGCACTCAGGAGACGAGTATCGGTTGGTTAGATCAAACACCATGCCGAGAATAGTATCGGGACCGAGGGACTTCAGTATGACATCTGTGCGAAGAACGAAATCAACAAGGACCGCTCGACCCTTACTGATCAAGGACCTACTGCATATGGTAAGGTTAGGAATAGATAAAATGCCGAAGGAACAGATAAAATAAAAATATTGGGTCCGTCTGCTATATGAAAATTCTTAGGGAAAATATCTGTCATATCGTGGAACTTATCACAAAAATAAAATGATCTTGTTATACAGAAAATTCTACGATCATGCCTTGTTCGCAAATTTTTTGGAAAAATGAGACAGTTATAATTTATGATCACTGTGTAAAAAATTTAACAAATGTTATAAAATTAGATTAAATTATTTGTGAAGAAAATAATTTTGAATTTTTCATTTAATACATTAGAATTTAAATGCTACGTGAAACAAAATTTTCAAAATTTATAACCGCACGATAGCTATTTTTTTATTTTATATTTGCTTTGTGTGATGGTACAAATGTACATCGTACATTCAATATTTATACATCGAACATCGATAATATAAATACATGTTCAGCTTGTTACTCGTCGAGTTAAGAACATCGCGACGCATAGACGAGCCAACCGATTGATCCTCAAAGGATTCGGACCGTCTCGAATCTACATACATGAATACGAATGCGTCATGCAGTTTGCATATGTATGCTGGCTATGGCGTCGCGCCGTATTCGTATGCATGCATTTGTCCGTATAATTTACGATGCTACATAACTTTAACTTGGACGTATTGTCGTACGCCAGGAGTGCATCTTAGCCGATTAATTAGCGATTCCGCATTCTTTTTTTTTTATGGTAAAGCTCGTAACAATAGCGTAAAGATAAGATTTAATGCTTGTTTCGCCATGGTATAAGAACTGCAATCAGATATTCGATTGTAGATCGATTATTCTTTTTCTTATTGCAAGATCTGATAAAAATTCACTTATTTTGAATTTAAATGAACGGAGATCGCTGCGTGTCGATCTTTCTGGTATCGATATGTTCGATCTGCCCCGTGACGATCTCACGTTTTCTCTCGTTCTTTTCGTTCTTCCCGAAAGCATCGCTTTACTCCTTTTTCGGTCTAAATCCGGCAACGGTGAAGCGCCTCGGCGCCGCCACCTCAGATTCTCTCGTGGTGCCTGCCTGGACCGAAAGGCAGAGACTCTCGAGGTTTGCCTTATAAGGTATTCCGCGGAATGCCCAACGTCCATTAGAAATCCTTTTGTCGGATCCGATCTCTTTTTCCGGCGGATTCTGTCCAAAGGGCTATCCCACCAGGGATTCGTTTCTTCGAAATTATTCGCTTGTCGGAAGAAGGTGTGTGTCAATTTTCGAGAAGGACTGGATCGATTCTTTAAACGTGAAAGAATGAAGTGTAATATTTACTTGTGAACTATAATAAAATTAACACAGCGAGAGATATCTTATAATTTTGGAAAATTTCTCTTCCAAAATTATAAATATTTGTTTGTCTTTGAAATCCCTGATATAAAATTTTTTATTCTCAGATCAAAAATAGATTAGGATATTGCGAGGAGAGTTTATAAAAGTTTATTTAATCGAAGCTAATTCCATTAATAAGATTATAGAATATAGTAGTCATAAAATCTACAGACAAATTAATTGCGATCGATATTATAAGTAAACAATTCGATGTCGTTCACTTCTATTAGATATGTAATCTCTTTACCAGCCGCTGATTGGCTGTTATCCATAGACGGGTTTTTTTTTCCTCGAGTAAAGAGAATTTTAATGCATAACCGGCGAGAATGCGTTCATGAATATGCACATAAATATAGAGAACGAGTACGGGGTACTTTTTTGCGGGATTTTTGAATAACGCGAAAAAATATTCGTCGCATCGTTTGCGCCAGACCGAGCGCGCCTTCCTTGTAGAAGGAAAAAATTTGTCTGCGGTCAAGGATGTCGTGGATTCACAGGAATTTGGCAGGTTCAAAGTCGGCAAAATTTGTTAAAGCAGGTAAGCAGTATTCAGAATATATAGGATCTATTTAATCTTGATATTACATGAAGAAAACATTAGTAGATATTAATTTGCTTGTTTAGATTTAATCACAATGTAACAATGCCACGCAACGTGGTAATATCTGATGAGTATAACTATTTTTATGTTTTTCGCCTATTATTTATATGTACAGTGATTCGAGTTCTAATTTTATCATCGGAAGATACTGCAGTCTTTACCTTTATCCCCATAAATTCTAAACCAAAAAGAATTTTACTACATAATTTTTTATATTTTATTTTATCGGTATTTTCTTCGCTATATTCTATTTTCATCAAATTCTGCATGGTCATTGCACTCGACTCTGTATAATTCACGTCAATACTAGTATTTCTGATTACAATAAAAAAAGCAACAAACAGCTATCAATTACTTTTTGTCAAGTATAATTTTGTTTTCTCAGAAAGAAATATCATAAAATAGCGCAGTTTACATGCTCTTCGCGAAACCAGGTCGCCTGTAAAGTTGCAATCGGTGAAACCGAACATTTAGACGAATCGCAAAATTTCTAAAAATATTCGCATAAAGACAATAGCTTCGCTTTGAGATTCCGAGGAAAGAGACGGAACAAGGAGAGAAAGAATTGGAGAGAACTGCAGAGAGAACGTGTGCATTTTTTTCGCCACTGCAATTTGTGTACCTCTGCCGCCCTTTGTTCGCGTCTTTTTTTTTCAAACCATTCCTCCTTCTGCTCTTTCTCTCTCATCTTCTTCATCCTCCCGCGTCGCCGCGAGATCCTCCTCCGTTATTCCCTTCGTCTCTTTGCATCGCGAGATATCTCGGCGCATTCCTTCGTATCGTGCCGCAGCGATTTAGGCCCCCCAGTCAATGGCCCTTAAGCCTCTGTTAGGACTCGTTCGGCAAGTTACGTATGAAGCGTTAGTTAAAGTTTATTTCAGATAAGAACACGCCACTTTATTATATGAAGAAAAAAATGGTAAAACTTTTTTTATATCATTTATCAAGCTCGTTACAATTCCCAGAGAAAATCGTGAAAATCGGGAAAAGTCAGGGGAAAATGTAAAAAAGTCTGAAATTTCGAAATTTGTTTACAATTTCCTACTCCTATTTCAAATAATTGTTATAATTTTTTAAATATTATATCTTGACTTTATAGTCAAATATGTTCAAGACTTGTGCACTTTAAACGATTTTAATAAAATAATTTATATAATTTATATAATTAAAATTTATATTTTATTCAGTATTTTTATTTGATCCCTCTTTTTCATCATAACTGCATTCTTTTTTTCCAAAAACTAATTTATTTTTCGTAACTTAAATTTGCACCCAAAATTATGTTATGTCACTAAAAGCTTTTTTGCGTTGTTTTTAATAATATAGATTAGTTTAAACTTTCTGAAGGTGGCTTAAAAATATAAATATAGGAGGATATAGCCGCAACTAAAGATGTTTTTTAGAGATAAATGTATTCCGAATTAATACTTCGATCAAGATTTGACCATCATCAGAATATTAGTGTTACAATTAGATTAACAGTGGATGTTTTCTCCTATATTGGCCAGACGTTTTATTAATATTATACTTTAACAATTATATTCCAAAACGAAATTATTATATTATATATGAGAACCAAATATTAATTTACAATGAATAAGATTATAACATCAAAGCAATGATATACGTAGAAGACATCCATTGTTCTTAACGTTCTGTACTGATGATGATCAAATCTTGATCGAAACGTATACAATATTATATGTTAACATATTAATTCGAAATATATTATTTATCTCTAAAAAAACAATCTTTAGTTGTGATTATATGCTCCTTTATTGTATATTAATAGACTAGCTTTCCTATAATTCGTAAATCTAAATGTTAAAATTTACATATTTTATATTACTTATGGAAAATTTTCTTATTTTCATCTGGAAAACCTAGAAAAGTCAGGGAATTTAAAAATTCATTTTTCTGTGACAACTCTGAATTCTTCTTTCTTAGATTGAAATACCTTTTCCTTATTGTTAGAATTAAAAGATATCAGAACATCGTTATTCATTTTCTTAAAATCCACAAAAATCGACTATCTTAAATAATCTTAAAAGACTTAATTGCCAGTAGAAGGTTAACGAAATTTTATAATAAAAAGTCTTTTCGAAATATATATGATTAGAAATCCTTAAAAGATTCTTATTGAAAATCGAGATAATCAAAATAATAATCCAAAAAGAAAATTGAAGAAATATCATTTTTAAGTGTATCTTATGAAAATTATATATTCATTTTTATTGTATATACAATAAAAAAAAGCATCATGTATACTGTTCATAACATTATGCAATTCGTTTCTAATTTTTTTTCACCTTCCGGTTGTTGGAGCTGTTTCCGATTAAAATCATACTGCATTCATACGACATTTCCTCCGAATTGCGCAATTAGTTCTGCATCTAGTATGCTAATTTTGTTATAATTATACCCGACGGCGGTATGTTTCAACAAAAACGTTGTTACTATATTATTAATCCGAGAGGGATCGTCAGATGTAATTTACATCCCGACCGACGGTTCGATTTACTTTCGTTCGTTTTCATTGCAATTAATTTGATAATGTTCCCCAATAATTTCCGCTTTCCAGCTAATCAACCAAATAATCATCAGGATCATGTACCGCCATAATACAGAACGAAAAGGATAATTCATCACACTTGCTATGTAACGAGTTGTATATCGATTTATAGATAAAGTGCAAAATATGCAGTTGACACGATTGAAAAATCGTATATTTCTCGAAGTGAAACTAAATAGATTACTCGATAATGAATAAATTCTACACTTTTATTATCTGCCGTTATTAGTTAATATTTAATAAAGAATTTAATAATGTGATATCTATAGATATACATTTTACTATGCATAGCGAGTTTTTTTTGTTCTATCTTTCTAATTATTACATACAAATTACATTTATAGACTTAAACATTTACGAGATGAAGTTATAAAGGTCATCGCTGTACAGTCTCTTATTATTTTTATATTATTATTTAATCATAATTTTAGCCATAATTCCAGTCTCTCTCTCTCTCTCTCTCTCTCTCTCTCTCTCTCTCTTTCTCTCTCTGTTGTATTTATCTCTTTTATTATTATCGTTATTAAGTTGTCATCGATTTTTCTGGAAACTAGACGATCGCGAATTATTCTTGGCGATGCGGTACGAAATGATGGGCGGCTGGCGTGTACGCTATTAACTCTAATTAGCGATTATTAGAAGACATTCCACAGAGAGACGGCGCCGCAAATTGAAGGCGGCGCAAACCGGTGTGAACGACAGAACAACGAGGGCATGGGACGAAAGGGGATATAACAGCCTGATTAAAACAAATCGTCGACCAGCAGAAATGAAATTGCTAGTCGGCCAATGCGCTGAGATAAGCGCTCTTTTGAACCAATTTTGCTCCGTACGAAGCATTGCGAAAAGGGTAATTTATTGCAATCCTTATTTACGTTTCGACACGCCTCTAGAAGTTTAAGAAAAACAGAAATAATTTAAAAAAATGCTTTTTTTTAAGCAGAAAGAAATACTCAGAAAATGTTAAAACCTGACAAATTAAAAATAATAAAAAAATATAAAGCAAAATAAAAAAAATCTGCAATGAGATAATTTTATTAATTTTATTAGTAAAATAAAAGGATTAAAAATTATAGACGAAATCTCTCATTCTTCAAGTGAACGCGCGGAAAATTTGCATCAACGTGACGTACGAATGAGTTGATGATTTTATCGCGAAGGACCCAGACGAGAAAACGGGCACGGAGTCATCACATTGACGAAATAAGGCGCGTTCCTGGGATATGAGACGCTTTCGCGTGTTATTGAATGTACGATACAACGGAATAAATGTTGATGATGCAACGAAAACGAATTGCATAAGCTTCTTATGGAATGACCTGATTAATTGTAGATTCCGAGTAACATAAACATATAATACAATGTCTCTTGTTTCTGATTGCATCGATAACTTTGATTAGCTAATCGCTCTTTCTAGATCATGAATTCAATTATGAACAGAGTTAATCGAACATTAACTGTTGATGTAATGTCATAATTTATTTTAATTTTATGATTTACCCATTGCATGATGTTCTATTTATTATTTACAAGATTCTAAAATTTTTATCTTAAAATATTAAACAATAATCAATAATCTTATTGAATAATTTAAGATCCAGGATTGATATTAAATAATTTAAGATTACATTGATTAATTTTCGAAGCTGAAAAAACGATAATATTTTGATATAGTTATAGTTATAGTTGATATATATTTATTCGTTTTAACAAAATGTGTGTGTGTGTGTGTGTGTGTGTGTGTGTATGATGTGATCAAAAAATGGAGCACACGTAATACAGAACACGTGCGAGCGAGCATATTCGAGATACCATCGACCTCTTACATTTTCCAAAACAGCATCTACATAACACTACACATTTTAACATCGCATGTAAATGCCGATGCAGCATCGAATGTGGAATAAGAATGGGAGAAGAGGCCCAGTAACCCACGAAAGCCTCGAATTCTTTCGCAAGCGTGGGAGCTAACGAGACGATTCGTGGCCCAAGACTCCAGATAGGTGCGAATGGGAACAATATGTCGGGAGAGAAGGCTTACCTGCACGATCCCCGTCTTTCTTTCTTTCGAGTTTACGGAATTTCGAAACACTTATAATGCATATCTTCGGTTCGAACTTGATCGATCGACAATTCGTTGCGCGTTTGATGATAGCTAGACTATCTCTTTTCTGGCTCTCTATTATTTATATGAGTGAAAAGAGAGTTTTATATATGACATAAACTTCCTTCCCTGAAATTTCAGTGTAAAAACATTGAGCCAAACGTGGTCATTGTTACCTAATTTATTCTTCAGAAATTTTTTGTTGGATTCGTAGTTATACATACAACTCTCCCATTCCTCAAGTGATGGGATTGTCTTCGAGTTCCGGCATTCGTCTTTGTCTTTCTTATTCTAAAGAGTATATCAAACTTTCTAGATATTAATAATTGAACAAAATGTTACGAATTATCAATAAGATTTTTAACAATCCAGCAACTGAAAGTAGAAAGAAAATTAAAATTTAAAAATTTAAAAATTTATTGAGATAATAATAGTTTTATAGCTCCAAAAATAAATTAAATAAGTAAAGTGCATATGAGAACTTCCAAAAATGTTTTTTTTTTCGTAAAAAAATGAAGATATCTCCGAAATATATCGTGACAATATATGTAATATAAAAGATCGAAGTATAGCGTCATGAAAGTTAATCGGCCATTTTATTGCTTCTTGCGATCATATCAACCTTTGTCCAATCGCGATCGGCTCGCCAAGCGAGTTATATTACGCAAGGGATTCGCTTGCAAAAGGAATAAGGAAAAAAAAGTCGCGTTACCTGAGCCTGCTTAACATAATACGTACATTGATATGTTCACTATACTTCAGTCACTCTGAATTCCATGTTGCGTTCGCTTATAATATTAGCCATTAGTCGACCGATTTGCTGTAGAAAAATCAATTGAAAATCAATCGCACGTTTCTGTGGAATACCTGATCATTAAGAAAAAAAACGCAATGAAGACACTGAAAATAGAAAATATATCATGCTGTTTGTATACTTATTTCTTCTTTACCTAAATACGTAATCATTAAATGAATTACTTGTACGAATAGCGCAGGATACTGGTATAAAAGTTTCATCACATTACAGACACTCGTACATATTAATATCGAGTGAAATCGAAATTGTACTATTTTTCATTATATAAAATCACACTGGAGTTCAGTGTGAAATAATCACACACTGTGATGAACGTAGCATTGTTCTGGAATTTTGTAAATTCCTGGAGAACTTAACATTCTTTAGAAACCTAGAAGAGAATGTAACTAAAAGTATGATTTTGACCAAGATCAAGAGATACTTTGAGAATAAATTGCTTCTCTAATTATAAATATCTACTCTCTCTAAATCTGAATCAGTGGATAATCACTGATATCAGTGCCATAAGTATGCCACTGGTAATCAATGAATGAAATGTGAGAGCTCTAATCTAACTGACTCTTTATTATATGATTCAATTAACTTTGTTTTAGTGCATAAATTCAATGAATATAGTATTGGAAAATTGAAATTAACATGCAAATATCAGTATTTTAATTCCAACATTTTTCCTTTTTTAGTTAAACTTTACTGATCAATGCCAAGTATAATGAGTAATTAGTTATTATCCACTGATTCAAATTTAGAGAAATCCAAAAAATATTTCGCCCTAGATCTGAAGAATGGATAATCACAAGCACAAGATACATGAGCGGGTTGTCACTGTCCCCGCCTCAGATATGATAATAAGCCACAGATATGTTTCGCAGACATCTGCGACCGATAATGCGGTTTCGTTGCGTGGCCAGATCGAGTGGTAACATCGTGCCGACCGGCGGAGACGAAATCAATTAACTTTGGCAACACAAGCGTGCCTAACATGCGAATGCGTCCCGCACGCGCACGCGCACTCGTAACGTACGCACATAGTAGATGCGTAGTACGCAACGTATATAGGGTGCGATAAAAATTGTGAATTGTCCTTGACTTTCTTCATTATAAATCTTCTTTTTCCCGATTGAAAAAATTTTATTCTTAATCGTTTAATAAAGAGAAATTAGTTATATCGACATATTTTTTTAAATAACTTTTTTATATACCGTTTAGAAGAAACTAACTTTTGAGACACCCTGTACATTGTGGCCTATACGAGGCGCCTATAACGCGTGCATTTGCCGCGTGGGTTGCTATGGGCAACCCGTGACTAACACACGTTCCAGCGTTACGTCTCTCACCCCATCTCCCCTTTTCTTCTACCTTTCTCTCGCTCTTTTCTCTTTTCCTTTCTCTTTTCTTTCTCTCTCCTCTCGTCGATCTTCTTTTGTCGTTCCTTCTCTATCTGCCTTGTATTGGATGCAGTGACGTAACAGTCACCACGATGAAACTCAAGAATTAATGATCAATTTCGAGGGAGAAAAATTTCAGGTTCCGTTGTGCTCTGTCATCACATGATAGTATGATTAGAAAAAAATTCTATTAAGTTGTAAACAATGAACTATCCTATCTCTTGATATTATCTGCAGTACTACGAGCAATGCTTTTAAGTAATTGTGTGGAAACTTTTTTCCATTTTTGTAAAAACTTCATACGCGATTAAAATTTATGAAATAATTTTATTATTTATCGGTTAAATTATATGCAATTGTACGTAATTATTAAATTACTAGCCATTATTAAATTGAAGGAAAAAAATAAGCAAATATTTTTAGTATGTATAGAGACAGTTTGAAAATAAGAAATACAAAAGTCTATCAGTGCCACAGATGGCTAATGGAGCATTATGTCTAATCATTCCTAAGAATGCATTCCGCAAATTGCTTGATACGTTACTGTAAGCCATCTCTCTTCGTTTCATGCGACACGTTTATCCTTCTCAGGGACACTCATTCGTTCTTTCTTCCTTTCTCTCATATCATCTTTCTCTCCTATGCCTTGTACTCTAGGTTAGCGTTCTCGTCGTGCTTGCTGAGACCCGTTGGTCCTCTCCTCTTCAGGAGTGGATTTCTGTACTAACGAGACTCGAGTCGCAGATCCCTGATGAAAAAGATCGTGTTGTAATCTTGTTCAAAAATTTTATCAATTTTTAAAGGTTGTAATCTCGTAAGAATTGATGAGACGAAACTTCTCGTCTGTTTATGAGATTCCTCAAAGAGAAGTAGGTTCGGAGCAAGCTGAAGTCAATGTTAATCTGTATTTCTTTTCAGGAAATACAAGGATGTACCGCAATTCATTATAGTGTAACAACGTATGAAACGTCGAAACGTCGCTTACGCAATTTTCTATACCCAAGAGACATCGTCGATTATCGATTTTACGATACATTCACGTGCATTTAGTTCTCTAATGGCGACGTATCATATGTACAAGAACGAGATCGAGATACTTACACTGTATAGTATTCTACGTGAGAGAATTTCTCGATTTATTGTGACAATAGAATTATGCATACTTCAGCGTAATTAATTACTGCTTGTCTCAGTAGTGTCCGAAAAACTGATTATCTAATATAGATTTTAGAATGATACATGAATTTTATATAAATACAAAACTTCTTATGTTTAATTATTAAATTAAAATTATAAGTTTTTTTTTATTAATTCTTTCATTAGAGTTTTTCTTTATCAAATTTGCTTATCCAAAAATAAGATTTTATATATATATAGAGATACTAAATATTGTACAGTATCAGAAGAAAAAATATATCTGTTAATTAATTGACAAAATTAAAATCTCTATTACTTTATCGAATTTATTTTGTGAGACAACAAGCATCCTCGACATGTCTTAAGAAATATACTCAATTATTTACTTGTTCAGACCCCCTGTATATACATTTAAGATTAAAATGAATGAGTCAACGAGTTAGTAGGTAGATCCCAAGCGAATCTGGGTGAATCTATAAAAACAAAACCGCCGTTTGTGGGATCTCCCAGGATAACGCCTGGGTTTTCACTGAAGAAGGATCGTCCCTGAACCCATGGCAGCGACGTGCGAAAGAGAAGGGGTCATGGAACTTATAGAGGGGAGAAGCGCACCATGGTGGAGGTGGATAAGGCATCAAAAGAGAGAGAGAGAGAAGTTTCTATAGGGGATGCTGACATAAAGAAAGATGAAGAATCGCGACAAACCTTCGACCCCCTCATTGGGACGCTCTCTTTTCCTTACTCTTCCTCTGCGTTCTCTTCTCTTTTCTCTTTTCTCTATCTACTGCTCATTGCTTTTTGACTATAGCTTTAGACAGGAAGAACAAAGAGACAGAGAACGAGAAGGCAATTCCAGAAGAAGGAGCTCAAGAAAAAGAAACGTTGGAATGCAAGTTGGAATGAGAAGGAATAAGATAATATGAATGTTTAACGAGAAGAAAAGAGAAAGTCGCCATGAACGTGAAGAGAGAGAAGATAGAAATCATGAAGAGAGAGAGAGAGAGAGAGAGAGAGAAAGAGAGAGAGAGAGAGAGAAATAAGCAATTCTGATTATAACTGGACGATTGGATTTCAGTGACATACAAGTCAGATAAGTGAAGGAAATGGATCGAAAAGTCGAATGAAAAACGAAGTTTCACAAATTATGAAGAAAACGCATTTCGAAAAAGAAAAAAAAATATAGAAAAGAGAAGCTCATCAAGAAGAATTAGGGAAAAAAAGAAGTAACGAAATGATGCTGTTTCAAGATGGAGGAAACTTAATCTTCCAAGATTAAAAATATAATCGTGGCATTTCGGGAATAAAAAGGGGAAAGAGAGCAAAAGGGGAAGTGAGAAGTCTGTGTCTGGAGTGACAGCGACAGAGTTAGGCTTCCTTCAGGAAGAGAGGAGGAGAAACCCAGTGGGAGTTTTGAAGGCAGAAAGAGAAAGAGAGAAGTGAATAGAGAAGCCAGGGCAGGGAGCAGACAGATGAGGTGAGTTAGAAGGAGAAAGAAGAA
Organism: Atta colombica; assembly: GCF_001594045.1. Classification (NCBI taxonomy): domain Eukaryota; kingdom Metazoa; phylum Arthropoda; class Insecta; order Hymenoptera; family Formicidae; genus Atta; species Atta colombica. The sequence goes on from NW_017259326.1 coordinate 71,840, forward strand.
AGGGGACTATTCGGGGGAACAGACGAGGGATGGGGAGAAGAGTGAACAGAACAGAACAGACAGAGGGAGGGAGGGAAAGAGAGAGAGAGAGAGAGAGAGAGAGAGAGAGAGAGAGAGAGAGAGAGAGAGAAAGGGAGAGAAATGGAATAAGAGAGACAGGGAAAGAGAACAGAGAGACCAGGCAGTGAGTGCGCCCACCGAGCCGCCTCCATACCACCTCCAGCATTCCCAGCCTGCACACACAGTTGCAGCTGCACCGCGGCCGTGGCTCGTTCGTGTGCACATGCGAGTCTGCGCGCGCGTCTCTCGCATAATCTCGCGATTCTTTCTCGCGTGTGTATGTGTGTCTGCTTATATACATATATAATATATAACTATACTGCGTGACGTGCAACAACGTCGCCGCTGTGCAGTTTTAACGACGCCGTTTCCTTCGCTCCTTCGTTTATCCTCCTGCTGGACGAGATTGCGCACCTATCGACCATCATCCCTGATGTTAAGCTTCAGCTGGACTTTCTCAACGAGGCAACAACGAACTCATCCTAATGAATCGTAATTAGAAACGAGCGCAGCGATACTTTCGTCGACATAAATTTGTAATTAGAAGAATCGCAAATCGATTGTCCTTCCTGTAACATTCAGCTCTGATAAGCTCTGATAAGCTCGAGTTGTTGAAGTTCACGAGCTGACATTGACAAGTATCAACGAATTCGCTGTCGATGTTGAATTTTCAGGCAAAAGAGTTCTCGGAGGGCGGTCAAGAAGCCTCTTCAATCCAGGTTCACACGATGCTCGAATCTATGACGAGCTCGCAGTTGTTCAGATAGCTGAGACGAGTTTGAGATAACATCATAGAGACGTGAGTGTAAACCGAAGTGCCGGCGATTGGCGTGTATCGTTATTTTTCTGCGTTTCCCCGGCGAGCCACACTGCGCGGAGCACGTGCGAACCGCGAGACCGAGAGAAGTGCACTATCGATCGTGTCTCTCGGCTATAATCTCGAGAAGCGTGTCTTTCTCGTTAGCAGGATACTCAGTCGGACGGCAGGAGGAATCCTGACATTTCGCAAATGTCAACCGCGCAGCCATTGGCGTAACTTTCGCGTAATCGGAGCGTGATGAACGATAAGAGACCGGCTCGTGCTTTCCGTGCTGAACCGTACTTCGTTCCTTCTCTTCCTGCGACGAATTAAAAGTGACAAACGTTGAGAGCGATGATTCAAGACACGTGATTCTAAGGACCTATCAAAAACTAGATAGACTCGACGTCTTCGATTCTAGGGATTCCAAAAAAGTGAGGAAATCTCATCATGGATTGGATGAGGAGACAGGATATCAAGGAGGAATCGCATGAAGCTCCTAACATCTTGACACCGGAAGACGACGATGAGTACTGCTTCGAGGAAGACACATCGATAGACGAAGGAATGGTATGAGATTTCGCGATTGTTCTATTTGTGATTGATTGAAGAATTAATTCGATCGTGTTTTGCAAAAAGTATTGCTGTTTTAATCTTAAGATAAATCATCACGACAACGTGGACACTTTTTAATATGCATAAAGGCAATAGCATCAATATACATATTTATCGAGATGTTTATATAATGAGATCTGATGTATGTTTTAATTATATTATATCGCATTACATATGCGTACTTATTGAAACATAAATGTATCGCATGATTAAAGCAGCAATCAAGACAGGATAAAATTAGTATTTATAGCATTTGCACAATGCAAATTGGTTAAAGATGCATCGCCGAATATCGTCACTTCTCCTTGTCTGGCGTTGCATCGGTCAAGGTGGAAATTTGCATATCCCGGTTTGGAGAGTACGAGGTCTCCCTCATTCGAGATGCACTCTCCTTTAATAACGGTTGTACACGAGCGAGCATCGTGATTTTCGTCGTAATGTCGTATCTCCCAACGCGTCCATGAATGTTAATAATAACGCCGTTATCGACCGTTTGCCATAGTCGTAATAATCATTAGTGACGATCGATTTAATGTGAATATCGCGTTCGATGTTCGCGAATATCGAGTCCATGAGTCCGCGGATTTCACAATCGTATTCGCGTCTTTTCGATTACGCGCACAATTATTGCGTTCGTGATTTTTTGCGAGTTTTCCTGCGAGATTGCAAACTCCCTCCTTTCCCTCTTTCGCTGTCTATTGCAGCATCTGTCAGAGTCGCGCCCTCGAATTGCATCGTGCTCTGTTCGAGAGAGAGAGAGCATCGAATGTTCTCTAGGTAATTGCTGGAATACTGACCGTTATGGTATTCAGTTACGTTGTCGCTGCTATCCTTTTTTTCCAACCCTTGTCATTCGTTTTGAACAAGTTCGAATCTGCATGGGATCTAAAGATTGTGTTACCCAACAACTTAGCATTATCAGCATTATCTGGATATTATATTTTTGTATTATTTTAACATCATAATTTTAATATTGTATAAATATATATAT
>NW_017259326.1:74404-79265 GCF_001594045.1 Atta colombica
ATCTTTATTTGAAAACGCTACATGTTCATAAATTCATTTGGAAATATCAAACTCTACAATCTCAAACTAACGGAAATAATTCACGATATTCTTTTTAGCAATATTTTGACTTATATTGCGCTGATAAATCAAATATATTTTTCTATAATAATATTGTATAAACAGATGGGGCTTCTGCTTCACATATGGATACTTCGTTTAACATGTCATTGACGAACATAATGTTGTGTGAATTGGGCTTAATCGACTACCGAGAAAATGGGCTCGAGTATAAAATTACGTCGGATCTACTGTTACGTCCATTGTTGCCTCCGAAATGACCGTTTGAATTACTAACCACTAGCGGAGTTACTCTGCTCGCTCGGGGCGAAATTGCATGCGAACCAATGTGCGTGTGCTACGCACAAACATTTAACAGGGACAAAAAGCCGCCCGAGGCGATAAATCATAAAATTATGCAAAAAATCGAGGGTTGTTGGGGGTCACGTATCATCCTTTTTTTATATTAACGTCATGATATTTGTAACTGCTTGAAAATGATATTGATTTATCCATAAGATATTACATAATTTGAGCTTTTAATTGAATTTCGATTTGATTAATATTAACGATTTAAGTCTGTGAACATTTTTTTATTTGCGATTTTGACTTTAAAAAATTTTAAAAATCACGACGGACTTCTCTTTAAAGTTTTTCTCAAAGAAAATCAAACTAGTCCTCTTTAAAGAATCCACAATTGAAAGGGGTCACGATAATGATATTTGGTCTAGGGCAATTCTTCGGACTCTGGCAACATGCCGACTCGGCCGGAAATTAAAAGAAGAAGAATAAGTTGGCCGGTCGATATGTCTACCGATTTATCGAGATCCCGCGAATGACGTTCATGGAAGTTTTCGCATTTTCTGGTGACGATCGGTAACTGCCTGTTCTCCTTCTTTCTACCTTTCTTCTATCATCTTGATAAGAGCAGGTGATAAGTTACTCGAAGACTTCGGAAACCTTGGCAACGCCGAGGTACTTTCGAGGGGCCACGATGATTCAGCGCCAGCTGCGCCTTTGAAGGAGAAAGAGGTGGAAAAGGAGGAGGATCAGTTATAGCAACAGCACTCGAAATTTGTTAGTCAAAATCGAAACATCGATCCCTCGGTAGGATTAAACAGGTATATGTACGTTTCCTGAATAGAATATTCGACGAGATTTTCCACCTTGTCTTCCGCTTCGTGCGCGTCGGTATCTCGTCAATTCACTTCCTGTTATCTTATTGGGCGATCGTATCAGCCGGAAGTGAGTCGCGGGAAGGCGCAGAAGACAAGTGGTAGCGTAGGCAGCGACAGATAAGCACGGTAGACTAAATAGTCACGAGTATTTGCTGTCAAAAGTCGGAAATAATGGGCAATATGTTTTAACGCTTCGTATGCGATATGCATCGTAAATTGTTCCCTTAAAAGTTTATTACGAAAGTTAGATTTATCAGGTGCGTGCATCGCGTAAAATTCGATGACAGTGTGTTAAGAAATATTTATTGAGTACAATGCAAATGATTACGGATATTAGCACTTCATATGATAAAATTAATTTCTTATTAATAATAAAATAATGCAAATATCTTTCCGAAAAGTGAATATTTAAAAAAAACGATTCTAATTCAAATTTTTGTAGATAAGAAAATCAATTCGAAAGTTTAAACATATTCAAAAACTTGTATGAGTTTCTTTCTATTAATCTGAACTTCCTTCTACTAATCTAAGTTTATTTCAACATTGAAATTTATGAAGTTTATCCCTTAGAAATTTACATTAACTATAGTCAAAATTTGCGTATTCCATTGTACAGAACGACGGAATTCACGTTTGATCCAATCGCCAAATAGTAGTGCGTTCCGAAATAATGGAATTGTCGGAAATTGAAATATAATTTCAATCGAGAGAAGGAGAGAGAGAGAGAGAGAGAGAGAGAGAGAGAGAGAGAGAGAGAGAGAGAGAGAAAGAGAGGAAGAGAATGAAATCAAGATAGAATCGATAAAGAATCGAAAAGAGGGATAGAGAAAGAGAGAATAGAGCGAGGGTGTCTGTTGCTCGGAGCTCGTCCGCAGGCAGAAAACAGGGGGATGGCGACCAGTCACCATTCCACCCCATCGGCCGCGGCCACGTCGGGGATGAAGTATGACTCATCCGAGTGCCACCACCCCTGTTTTTCGGCCGTCTCTCGCGTCGGGAAATTCGCCACCCGTGACTCCCCTCTGGTCGCCGAATCTGTTCATCGACCCTACCGTTGCCAGCGAGTAAACGAGCATTATCATAATCCGTAGCGACAGCGGGAAGAAAGATGCATCAACAGGCGCGTGCAGTTCAGGTGTCGAACCGAAGTTATTGTTCGTGACTTTTTCGTGCTTGTTACAATTCTGCAGTCGAATGGCCCTTACCTTTCGAGGGCAACGAGTCGTCACGCATGATTGATGCCACCATAGTCGAATTTTAAAAAAGAATATATTGTATGCTTTCGAAGAAATATGGATGGCAAATCGTACAATTGCGATGTGCCTGCGCTTTGGGAATAATGGTAAGTTGACTGTAAAGTAGTCCTTATTTTGTATTTTGTGTTTTTTATTGATTGTATTTTTTGTTATATTTTTATTTCTAATTCTTGTATTATTTATTTTATATATAAATATTATGTACTATTTTTTTAATTGGAAGTTTTTTAAATTATTATCACGAAGGATTAATATGAATCCTTTAGTTCCCAAATAGCTTGAAATTCTTACGAAATGTCAACTTTTTTAAGATTTATAAAAAATTCTGCTATATAAAAATAAAATTAATTTATGTGAATACGAATATTATTTTTTCAATAAAGATTGAAGATAATCCAAAAGTAAGAATCGAAATTGTATTAATTTTGCATTGTCAATTTTTTTGTATTGTTTGGGAATTAAAAGACTCGTATTTGTCTCTCTACCATATTTATAAATCTCTCGTTAGCATGGTAAATGGGATAGCGTGGCATCAAAATAAAAAGAACAGAATCTAATCTACACGTGGCGCAGACAAGAAAGAGATCTAATCCACATATGGTGGCACGGGTGTCATCACGGTCACTTGGCGAACGAATTAATCCCATTATTTTTATTCTTTTTATCTCATCCTTTAACCTCGTAAGAGGATGTGTATTTTACATATGTGATGCGTCCCGGAATTGGATAACCAGCTCCTTCTTAATGAGATACAAAGGCATAAATAAGATGTTTTTCTTCTGACGAGCGTCAATTCTAATTTTTAATTTAGAATCGTAATCTTAGTTCGGAATTTTGTGATCAATTTAAAATTCTACTCGAAGTCTTTTATTTAAAATTTAATTTGCGATTTAAGAAACGCCAAGAAATTCTGAAGAATGACAAAAATGTGACAGCGTTTGATCGAATTATTTTTATCAAAAAGAATTTGCTCTGAAGTATCTATGATTCTGAATTTTATTATGAAATATCTTCTATTCAATATGTCTAGGAAATTTTGCATCTGCCTCGGACAATTTGATGGCTTACGATGTCAAAACGAGATTACGTTGCTCGATCCCTTCGAAGGCGGATTTATGTCTTCGTGTTGGCGTAGATGAGGGAATGCACTTTCAGGTGATCATTATTGCAGGGACAGTGAGGGGACCGAGATTTGGACCCACCCCTTCGCAATTGTGGGGGCGTATAGGTTATCTGTCGTCATTGTCCAACCGATCGATGCTGCACGACCAGAATTATCGCCACTCTTCGAGGAACTTTCTATGCTTTTATTTTATTTTTCGTAATAGGGAATTGGCACGAGCCTTCATAAGCTCGTAAGAAACCTATTTGTTTGTTATTTTTTTATTTTAAATATTTTAAGTACTTCAATATCCTAGTATCTGAATATATACAAATATTATTTTATAATTAAATAATATATCATTTTATTTTACATAACTGAAAGCTTGATTTATTCTTTATGCTATTTATTTCTGAATAAATAGAAACCATGAGGTTTACTTCCTTTCTCTTCGTTATATTTTATCATCTAAAATATTTTTATTGCTGCTGAGGATAAAAAACAACTATTTTCATGAAACTTGCGAAAAATGTAATCTTTCTTGCGACTTTGCATGTCTCGCGGATTGTGCGACGTCTCGTAATTCGCATGTCTTCTGTTGCATCTCTGGTGCTCCTTCATTTGAAACTGTTCTTAGCGTGGTCCCTCAAGCCTGGCGCCGAGCAATAATAACCATTCGCCCACGCCAAGTCGAGGTTTTTGCACCATCGTAGTGGCCTCGCAGAAATCCCAAGCGGGCCTCGCAAATTGTACGCGAGCAAGTCGATTCCACGTACGCTGTTCTTGTTTGGCAGATCACTTAAACGAACATCTGCCCATTACGTTTAAATGTTCGTGCAATACCGAAAATGTTAACTTCGCGTTAAAGGCACACCGCACACTTACTAATGACACTGACTAAGTTTGAGAGAAGCACTGACTATAATGTTTCCCGTGTTTTATCTTTAATTACAATAGAGATTTACATTGCAACAGACTTGAACAAAATTAGTAGTGTCTACGTTAAACATTCATTGTTTTAATTACGTTTTTTAAAATATAAAATTAATTTTTTTTCTCTGTTTTCCAAAAAATATTATATAGCTGATTAAGAAAGGAGTTCTTTCTTTCTCAATATTCAAATTATATAATTAACTCAGAATCATCAAGAATTCATGATTTCAATTTATTATTGTATGCGCTAAGGATGGTTTAAATATAAGCTGGAATTCGTATGTATTGTTAACCAAGAAACTATGTATAAAATAATTACTTTTATGTAATAATATATGTTTATAGATATACTC
>NW_017259326.1:79365-115050 GCF_001594045.1 Atta colombica
GCAATTTTCAATGTGCATATTATATGAACGTTTTCAGAACGCGAATGCCTGCAATTCTAATTGACGAATTATAATTCTTAACAACATCAAATATGATGTAGAACGGTACAATCAATCAAAGATAATTGAGGAAAATTGTAATAGCGATTGACATAATAACAAAGAAATAAGCTTCAATCTTACATGTAGAGACGATTCATGTATTAGATGGCTGATTTACGACGACGAGTTGTAAATTCAATCGAAGGTACCGTTGTCGCTTTTAGGAGTTTGTATATATAGAACGGAGGAACCTTTACCTGAGCTGATTAGGTCTCTTCGCTTTGGAATGCCATTTATCACTAAGCGAAGACTGCTCTAGGGTCCAAGGAACTGATGCCCAACCAGACCCAATACAAGACCACACCGTTACAAAGGCTTCCGCGAAGTTTCTTCGAACGATCGCGGTCAATTAAAAGTGTCGTGTTATCGGAAACGAATCGCAAAACCTCTCCCTCATGATTATCTCCCGTTTGTGCCATGTCAATTAAAACCCTATAGCAGACATTGGATTTGATTAAAAGCTCGCTTATAATTATAAGAAATCAATTCGGCAATTATAGGATCATCTTCGGCAATTATAGGATCATCTTCGACAATTATAGGATCATCTTAATTATGTAGGATTATTTTAATTAAGGTTCAATTCGGAACTGTCACATGATAATTATAGACGAGCTTCCTGAGTTTTAGGAGAATAATTAAATCCTTATTCTTTACATTATAACGCGTGAAATTATTGATTCTACATTCATATGTGGAGAAATTATTCTCTGACGAGCGTATAAACGGTTTAACAGAATTTACGCTAAACACTGCCGTCTCTCTTTCCGGTATTGTCATTCTACATTTAATGGGCGCCACTTCGCGCCCATGCTCTTTCTATTGTGGTACAATCGCCAAGATAACCCCACTCGTCGGGGGTATCATCTTTCTCATTGTAACCCCAACGCGGAATAAGAGCGTAACGCGAGACGTCGCGCCAGCATAAATGGAAACACGAGTTATGAAAATGCGCGTATCATCGAAATACATTAGCGTTGCAGGGTGTTCTATGTTTCTGCGTTTATCAGCAGGAGAAGCACGAGGAGATAACGATTCTACTTGAAATCGTATATATTCTATCTCCCTCATAAAAAAATATTATTACAAAACAATCAATTATTACAATTGATTTCCATTCATACATAGAATATGTTAAAAAAATATTTTATGATAATCAATTATCATAAAATAATTTAAGTTTAATTGATAATTACAAAAGTTAATGAATTTAATAATTAGTATAAAACATATATTCAATTTTTTTAAATGAATACTTTGTTTCTAAGAATTATTGTTAAACAAACTGCAAGAATATTGATCGAGGCCACTGTTATGCATATACTAAGCGTTTTTGGGAACTTTAATCCTTCTTGAGCTGTCTCTTCTTATCCCGGAGAACATTACGGAGGGCCTCGTTGTTCAGAAAAGCCACATGTGTCTCTAATGGGTGTGTCGACGGACGAACAGTACTTATCTCTCTGTAGCCCTCTGCTCTTTTGTGTGATTCTTCTCGCGTCGGGATCCCTCCCTCTCGTATCCCTCTGTATTGCCGACACGAGTCCAGGGTCGGCGTAATAAACATCTGTTTGGATCGACAAAAACTGCGTCTCTGTTTAAGTTAAATTGTTATAAATACGACATTTCGCTTAACCGACTGACAACTGAAACGTACGATGCGCGCTCGAAAGTTTTCTTTCATTTTACAACAATTGTAATAATCTCATTTTATAAATATTATCCTGATGATTAGTTTAGTCATTTGAATGAATTTCGTACATTTTTTTGCACTCAATGATTCGAACATCTTCAACAGAATAATCACTCAACGGATGACACCGTTGCGAGGAACAAAGATGAAGAAGATGACGAAGAGACAATGCGAAGATCTTCCTGCCCGTTCATTCAATTCGTTGTGCTCGCGTTCGACAAAGAAGTACTTTTTCGCAGGGAAATATCGACGTTGCAACTCAAGCCGGATTAATCGATCGAAACGAATAGCACAAGACACTTGACGGATTCGCGGATCATTCGTCATTTCGCATGATGCGTTTTTCCGCGCAGTGCTAGAGTGATTCGCGTCCCATAGACGTCGTACAAGTAGCTAAATCTGAATTAATGAATAGTCACTAACCTATTACCCAATGACATATTTGGCATTGATAATCAATGAAGTTCAATTAAAAAAGGAAGAATGTTTGAACATAAAATACTGATATTTGCACGTTAATTTCAATCTTCCAATATCATATTCATTGAATTTAAGCACAAAACAAATTAGTTAGATCACATAATAAAGATTAAGTTAGGAATCTCACATTTAATTCATTGATTACCAGTGGTACTTGGCATCAGTACCTGATATCAGTGATTCAAATTTAGAGAGTAGACACATATTTAATATGTCGCAGCTTATTATCTATTGTTCAGACTCACTGAATCTGTTTCTGAAAGAATATTTATGTAATTGACTGATAGAGTAAGCACTTGTGTAATACTCTATCCAACATGTTTGTGACATGTAGAATATTAGAAAAATGAAATTCTATATCATATTTTAATTATTATCAAAAATTATCTAAAAAAAAAGAATAATGAATTATTTTAGTTAGTTTTTTGGGAATATATTCTGGAAATTTGAACAAAGTTAAAAGTTGCATTTATCACTGCGGAAGTGGAGAAAAATCAAAGAGTAAAAAGAGAGGAGAGAGAGAAGCAGAAAGCGAACGATGTGGCGGACGGGAGATAGAAAGGTTTGTGAGGTCATGGTCAACCGATGTCTGACCAACCATGCTTGGTCACGTGAAGTTGCCGCGAGCTGAGCTTTTCGCATCGAGTCACGAAGCTCCCACATGCCAGCTTGCGTTTTCAGTCCCCGCTCGCTTTCGCTTCCCACGCTCTCTTACTTCCTGCTGTCGCAAGCGCAAGTCTGACTAATCGATTCGGGCAGATCGAACGATAAGCTATCGCTATCCTCGATGCCCGGCCGAACCCGGAAAGATTGAGAGCCTGGGTGAATTACAGGATGAACCAAAATACATTTACTTTGATTGCAAACTTCGAGATTAAATGAAACGCTGATACTACCATAATATTTTTACTTGCTTCGAATTGCTGTGAATTGCTTGTTGTTTAAAACCTATATTTTCTTGATTGTTGATACGTTCGAAATATCGTGGAATTACATCGTCTTTCTCCCCTATTTTATGAAATATATTTTTCGTTGAAGGTTGTCGTTACTGCTCAATATGTTATCTCGCTGCGAAGGACCCTTAGCACCCTTCGGCTGCATTTATTTTATTGTCCTCGTCCTACATATCGCTGATGGGCATTTTTATTTTCGGTGGTGAGATGATTTCATTGACACGAAACCGGGGGTCTCTTGGCGCTGTCTTTATGGCATAATTATTGCCTTCCCACAGGGATGACTGATCCGCACAGTCATTTCAGTTTAGCAGACCCACGAACCCGAACTTAACACACTGCAGGCACTTACATGTACTTATACATCATGCACGCCCACGTATATGAGTGATAACGCAATAAACATTTGAAGAAAAGTGGCAGTAAGATGCAACTTAATTTATATAAGAATAATGAGAATAACACAAGAACACATACACACACACACACACACACGCGCGCGCGCACATACAGGGATAAGAACAAGATCGTATACTCGAAGTAGATGGTGTATGAAAGCTGAAATTCATTTCTTATTTATATTCTTTAATAAAAAAAAAAGGTAAAAAAGTAATTATTACTGACCGACATCGAGTTCGAAATCTGACGTCGTTACAGACGTGTTACGATCGTCGATACGCGCGAAGATATCCGTGCTTACTGCTAATTAAAAAAGGTTCCCCTCATCAGAATATTCATTGCTTGCGTTGATGATATCTTACATAACGATTGATCTTTTATCATGCTTTCGACATTAACGTGCTCGTAGGCACGATCGATTTCACGATAGTTGTCAACCGTGTCATTATGCTCACTAATTATATATAATAATTAATTACCGATCTCGAAAAAAGAAGTTCATCTGAAGTATTTTGTTTATGCTTTTTTAAGAAAAAAATAAAAGTTATGATATTTATATGATATTTACAAAATCTAATATTTTTCTTATTAAAAAATGAGGAAGGTATTCTAAGACCTAAAATATTTAAAAAACAATTCATTAATATACAAAAATTGCTGCTTATGTGATAACAAAATTGATGAATCTCCCTCCCTCCGAAAAGCTCTGCAAATGCCCATGAATGTTAAATAGTAAATTTAAGAAGAATATCAATTCCAGACAAGAATATCAAGTCTCTTTAATATTGATTACCTAATTGCTTGTCTATCAAATTGGTTTTGCTTATACATTTGCATATAATAGAAGGTTATATGTCCAAGTTAATAGATAACATATCCATGGATTATTAGGTCGACTTGTTCATGAATCTATACATGTAGCGATAAATTTGAAGATGTTTTGATTCATAGATAGCTATACATGTACGGATATATAAATTTTTAAATCGCTTGATTTAAAAAGTTGTTAGTCCATAAATTGCTATGGACTTGTTCGTAGATCAATAGATTACTACATTCACAAGCTCCGTAAGCTGGAAGAGAATGTACAGATCTATAGATTATCACTCGGTTGGATCTACCTCTCTTTGTTCTATAAGTCTTCGATATAAACGAGTGAGTACTTTGTAAATTACTATAATGGACATAGATATGCAATGTATTTGAATCTCACAGTTTAATTAAAATTTAATTTTAAAAAATACATAACAGTAACTTTATTGAAATGATATTTTTGCCACTAGAGATTTATTAATCTGACTAGTTCGTCTTGATTGTTTCCTTATCTTCGTCTATTTATAGCTGGATAAGATCACCGCTGTGGGGAACAAATTCTCATGAAATCCTTTATCGAGCACCAAGCTCACTCAGCTTTGACTCAACTAAAACTATTTGCGCGCTTAGATCGCGAAGGTTACAAGCAGAATGCATTCGGCAGATGTCGAGCAGCTGCCACGGCAAATTGCCTTCGTGGCTTGCATTTAATTCGCGATCGGTTGTCTTCGCTCTAAACTCCATTGTCGAACTAGATTCTATCCGAAAGTTCTGCAGCTGTCTCGGACTAGTGTTGACAGCGGTCGACAGTTTTTGCCTATTACCCTCAAGAACTCTCTTTTGCGCAAAGTTCTAATTTTAATTCATTTAGCACCCGCCAATATTTTAATCAATCATATAAGATGTTATATATATTTCGCAAAATCGTTTCTGATCTAGAATCTTTTCTCAATAAAAATTTTATTGCACACATCCTTATCTAGAAAATTTTATTATTTTATTTTTCCTTTGGAGATAAATTCGCAAAACTTTTCAATTGCCGATCTTGCAACTCGAGAACTAGTTGTGCTTTGACGTTTTTTTCCAAAGCTATTTGAAATTGATATAGACAGAAAGAATCGTTTTTGTTTATAATATCTAAAAATTTATCTACAGATCTGAAAAGAATTTTGTTAAACCATCAAAATAATTATGTAAGAATCTCAAGTATAACAATTCTACAAAAATTGATATTTTAACAATCAGCGTCTTTTATATATATATAATTTCTTTGATTTCTTCCAACAAAATTATTTTTAGATCTGTACCAATGTATAAGTTAAATTTTGAATAATTCAATAAAATCTTTATGTGATATGAGAAAAGAAATGCGAAGAACCTTCTACATCACAATTGCGCGAAATTGACGTTTACGATTCGATACACGATTCTACATATCGTAAGATAAAAGAAAGTGATTGCGCGCGAATGTTTCGATTTATTATAATTAAGTATATGCGATTATGTTATCTGGGCACACCCTTCGCTCTTGCGATTTTAACGTTCGGCTCGACCGATTTACATCTCGTTTGTGGCGCGTTCGAGCGCGAAGGAATTGTAAGGAGAACCGATGACGCTATTAGTGGAGCCAGATTTTAAACGAGCGACTTCCACCTCAAAGTTTTCTCCATGGACCTAAGTCGTTCCTCACAATGGCGGTGGTTCAAAGCATGCATTGTCCGTTGGGTCATGCCGTAAAATGCAATATCTTATATTCGGATTAGGCAGGTTTTAGAGACCCATAGCGAAGGAGAAGTGCTCTCCAACCATGTCACGAGTCATTCTGTTAAACTCGCGCATAGAGAACTCGAAACGAGATGGTGTCGGTTTACAAACGGCTCGCTTAGTCCGGAGTCCTTCAAGAGCGAATAATTATTCAACGTTTTCCGAAAATAATCCGCTATTATTAGATTGAGAACATTGACACACGAAAACACGTTGCTCCACTCTTGCACTTTACATATTAACTCACGTCTTATGAGTTAGCGGAACAAACTGAACAGAATTAATTCTAATTAACATTGTTATTTATTGCTCATTTATTTATTGCTAAAAAGTTGCTAAAGGAAAAAAATATGTGACTATCAGTTTTCTTAAAAATTGATAACAAATTTTTTCCTTTGACAACTTTTTAGTAACAAACGAGCAATAAATAAAAATATTAATTTGTATTGACACTTTGTCGCTAATTTATAAGATGTACAGTTCCCATTAATACTATTCGAGTTGTACCAATATGTAATTGAAAAAAAATTCTAACTTTTACAATTTTAGTAAACTTTACATGTAAAAGACATCACTGCACTTGTGTCGATAATTTCCACAATTCTAATTTCACAATTTAAAAGACATTTCTCGTTAGTTTCAGTAAAATTTTATACTCTACAATCATTTTTAGACAGAGTTCCGCATTATTTATACTAAAAAATTAATTTTTAATATAAATTGACATGAAAAATATGATTTAAAATTTCATCTTGTATTTATACTCTTCATTTTTGAAGCAGCGTGATTATTAGGAAGAAAGTCATAAAATAAAAATTAGAGACAACATGTTTCCGGAAATTTGTCGAGACGGTATGCGCAACGGTGATATTGGTGCGTGTCTATGCATAAATTCTGGAAGTACGCTTTTCTGCGCACGCAGGATAGTGCGATTAGTCTGTAACCTTCCCTCGGTGACTGCATGCGACTACGACGCGGTTAAAGTGACCGCGTCGGGCGGAATAAATTCGCGTCTCTGTCGGGGGTAGATAATGCGAGTTTATCGTCGACGTGTGTCCCCTGTGGCCCGAGATTAATTGGAAATTTAGGAGAAACATGGCCGCTTGACACGGCTTGCGAAAAGAAGCGATCGATATTATCAGACACTGGCTACGTCCAGCAGACAAAGCAGCTTTGCAGCTGCTGCTAAAATTCTGCAATATGATTGATTTATACATTTAGATTAGTAAGGAATCAAAGACAAGAACCAATCGTATTGTAAAGAATTTTGCAAAGCTGCTTTCTCTGCGGAATGCAATCATTATCGAGACGTTTTCGTGTTCCTTTATTGATTATACTTTGAAATTTGTCATTTAAAGATGATGAATCTAATAAAAATCTAAAGATAATTTTAATTTAATTAAAGAAAAATTTTTTAATTATTATGTCTTTTCAATATATTTTATTTGTTTGGAAATAGAATTTTAAAAAATTGAAGATAAATTTAACAAAAAAATTAGCGATATTAGATAAGAAATTTTTTAATCAAGTCAATTTTATCAGTTATTATTTTTTAATAAATATTACATGATAAAGAAATCTTTCCAAAACTATTTACTTCTAATAATGTTGAATAATCAAATTTTTATGTTCCGATAAAGCGAAACTCTCACTAAAGATTGCCTTCTCGAGAATGGCGATCCTAAAAAAAATAAACAAGACAATACGGCATTAAGACCGTTTAAATCAAGACCATCGATTTGAAAATAAAAACTGGACATCGAAATTCGAGCGAAGAAGAGGGAGAGGCGCGGGGCTGCTCGGGCCATCAACCCTCGTTACAACAACATGGGGCGGAATGTACTGGGTGAAAAATGCGGAGAGGGCAGCGTGTGGGCGAGACGGCCAACATAAACATGGAGGGACGAGCCACGCGCATCGGCACAATAAGTTATAACAAACGTATATCTCTACTCGCTCGTTCCCGTATGGACCCTCATATAAGAGGGTCACGACGGGGATGGCGAGGGGGTCGGAGGGGGGACGGAGGGCCACGCCTAACCGCGTAAAAATATCAAAGGGCCGTGGGCGTGCGAGCCAGCTTCTCGTCTAGTAGTCCTCGAAAACGAGACGATGAATATTAGAGTCTTGTCCCCGTCGTGTGGAGTGAGCATGCAACATGTGAAAGGAGGTATATCAGGTTTTACGGCAGCCATAAGCATCGACTAGGCATGCGACAATATTAGTATGTCCCTCGCGGGAAATGCGCCACGTGGTTTTATTTCGTATGAAATAAGTGAAAGAGAAGAGCCAAGTTGAAATAACGGAGTACTAAATTAGCACTCTGCATTATATACTCAACTGAAATGCTCAAACGCTAGTACTTATACTTTATCGTTGTCTATAAACTTTTCTTATAATTAAAATATTTTGATTTTCAAAATTGAAATAAATTCTACACGTATGTCTTAATTTTCTGTAATTATTATTGTATTATTTTTTTTTAATGAATATCGTTCTTCACACAAATTACATTGCAATATTTATACATAAAGATTTCGAATTCGTTCCCACGTACAAATTTATTTTCATTTCATTTTTTTACTGACTGTACTGTTTTAAGAAGCTGAGTTAAGATTGATGGAAATGGAAGCTACTATTGTATTGTAAGGTCTCGGTTTAAACGGATAGAGGACCGTGTCGCGTTAGCCAGCGGTCACTTCCGCTTGTCCAGACAGTCTGTCGCTGTTTCCTCTTCGAGGTGTGCTTTTGTCGCCTCCGTGATGCGCGTGCGATCAGAATGAAAATGAATAGAGTGGCTCGTCTGGATCGCATCGAGCAGTGTCTCCCAGTTTGTTTCTTTCAAAATATACCTAAGTGTTTCTGAAGAAATAATTTGCAGTGGTGTGTGTGTGTGTGTGTGTGTGTGTGTGTGTGTGTGTGTGTGTGTGTGTGTCACACATTTGGGTATGAAAAATACTTTTTGACTTACTCGTATTTGTTGGGATTACTTCAGAAAATAGGAAAAAAATCAGTTATAATTACACGCACATGAAAACTATACTTTCATTCCATTCTATTGAGTATTATTTTCGCATAGATTCTCTCAACTCTTTTTGTTTAAAAAAAGTTATTTTTATTATTTTATTTAAAAGAAAGGGGAGAGGAAGATCCTGAAATAGATACAAAAGGAGACAAGGAGTATTAAATGGGTTTTTATACCGCAGAGTAATAATAGACCTTATCGGTAGCTCGGTCACGTTGCAGTAGCGAATACGAATACCTCTTTGAATATTCAATGCATTTTATTCAGGGAAGATGGTTACAGATATTACGCGTCATATAAAAAAAGTTTCGCGATATTATTATTCTTATTCCCGACGTTATTGCTACACAATGCAATTTGCATTCTACAGACGCAGTAATGGAAGATATACATGTTACAGTTTACAACTTTGTACCGACACTGATGGATTTTTGTTTCGCACTTTCAAGCGTAATTTAAGCTTTGGCGAGAATACAAATATATATATCGCGCATATATCTCCGTCGTATTACTATATCTCTCTATTGCGTAAAAAATTGAAAATATATTTTTTTCATCATTTGAAACTTATATTTGTTAATTTTCGTAAACACGTATGATATGACAATTTGTAAACTTTTAAGTAGAAGCATAAAATACTAGAATTTCCCCATAAGTTTTCTGTCATCTTTATGCTGCGCTTTTTTTGGCGTCAATCTCGGGGAACGATCAGAAAATCGAATTTGAAAATCCCTTCTGGTCGTTTACGCGATGGTACATCGCACTTTTCCGGACCTTTCGCCCTCGTAGAACCCTTGGGGGGCCTCGCCCTTCACGGTGACAGTAAAAACGTCCACCACCCATGCACTTAACGACGACGAGATATATAAAGTCGATGCATCGCTTTACGTAACACTCGATTTTACGTTCCCGCCTGAAACACTGCGGGCCATAGTAATAAAAAGACGTGATATTTTGAAACTCTGGCAATCTATCTCGAAATATATCACGTTATACCTCAACTCCACTTTAACAGTATAACAGGATATGATTTACGACTAGAACAAATTACAATTTGCGTCATAAAAACATAATAGAATTTTCCCAATACAAAATATCAATTTTTTATTTATTTACTTCAGTTAACGCCTCTCAATATAGTGGTAAAAGTATTTTTGCTTAAATTACTGTCGTTCCAGCATTCGAAGACTAATATGTAAGACATTTTACTTACGCTGTATTATACAAAATCTTGATTTTATCTTTTACGATAAAGAAACGGATATAAGAAAACACATTTATATGCGGCGATCATCAATGACCGGTGACACAGAAGATTTTTGCGGTCAATCGCTTTCTCATCATCAGAATACCGCCCTCACCTCAGCAGGAAGGTTGTTGGATTCCGCGGTAAACGGCCACCCGCGCGTTTTCGTTAAATGCCGCTTTGCAGGTCCTTTCTGCCGCTTCAAATGACTCAGCGGTAGCTTCACCGGTTACATCGCCGTGGTTTTATTCACGCGGCTTTCAAGGTTCTGTGCGAGCCGACTTTCGAGAAACCTCACGGATGATTCGTCGGGGGTCCGTCGCGGGGAGTCATTTCTCGCTATCCTGGATAATGAATTCGGGTTCCATCTTGAAGATCGCTAACGTTACAAAGTCTACAAAAGATTGACCGACTCAGGAATCATTTATTGCAGAAATAATATATATAATAATAATAATCTATTATCCATTAGTTCTGAGCTACCAATGAAATATTCAATCATAAATTTTTGAGAATGATATCCAACACGTATCATATTTAAGTTCTATTACAACAATAATATTAATAAGCTTTTATTTGCCCTGTAGGATCTGGGAAAATAATTCTTATCAACTTTCTCAAAACACTGTAAACGAATATATTATTTCTGAGGTCTCCTTTCGCATATTAATAACTTTCGAATATACCAGACATAAAAATTACTCAGCGCCATTGAGTGTGTCTGCGATGTGATGATGCTGCGAAATTCCTAGAAAGCTAATTAAGGGTGTATCTTGGCGAAACTTATGGCAAGTCTCAAAGGTCGAGCAACATGAGATGGCGTGTACTGCAATGTTAAAAGGAAACAAACTTTCTTTGAGGAGTTCCCGTCCTTACGATAACCAGAGATGAAATATTTTGAAAAAGAGGCTAACGAGTATAAATGTAATTTCCGGCCATCAAAGTCAAGCTCATATCCTTTAAATTTCGGCGCGTAGAACTTAACCAGAAAATAAATCAAAAGTATTTTTTAAAGAAACGTAACAAATTATTATAATTTTTCTCCCCCCAAAAAAGATCATGACTGA
The DNA here is from genome assembly GCF_001594045.1 of Atta colombica. Taxonomy (NCBI): domain Eukaryota; kingdom Metazoa; phylum Arthropoda; class Insecta; order Hymenoptera; family Formicidae; genus Atta; species Atta colombica. The sequence goes on from NW_017259326.1 coordinate 90,905, forward strand.
GTGATTAGACAATGTATAATTCGTAAAAAAAAATATTGCAAACAAAAAATGATCATAATTCTTTCTTCTCTACTTAAATGCATAAGATGAGATAAAAAAGCATCTGATGATAAAAAAGCAATTACAAGAAACGGATTACAGAGTTGAAACGGTGATAAATAATATCAAATTTATATTAAGAAGTCGCGATATGACATAAGAAATTGGCAGAAAAGAGATTCAACGCGTAAAGGTGAATTTTACTTTTTATTTAACACTTATCTTATGCATTCCATTATTCGGAGGCGTTTAGAGCGCACGCTTGTTTGCATACACACAGTCGTTGCTCTCTCGAGAGATGCGTTTTGCAACGAACGATGCATCATCGCCGAGGCAGGCGTATACTCGGGACAGGGATGATTCAAGCGCGAAATCCGCCATTGAGCGTCCAGACGCCGCATCGTCGCGCGGACATTTACGCGGACTCGTGCCAAGATTTATCCATGCTCGCGACGTTACACTGCGTCGCTCTTTCTCCATGCACACGTTCGTCGCTTTATTTCAGGGCATTGCTGCGGAACATTAGAATAGAATGAAGGAATAAAGATAGAATTTCGTGTTAGAATAGAATAGTACTACCTGGAACTTCCATCAGTAGCGACTTTTTTTTTTATCATGGAAATGTCAATTGCATTGGGATGCGATCTATCAATTTTGCTAAATTGAATGACATAAATTTTTATAACGTACACTGAAAATATACTAAATTTTAATAAATATTTGTTTGAATATAATGTTAACTAAATATTTATTATGTAAATATATGTTTATTTTTTGAAGAATACAAAACGACAGATTGTTACATTTAATTCATTTAATAAACCGAGGTGATTTATCTCAGATGACCCAGAACCACCGGATGTCCTTCACATGGCTGTCTTATCTTCATTATTGCGTATGATTATGAAAGTCATAAACAAGTGTATATCGTTCTTTTTATGTCTTCCCAAAAACGCAATTTCTATCTCTCTTGCGAAAACACAGTATGCGACAACGAATGCATTTTCTTTGACGGTCAGGGCCGGTGGGTGGCAGCGAGGTGACCAACCTACAGTCGGTTTAGAATAGAAACCGACTCTCCCGTCGGTCTTTCTCCGCTCCGCAATCTATTTATAATCAGCGACTTTGATCTCTCTTTCGCTCTTTCTTTCCTTCTCTTCGCGAGTTCTCTCCTCGAGCAACACGTAAGACTCGTAATTTTTACTTGAATGACTACCTTCACATGAAACTGTACTTCTATATCGTAGGATCGCATCGTTTAGCATTAGATTTGAACAAAGATTGAGAATTATATCTTTTTTACAATTTGATGTTGAATATAGTGCTCACTCAAAAAAAAGAGGAAAATATTATTTAAAATATTTTTTTAATATTTATTCGATGTTTATGAAGAATGGTGTGTTCACAATAGAAAATATAGACACTGTGGATGGAAAAATACAATAGCAATCTTTGCTACATCATAAAATGTTGTTCTTTAATGGAATGGAAAACCATCTTGTCGATGTTTTTGTAATCCATCCGCTTGTATTTTCCTGATGGCTTGAATTTTTTTTTTTTTCTCGTGACAAACGATACGTGACACAACCGTCGGTGTCCTAATCCTAATTCGAGATCAGCCTGCCAATACTTTCGCTTCTGCTTTTAGTTCCGGCACATGGTTTTTAAAGGATAAGTCCAATATGTTCTTCGTATACTCGCAAGAATATATATCTTCTATTTTTATATAACCAACAGCTATCGTTTCTCACGTATCATTGTAAACATGAATGCAAAAATTATAAATAGAAGAAATTTGAAACATCATAGAGAAGAATGAATAAATTATTTGGCCTCAATTTTTCATTAATAATAACACTACAATTTTTATTACATCAATTTTTATTACAGTTAAAATTGCATTAACAAATTTCGCCTTTTGTAGTCGAAGTATAATATAATATTATTTTGTGTAATTTACAAAATTTACAATTAAATAATATTACAATTATATAATTGTTTTATAATAAGAAAATTATATAATCAATTTATAATAAAAATATTTTTTTTTCTTTCGAAAAGTATTTTGGGAATCTCGCGATTGGAACTGTGTCGTAAGGACTTCTTTGCGCTTCCTGTCGTATTCCGACAAGTCCGATCTTTCGTAAAATGACACTATAGAGGAGTCGGCTATATTTAAACTAACATCAGGCCACAGACCTATGATTGGGATGCGTGGATACACGATGGGACGTGCCTGACGAACGGAAGTTCATTGCAAGCCGCAGCGAGGGGAACGGTAAGCTGTTGTGTCGCGGAGACGAAAAGGAGTGGGTGATTCGAAGTGATTCATTTTTTCCGCAAGTCTTCGATGTAAAAGGTTATACTGTTATTTTTAAATTCATATTATTTCGGTAATCATCATCATAAGTTGAACGTTAATCTTCACAAATGAAAATTAACCTTCCGTCGGTAATATGAATTTTAGCTTTTTCGTCAATAATAACATTCGAGAAACACAACGATTTTTTATTACTTCGGATTATATAAAATTTGAAAAAATCTGATATTATATTTACCAAAGCTTTAATAATAAGTTTATACTTTTATAGAAACAAAATTTTACTTTTTTACTTTTTTTACAGACTTAAATGTATCTGCCAAAATTTATAATCAAAATTTAAAGACTTTAGTTGTCAGCGAAGGATTAAAATAAAGAACAGCCGTTGGCATTATGGAATTACGACGTAGAATCAGATAATCTGAAATACGTGAAATAAGACATTTCTCGGTATTTAGGAAAATCCACAGCAGCGCGACACAAAATTAACTCTCTACAGAAACATGAGAAAGTGAGTTTCTATTATATGCTTCCTTTAACGCACGCGAGTCAAGTGATATTTCATGAATACGAAAATAAGTCCACGCTTTTATGAAATCATCGTCGGCGAACTGCAAAATATTGTACGGAGAAGAGTTTGCTGCTCGATGTTCGATGCAATTACAAGTGAATTGTAGCATCTATGCGCGGGCGCAATACTCACTTCCGCGGAACGAGTCAATTCTCCACTCTGGATCCAATATCGTCCAATTGCCGAAGGCGGTCGCAAAGAGAGCTACGGGGAAATTGCGAGAGACTATTTGCGTCATTACTTACATAGATTCTCGCCTGTTGACCTTTCGTAGAAGCACTGTAACTAATGTAGTACTGCCAAACAAAAATAAATCTAAATTTTAATTGGCAATGGAATAAAAGAAAAATCTCTTCCGAGTGTTGATGATCGAGAATAGAATATTTCTGTAGACAGTTTCGTTGAGAGTGACGTTCCAGCTGCTCCGCTTTTTAAGAATTTTAAGTGTTGAAATTAGAACAACTAAAACACAGCTTTATCTTAGTGTGCCAGCAAAGCTGCCATAAATCCGACCAACAAACAGCTTGCGCTTGTGCAAGTCTACGGGGCTTATGTTGTTGATTTTAAATGCGTCGGCGAGAATAAACCGTGGCGAAGCGTTGGAAAACTAATCCCACTAATCAGTTTGACGTAGTTTATAAAATAATTAACGATTTCAATTATCGTGGTAATGGCAGCTTTGTTGCGTCAGGTGCACGAGAAAGATTACAAAGCCTCGTATTCCAACGGAGCGAAGAAAGACCCCGTTTTCGTGAAAGTGTGCACCCACCAGATATATCTACATGCAACGTTAAGGGATGGAACCGCGAGTGGAAACGCGAGTTTAATTTTCAGTGGATGCCCACAAAGCCACGAGCTTTACATATCTCTTATTACGAATCGTAAAACTTTTGACTCGCTTTGGGCGAGCTTGTTTAATTACTGGGTCACTTCTAATTAAGCAACCATCATAAAGCCACCCTTTTAACATCAACAACATTAACCAAAATGTTTTCCATTACTATTACTCGCCGTTTCTCCGTTTTTACAATAGGGAGCAGAAATGGTAATTAAAAAAGTCAATTCTCTGTGAAACAAGTACTCTTAAAAAAGAAGCGTTTTGCGTGTATAAAAATTGCGAGGTATAGGTCTCAAAAGTATTATCAATACATCACGAAATATTGACAATAATGATTTAATATTATTTTAAATGCACATAAATTATTTGTGCGTGATACCAATATTGAATTTCGATGAACAATGAACATTAATATTTATGTCGAGTTTGCAATAGTAAATTCTAATATACGATGACATTAATATTGCGATGCAAAGACTTAATATCATTGCGTTACTGGACATTTATGTCGATAATTTACACGTACAGTCTATCCCATAACTACATTCTATAATTATGTTTTCAAATTATGTATCTTTTGTTCCTTTCTACTTTTCTTTCCGATAATGATAATACGCAGGGCACTTTTCTTACTGGTATCACTTATCCTACTAATTATTCTTTTTTTATAAATATTAATATTGATCGAGTGCTTTCGGACTTGGAACATGATTGCGATAACTCGTGGACATTTTTATCTATCTCACAACGAACTATGCCGCGTAGATAACTGGCATCCTGTTTGCCTATTGTTACATCGAAGCGGTCATCGCTAGGCATAACGGCGTTTCTATCTTCCGACCATATTTTCCTCTTTTTTATGGAAGAATCGGGGGAAGGCGCGCACGAATGCGAATCGTCGACTAGCACTACGGCTTGCACTTTTTCTTTCGATGCGTCCGACAGTTCGAGCACGTAACCGTGCTGCATCGAGAAATGCAGCGCCCGACATCCAACGAAGCCAATCTTAACGCTCGGCTCGTTAAATCGTAGCGAAGGGACGTAGCGGTTTGCCGGTTCAAGGGACAATCGGGCCCTTTATCACGCCGTTCTATAACGAGACGATTCCGACGGTTTTTTATCGCAGTCGACTATCGTCGAAGCAACGTAATATTGTCGATCGCGTTACTCTCTGAAAAAAAATATTATATCTCGAAATATCTTGTTTTAATTGCATCGTATATATGAAATAGATGATGGATAAAAATCACGTTAGAGATATCACAGGAAACAGTTAAACGATTTAACAAAAAAATAAAGATACAATTCGATCTTTCAATGCTTGCGGACAATCGAATTTGATGTTAAAATTACATTGAGAATCTCTGTGAAATCCTCTTATCGGATATCTCTTAATAATTTTCGATCGGATTTGTAAAGTTTGGATTAACAAATAAATTAATTCAATGATTTGAAAGCTAAAGTAAGCAAGCTAGATCAGATTAATAATTTGTGCGATTGAGTACAATTGTGAAAGGCGGATATATGGCAAGAACGAGGAGATTAGTAATTGCATTTATCTTCACGTGCCAGTCGAGATATTTCAGCGGATTGAAAAAAAACAGCTCTTCTTCTTCTGTGATTCTTTTAATAACGTAGCAAGGCCTTAATTTTGCTGAATTTTTCTCCTTTTTCTATCATTTTTTTTATTCTCTTCCCAATGCGGGTGGATATGCGTGTTCATTAACATTATTAAGGCGCTCTGTTTTGGCCAAGCACTTACATCTAGCTAAGTTGAATTATTTTACTTTACTCGTTAAAATTAAATTTTTGTATCAAAACATAGCAAAGTTGACAGTCTAAACAATATTTCCTAAATCTAGAAATCATTTAATTGAATAAATATCTAATTATATCTATTAGAAGTAGATATAATTCGATTATATATAACAATCAATTAATTGCATTGTCATTTAAGTCAATTAGTTTCAGTAGTATTGTATATAAGCTTATCCAACATAGATTATTCAAATAATAGAATTTTATTGAACTTATTGAATTATGGAAACTACTTTGTTAGCGTGTACGCGCACAGGTAGGAAGTGCAGTATTTTCTCACAAAAATAAAATTACGAGAGTTCGAGAGTTGCAAACTTCCACATTTGCCGGATATGAATTTTTTTCGATGTATTACTTTGCAAGCACAGAATATATTGATCGTTCGCTACCAATACAACCGATAAATTGTTACCAGAAACCGGAGATATCAGAACCCTATACGTTCCGGTTCTTCAAACACCATTTTATCAGAACGAATGCTCGACCCAAGCGATTTCAACGGGCTGACCGGTCGCAACGGTGAACCGGAGATAAAGCACGAAACAGGAAGTATGAATCGAAATGTATGTTATTACAATATATTTGCTCGAATACTGCTATTTCAAGGAGGTACCCGACAGTCGCAAGAAATGCAAATGCAGGTCATTCGTTAAGAAATATCTTTCGCATACGATCTCCAAGTTGTGTGTATTGCACTGTCTATTTTTAAATTACAAATTGTCAATTGTACGCGGAGAAAAAGGGTTGAGTAATTTTTATCTTACAAGACTAGTCAAAATATTCTGATTTTTTTTGCTGAACTTATGACAAACTTTACTTGCCTGAAATTAAAAATACCGAAGATATATAAAATAAAAAGTACATTATAATTATAGTAAATCCATTCAAATGATTATCTTACAATTCTCAAAATTTATTTTACGAAATATAAAAAGTACATTAAAGTATAACTATATAACGACGCTCGCTCATTTACTAGAAAAGTAAAGTAAATTTTACATAAATAGGCGTCCTTATATATATAGACCTGCTGATTCCATAAAATTTACTAGAATTCTAGCGTATATTTACATTTTTCTTCGTGCAGACATTGTTTTAAAAGATATTTTTATCAGTGATAAAAAATTAGACACGATGAAATAGGTAGATATGTAGAAATATAAATGGAGATGAGTAACAAGCAATTAGCACTTCAATATTAAATTACTGTGTTTTATTAAACTTCATATTCGATAACCTTTTAAGAATTAACGAACATAAAATATCTCTTTTTTTTTTCCGCTAATTCCATTAACAAATTAATTAATTGCCAGGTTATCGTATATTATCAATTCTCATAAACTTTCAGAATGCAATATTATATAATATATAATGTTAGGATAATTCCCTGAGTTTTAACGTCGCGAAGTAATACGTGTAACGTTGTAATATCCTATTTAATAAATAACAATTTAATTGATACATAATTGTCGCAGTTAATGCTAATAAATGATTATGATTCTCTATCGAAATCGTCATGCTAATGATATCTGACATTGCAAGCAGTTTTTTTGTATAAAATATGATTCACGTAAGTTTGCCCTTCCTCTATTGATATACTTGGTAGGGTGCTCACGATTGATGATACTGCGGGTACCCTCGTCGCGACAGATAACCGAAGACATTGAGTCAGCGTGATGAATATTAGAGTGGTACTTTTACCGGAACTGAAAATTTAGTTTCATTCAATTTAGTTTCATTCCGAATCAGTGATTTCTCCATGTATTTACACATTCCTAGAAAGGAAAATGTTAGAGATAATGGATAGAAATAGAAAAATGTTGTTCTATGAAAAGATTATCAAGCATTAAAAGGAAGGAATTATTATAAATAATAATTAGATAGTCTTATAAAGTGAAGATCAAGAATAAAAATTTAAATGACACGATTCATTTCGAAGATAGAAATATCTTAACGTAGTTATGTTAATAACTTTTTCATTTAATTTATATTATATATACGTTTATATTTCTTACAATGAAATTTAATTAGTTCGCCGATGTTCTGTATATGTTTTCGAAACTAATCCTTTAATCATTGCGAAATAACATAGCCCTTGTTGACTGCAATGCGTATGAACAAGTTAACTGGCCATACGAATGCGGATATTAACGAATTATTTTGATTGGGACTCGTTGGAATCTCTGCTGGTACCCACGTAACTATAAGGGAAGTGAATAGTACGGTTAAGTCTTGACGAGCATCGGAGAGATGGAGGCTAGATCGATCTAATTTGCCGAACTGGCAGGATGTTCCCTATTCTCTCACAAGGATCGCACGGTGATAAGCGGCGAACTTAAAAGGAACGCTTCTTCCGGACCGTAATTTCCCGTGAATTTAATGTTAGGGTGGTCGATTAGAATTGTATAGAATCAGACGATTGATCAGTCTGATTTTCGATGCTTATTGAACTAAAGAACGGTTGCTTAGCAATTCTATAATTCACAGTCTGATGAAGAAAACTGTAAAATAAAAAAGATTATAATTTCGAATTCAATCCAGCTATCGTAATAAAATAAGAGATTAAATTGAAGGACACTTGATTGAAGGACACTTGATGAGATAAACTTCATCAATAAAAACGATACATTTTTAATGATAATAAATTTTTTAAAATTTTGTCTTTTCATCGTACTAATTCAATTCGTTATTTGTTTAAATCACGAGTACAAATTTCAAATAATTGAAGTCGTTTTTACTGTAATCACACTCAATGAAAGAAATTTGTTCTCGTCTTTCAGCAGAAGGACGATCATTTCTTTTTCTTTTTTCCACACATAAATGACCTCGAAATTTCTGCTAATGCTTATTTCCCGACGAGTGCCTTGGAGAAGATGACACCGCTATACATTACGCGAGTATTGTTCGCGATGCTTGTCGAGATTTCACGCTCGTCTGGGCGCACGGCCACGCGCGCTGAAAAGCGCCGTGAGTAACGTCTTATCTTCAAGGAGGCGCGATGACATCGTTCGTGCACGTGCATGTCTCTAGTACATCGTGCATTGTGCAAGACGATTGGTTTTCTCTGTCAATACTCGTGTATGTGCGTGCATATGTGTGCACGTCGTTATACAGGACGATTCGTTTCATCACGTCGGATTTCTTGAACTTGAACTTTTAACCCAAACTTAATAAAAAATCTAAAGAAAGAATAGACTTGAAATCTTATTATGGTAAACGAGCTAAAGACAACGCGATATAATATAAAAAGGTAATCTTTTTTCTCAATTATTTTTTAATTTTATGATAGATTAAGTTTAGAATTGCTCGTAAACGAGCTGAACTGATTTTTTAATCTTGATTCTAATACAAAAATTTTTGAAGAATTTTTGAAAATTTATCAAGTGGCTTTGAGATGTCCTGTATACGTGAACGCACCGTACCGGATATGCAAACACGTGATGGAAGGTAGCACGTGAGTATATTGTCGCGACGCATATTTATCTTTCAACGTATCTTGCAGTCGGTCGACGTCCCTTAGACATAACGAATATTTCTCTGACGAAGAACGACGTTCGCCATCACGATTTCCTGGATTATGAGGACATTCAAACTGACCACGGCTTCTGAGGCAAAGTTATTATATGTATTTCACACAAGTTACTATTAGGCAATAGTTAACGTCGTAAAGTATGAGAGATTAAATATTTTGCGCATATTTGCAATTTTTTAAATGTAAGTAGTTTAATTCTTTAAACCAAAGAATTTGTACGAAATTTGTATTATTAAATAATTATAAATTAAATATCCAATATCATAGAAATTACAAACGCTATCGAAAGGTTCCTTCATTCGAATCGCAGGCACGAGAAATTATTTATTATATTTCAATTTATTAAAAGAAATAATAATAAAGTTTCTCCTTGAGATATTTCAATCTTGATACGGGAAAAATCAGAGCTACATTTAGCATTAAAGGCGTGAGGAAGATACACGTGACCTCGGTTTCGAATCGGACTCGTTTTTCTCGTTGCTTGCAAAACGAAAAATATGTCAGTCCCATAGGGAGCACAAACGGCCTCGGCAACGGGTCTATAATTACCCTTTCCCTTTGCATCCTCTGCTTCTACCACGTTTCTGGGATTTCTAGACCAGAATACGCGCGTTCCCAGCCACTTTGCAAAATTGCGCGCGGAGTCGTGAACTTCGCAACCCCCGCAAACTTTTCAACTAAGCAAATTTTAACTTCATTCAAAGACTTGAAAGTTTAAAGTTTAAAGACGATTTTATATTGTGTTGATTTCATTAAACTTGTCAATGAAGTTGTACGATTTGCTCTGCTAAATGTCCGCGAGGCGAATGATATTTTTCGACGTGGAAGAATCGGATAGCGATGTTGACGAACGATACGAGAGGGTGCATCTCTATGAACAGATTTATCGAACACGTGTGGGTGCCTGTCGCATGGATAGTCCATACAATGCGGCACTTGAACATTGCGGTTATTCTTCTGAAGTCAAACCTTGATGTATTGCTAGAGAGACAATAAAATTGTTTTATAAAAAAGTAAAAAGGAGAATAAAACAAGAAAGTAAATAAAATTTTATTAGGATATATACGACATAATAGTTTTAACAGATTTATATCGTTATACCATTTAATAAAGTATAGATATGATATATTAATGCGAGATTATATTGATGTGTATATTATTAATCGTATCGATTAATAATATCGCATCTGAATGACCGTCGAATCGCTTCACTCGACGTGCCATCATTCTTTTCAACCCCAGCCAGTCAGGGGTTAACTTGAAATCCCTTTTTGTAACGCGATTGCTCCAGGGGTGCGAATGCACGCAATCGTAGTTGCAAACAGGGCGATCAGGTTATTCACCGATGCGCCAGGATAAAATAACATACGAGATACACGCTTACAAAAAAAACCTTTGTTATTAATAAAGCATAGAATTGCAGGTATTTTTATAGTGCAAAAGTTAACTTATTATCTCATAATTTTTTAAAAAATTGTTTAATATTAATACAGTTTTAAAGTATAAATTAGCAACTATAAAAAGTTTCTTTTGTAAAACTGCTCTTTATATTTAAAAACTGCTCTTGTTATTTAATTTATTACTAATATCATGAATGGACGAATTAATAATTCATACTGATTTAATTCTCTAAAATAATACGATTTAAACTGTTTGAACGCTATTATAAATTATCGATAAAATTAGGAAACAGTATTAATAATATTTTCATTATATTAACAGTTTAAGAAATTCAAAAGTTATATTATTCGAAGTAATATGATTATTATTTCGTTTTTTTAAAATTCGACAAATCGGAAGTAACCTTACTCTCATCGAAAGTTTCACAATGTAAGAATGTTTTCGAAGAACTTTCGCACAATTTCAGAGCTTCCAAGAGCTCTTCTCAACTTGATTAAGAAAAAATTGTTATCTTGGACAAAAGAATAGTAAAGGATACTTTAGTGTTCTGACTAGAACGATACGCAGGAAGGAAGGCGTTGCGTCCGATGTTCCTGCAGGAACCGACGGAATCGATAGACGCGCAAGCGCTTCTCGTGCCAGGAATCAAGAGAACCAGGAAGAGAGAGAGAGAGAGAGAGAGAGAGAGAGAGAGAGAGAGAGAGAGAGAGAGAGAGAAGCAGTGAGGTCCTCGGCACCGTCCTCTATGCGGCGGAGGGAATCGAGAGGGTGAGTGGGACGTGGACCGACCAGCCTTCACGTTGAATCCCTCGCGGATCAGCATCCAGTGCTCGTATCACAACGACAGCCGCGATATCGCGTCCGTCCGCGTGTTTTCAGCCGTCCATTCCCTTCAGCCCGTGCGTTGCGATCTAATTAATCTTACAGCAGCAACTGCATGCAGTAATAGTAGTGGCTGACAATGTATAGCTTAAATTGTAGCTCGAAGACGGTTTTTTCACAGAACTCTCATTAATTTATTTAGAGAAATAATACTTCTTGTAATTCGATTCAGACATCTAGATATTTTTATGCAGCGGAGAAAATCTATTATAAACAGATACACGAAAGCGATAAAATCGTAGTGAGAAAAATAATGTCGCTATTACAAAATTAAAAAAATAATTAGACACTTGAATCAGTTCCTTTTTTTTTAAAGAAAAAAATCGCAAACAGTGCGGTGTTATTGTCTTTAATTTCTTGATAGTTTAGGTAATTCATTATAATAATGCCGTTATCTTATTACGCTTGGAAATGTCAAACTGATTTAAAGTGCTGAAAGAGAATTACGTGATGGATCGTTTGGCGTCTCGATTCGTCTAAAATCAAAATGTATCCAATAGTAATAATAAACGAAGCCGTCCACGTGTGTGGCATCGATGAAACCGCGCGAGATGGGAGTCAAGTGATCTTTCGCGAAGTTTGAGGAAATAATCGCGCTTCTGTCACTTGCCAAATGGACAGGTTATTTCGATGGAAGAGTCACAAGGCGCAGGACGATGTGAGTACACACGGAAACATACGACCTACTCATGTCTCACGGCATTTACATTTGACTATGCAAACCGTGTGCGGCAATAAAAATCCCAAAGGAGTCTGGTTGAAGTTTTACGATGTCCCATTCTCACCTATTCCTGTTGAATAATATCTACTGCGATAAACTGAAGAATCAATGCTTAAAAATAATATTTAAAGTATTCGAAAAATATCTTAATCTCTTCCATGTGATTTTCTTTTGTGTTCTTTGTGGAATTTTTTGTTATTTAGTGAAATTTTTAAATTATATTGTACATTGTTAATCTTTTTTCATTTTTTATGATAATTATAACGCTATGTGCATTTCATATAACATTTTTATATCAGAAAACTGTAATTTTACTGCTATTATAATACATTTAAAAGATAAAAAAAGTAATTTGAACTTCCGAACAAATATAAAAATGAAAAAGGCTAATGAGAATTGACACAGTAATTAGTATATGCAAATTTCATTAAATAAATATAATTCTTATTAAAAAATTTCACAACATTAAGCGAATACAGTTATATATTTTGGCTCGCGCTTTTAGTTATCTTCAATAACGAATGAAACCAATATATATTGTCAATCTGCTATTATTCTGTACTGAAAAAAAAAGATTGGTTGCTGCAACAATTTAGGTAAAATATGGCATTTTTATATGGCTGCAGTAATCAGTTTTTGGTTGTAACAGCAAATTTTTAGTTGCGTTAGCCTATCTGCAATGTCAATATATGATTTCGATAGGCTAACTAAAAATTTGCTGTTACAACCAAAAACTGATTATTGCAATCATATAAAAATGCCATATTTTACTATCTAAATTATTACAGCAACCAATCTTTTCTTTCAGTGTATCTTTTATAATAACAGAATTAACACTGCATTCATTTCCTTCGCTAATGAATGACCAAAGAGTGAGCCAAATTATTCAATTATAGTGTCCGCTTAATGCTATAATTATTCATTAAGAATTATATTCATTTAATGAAATTTGCGCATTTATTACCTTCCATTGCTGTTATTAGTTCTTTTCACTTTTATATTTGAATGATACATTTATATTCATAAAATTTTATCTACGTCGGAAGAAGATTGGATTAAAGGTCGATGAAAGATTAAAATAAAAAGATAAAATGTTCCATTTAAATACTACCGAGCTCTTGTATGGAGCTTGGGGTTTAATGCAAGCACGCTGATAGTACAGAATACGTGAATACGCATGAAACGAAACACGGACGTAACGTCCGCGTCCGCGGGTTTCGCGTTACAGGAAGAGCCGGCATTATCCGTGCGGATCTAATTGTTGCGTCGGTTGGCCGAATGATAGTTAACGGGTCGTTCACCACACCCACACCGAGCTCATCGCCGATATAGTATGAATATCAGATAGGAAGTATTCAGCGAACACAGGCGGTACATGAATACAATTAAAAGTTTGACAGCTCGAAAAATATTACGGTGAAGATAGCAATATAATTTTCTTAAGAAAAAACTCATCAAAAAATTGGTATATAATAAGTAAATATTTTTTTTTGTGATTATTTTATAATTGTCTCTCATAAAGAAAGCTTTATGAAATTTATATTAGAATATATCAATAACAAACAACTGATTAATAATTCCGGGAAAATTTTCCCGGAAACTCTCTCACCTTTTCCCTCCTCTCTCTTTCTCTTTCTATTAATATATCTCGCTAAATATTTATAAATTACGTCAAATACAATGCCGTTGCAAAATACCGTAGTTGATGTATAGCACTGCGCTTGTAATTTGTAATAATATAATATAATGAAAATCTCTGTGGTTGCACATTAAAACAAATATTCAGCGCAATGCATTAACACACATATATACATCCACAAACACACGAAACTTCAGGGATATCTATACCTAGACGAACTCTCGGATTGCTAACTATAATTTCGCAACGCTCAGAGAACAATGCGTACTTGTGCATTCATGCTTCTATCGTCGCTGTTTATAAATCTTTCTAGACAATTTACGACGCGCCAGTTTCCTTTTGACAAGGTAGTCGTGCGGTCTATTTACATTGTATCGAGCTACCTAGTTCGCGCATTAAACTTCAGTGACCCAGTAATGACCACCAGGTCGTTCACCATAACCCGTACCTCTCTAAGATTATCGATGCATGCTAGTCAGGTTGCCTATCTAAAAGTACGCGCGCGCGCGCGCACGATTATAGAAGGTACATTATCCGTTGGCGCTATCCTCAGAAGCTGAGGAGCACAACGCTCTTCTCCTCTCGTCGCTGGTATGATTTTATCGCGCAAAATATAAGCAGAGGCTGCTAATCAATTTCGTATCACCGACTTAACGATAATACAAAGGCTGCTTATTTTTATTTTTGCGGAAGTTGCTGTTAAAAATAAAATTTCTGCCTCTAATAAGAGTCACTCCTAATAATAAAAGTATAAGAAGATTATAAGATCTAAAGTAGAACATTTTTTTGTGACATTATTTTGAAAATAAACACTGTTCTTTTATTATTAAAACAACGAAATATTTTTAATAGATGCTTAAATCAAAATTGTCGAAAAGATGTATAATCAATCAAAAGATGTATAATATAATCAATTTAATTAATTTTTTAAAATCATTTTTTAGAAAATTCATTGCAAAAAGATTATAGTGAAATCATTAACAATTTATGTTGCCAGTTTTTTTAAAATTTAATTAACACGATTGATGAGGACTAATTTTGAAGTAGATTACGTTACAGAATCACTTTTTTTTTCTCGATTAATATTTTGGTAATCTATAATCGGAATGTCACGGATATATTTTTCATTGAAAAATGTTCTCTGTAATGTTTGATATTGATACAAAATGGATTGCGAGTATTTTTTTTCACAATTAATGGAACTCAACTATTTTATTTTATTTTATAAGAGAACAGAAAAAGTCGCACGTGCCGCAAAGCCTCTTTGTAAGTGCAAGTGACTTAATGCTTTCGACTGTACAAATCTCATCCGCAATCGGGGATTGGAAACGTAAAAGGATTTCCAACGGATTACGGATTGAGGTGGATTTCTAAGACGAGAAAGGTCGAAGAAATACCAAGGTTATTTTCTGGCGTGGATTCGATTTGAATATCATCTTTTCCCGCTACGCCATGACACCACATTTTTCGTGATTGGTAACTCAGACATTCAAGAATATATTCGCGTGGTGCTACATTTATGAATTGCATACGTTATTATTACATTTATGAATTTATACGTTAAAGGATATCAAAATCTGTTAACTCCTTCTTTCTCAAAATTGATTGTAATAAAAGAGGAGATATATTTTTCTAAAAGTTTTCTTATGTACTTACGATTTACTAAAATCGATAAAATTATTGTAATATTATTGTTTCAATGATAATTTATTGTTCAATATTTGTATAGTTTTAATAAAATCTTAATAGACAAACTGAGACTAGAAATGAAACTTTTAATCTTCTTCATCAACTAGTCTCTTTAAAAGGGCAGAAGAGCAGTCATTGCCCTTATTTGCTTAACACGTTGTGGCAACACACATTCCTCGATGCAATGGGAAAGCTAATGGTATTTGCTATCTTTCGTGTTGCAGGGTCTTGACAATGTGAGCTCGGCAACTCTCAGGCCCTTTAACTCGGACATCAACACACCGAGGATCGACAGCTACAGGTTCTCCATGGCGAATCTCGAAGGTAAGTTCGCGTACCATTCGCTCGGATTTATTGATCCCGCTTTCTGGAAAAGTCACTCGATCTGTCGGCGATCTCCACACGTGCCAGATTCGAAATGAATCTCCGAGTGTGTGGGGCGAAAGTCGCTTTGAACGACGTGTGTCGACCACTCGAGCTGTCCAACCTGATGACTTCTCTCCAATTTTTCGTCGTTTTTTTTCTCTCTATGCTTCATTTTCTTCGCTCCGTCAAGTAGAAATGATGAAAGCTCATTGACGTTCCCTCTCAATCGATTGACAGCTCCTTTCGCTCCCATCTCATCGTCCTGGATATTTCCGCGTGTTCTAGTTATTTTATCATTTGTTTCTTCTCGATTTCGCGAAGGAAGCGTTCGTCTCCCGTGGTGCGTGAATTTTTCAGACGCTTCCTGGCTCTCTCTTCTGCGCGGCCCCTACGCGGATTTCGCTCCGAGGAGACATTAATCGTGCGACAAAGATCGATCGGCGAAATGGCTAACGAGACGCGATACATATCTTCCTGTCGTAAAAATTTATTTCGGCCATTTATTTTCGGTTTAGGCTACCTATACTGGTTCGCCTTTGCCGCCTCTTGATCGATTGATTGCTACTTTCTCAAGCGGTATGAAATTAATTAAATAAAGCGGTCGACTTTGATCGTTCGTGTAATCCAATATGTTCCTTTCTAGTTCCGATAATAACACTCACTTAATTACTTGTTTGGAAAATCGTTTGAGTTTACACGAACTGTGTTTTTCCTAATATCTTTTATATCGCGTATTATATCGCGATATTAAAAAAAAGTGTAAAAGATATATGTACGAGTATATATGTACTTTTATTTGATTTTTATTTTAGATATATTTATGAATATTCTTTTCTTTTGCGTCTCATAGTATTCTACGAATATTACCCTCTCATTATACACGCCGTTGCAGTCACGATTCTCCCTCTCGATTTCTGTTCTCATACCTCACCCTCGCCCACGCGTGCACGTACAAGTACAACTGCGCGAAACGCGATTATAAGCGGAGGAACAGGCGGACTCGCGCCGGAAGATTCTCGAAAGGCTGTGCGTGCATAGCCACAAAGATCTTTCTTCATCTCTCTGTCGTTGCTGCTGCCTGCAAGCTCTCAACTTGCTCGATGCAGAACCTGGGGGCGGACAATCGATACGATGATATATTGTTGTTGCACGATGCAAAGATCAAGAGTTATATATAATGCGGCGGATTTATCGCAGAGATGGGATTATTATTTTTGCCTCCTCGTTTAATGATTCATCTGGGAACCTTGGACCTCTAAGCGAGACACATACGGCCTTATTATTTCACACATCGCATTGCAGAGATCAGCTGTTCTCAGCTTTAAAAATCTAGGAATTTTAATGTTATGTTTGGTACTATTATATATCTAGATTATTAATACAATATAAAATTTAATTAACTTGTATATCTGTATTTCTCCGGATCAGTCATTTCGTAAAGATTTTTAAAATCTGCTGTAAAATAAAAACTTATTTTGTGTTAGTATAAAGTTATAAATATTAAAATGTATTTGCTGAAAAATATCTTGAATATGGATAGATAAAAATTGCAGTTTTACATTAAGATTTCAAAAGCATGCGAAACATTCTCGTTTCCTCCAGAAACATGCCTCTCAATTTGAGAACTACTGATCGTGCGATCGGTAGATCGGTAAAGCGCGATGAAACAAACTCCACCTTAAACCATCGGAATTTTCGTTACGGTATTTTCAGATCGTGATGCTCAGGTTTCGCGATGCGTGAAAAATCCCGAGACGTGCATTCAATTACGACCACGCGGCTTGCTGCACGTGGAATACTTAATCGATCATCTCCCGCATTAAAATAGCACGCCAGACGGGCGTCACTTCAATTCTCGCTGCGAATTTACAACATCTTTCCTATTTTCACGACTCGTTCGCTCTTCTGGTATTCTATAGATAAGGCATTGATGTATACATGACTCGTTATTAATATTTCAAGGTCTCTTCTATGTATATAAAATATTCGCATTCGATTTCATTCAAATACTTTATATACTTTCCGAGAAAATCTATTTTATATAAAGTGTCCAAATCTGACGATAAATAATTTAAAGACAGATTTTTTGTAACATTTTAAGATGAAAAGTTTAATACGAAAATGTCGAGGCTATGATAGTTTTCAAATAGAAAGATTAAATTACGAATGATAGGACTGAATTTGTGCTGAATTTTGTTATTATTATATCAAAAGCATAAAATTCGAGAAAACATCTTTACACTAATCATCTTGCCATTCCTGAGTGCGTGAGATTCTAGCCCTTATTTGCAAACTCTTCTCATTTGAAAACTATATCCATAGCCACGACATTGTGTTGTGTATGATTTCAGCTATTAGTTTATCTCTTATTGCATTATTGTCTTATTTTGGTTTTGTTACTAGTAGGCTTTGTAACGCCTAACCATTGCAAGCTACTATTGTCTATTGCATTTATGTTTATGTTAACTATAGCCTGTATCATACTTTATGTCTATTACTCTGTTAACATGTAGTCTTTTGCAATAAACTAAATTAAATTAAATTAAATTTTTGTATTAGACTTTTCTTAAAATGTTACAAAGGATATCTTTAAAATATTTATTGTCAGTTTTAGGACACCCTGTATATTAAACATTCTATCAATCCATAATGAATTGAACAGGTGTGTCATACAGATTTCAAATATGAGTCGCTCATATCGTCGCTGTTCTTTATGGTCTCCATCGCCGACAGAGCTTTCGCAAGCTCGAGATGGAGCTCTTCTGCTCCATCTTGCCATCGTTAAACGATATTGCAAGCTTGTGCATCTTGAGTGAGCAATACCAAGTCTAGACAGTCGGATCCACCGGCAATATTCTCTCGCAAGAGTCATCCTTAAATCACGGTGAATCGACGCGAAGTCACGCGCGCGCGATAAAGCGTCCGTAAAGCGCAACATTACGATTACGGTAGCACCGTAGTGGCAAATCGAGGAAGACGATCGTAAAGCATCGTTGAAATCATAACGACCGTTCGTTCGTAATAGAAAATTGAAGGATCTATCGTAAAGTAATTGTCGTACAGTTGTACGGAAACTCTGTTAAATTAGTGTTGAAACAAATTTTCTCATCTTCTTAAATCCGAGAGAATTTTTCTTTAAATTCGAGCTTAATTGGGAAGTTTCAGTGATGATTTCATTGGCGATGAATACGTCTATGCCATCCGACACCATCCGACTATATTAAATCGCTTTAATTCCAAGATGAAAATTTTTAATTCCGATTATTACGAAGATATGTGCATTTAGTTGGCACGAACGTCGTGACTATCGCTTCGCGAAGCTGCACGCGATAATCACGACGAAAAAGAACAACTACGTAACGTCGTTAAATTAGTAGTAATGCGTGCGTTAGTGTAATTGGATCTTAATCTATTTACGAGAGTAAATTTTGACCGTTGTTACAGAGAGAATATCAATAAGACGTCGGGCGCCGACCAGTGGTACGAATCGTCGACAAAGTGAACGACGCCGTATCGGGAAACGAGACGGGAATGTTTAATGCGTTGCGGCCATTCATGGTTCCTTTTCGCTGATTTTACCTCGGGTACAGTCCGTGGTTTTATTACTTGCGCACGTTTCAACGTTTCCTCTCTCGCATCGTATAAAACTGTGGTGCATTTCTCAGCCACGCTATATGAACTGCTACCCATAGCAGTTCGTACTTTTTAACCCGTCTCTAAAAATTCAATTTGCAACGTTTATTAATATCTGAAAATGATTGTTTCGAAATTCGTTGCGAGATTTCACCGGTTTTTTTTTCATTGAATATCTGCTGCAGGCTTTAATTTGTATCTCTTTCGTTATTAATTAATTAATTGAATGAATATAGACGATATATTTCCCAGATTTTCGAACAATGCTCGGTAACTTGAATATAAACGCGACAAGTAATCTATTCTTGCGGAGACTTAATTATCCGTTAATTGCGCTAATTTATGCGGCTTGCTACGCGGAATATTTAATTATTTATGAGGCTGGCCGAGAGTATCAATGGTCACAATACGACGAGCGTATCACCAAAAGAAAGAAAGAATGAAAATAGAGAAAAATCAGAATAAAATAGGAATAGGAAACGGCTATTTTGAATTATGCGAAGATAATGAGATAGTAGTCCTTGATTGTAAGAGGTAAAATGTGTTGATTAAATTAGTTAATTAATTAATTCATAAAAATCTCTTGTTCATCGCTACGTTTTTCTACCCTATCTTTTTATGTATTATACGTATTGTCATCATAAAATATTTTATAATTATGTTCGGTATTATGTCTACCGAATACCGATAACAAAATTAATAAAGCAGTGGATTTTAATTCAACTCTCTTTCTTTTTTAAGAATGTAAAGGAGTGAGCTTCCTTGCAATTTTCTTCGTCGTCTATGGCTCGGCATCTGAAATTCATGCTGAAATTATACATCTCTAATAAGCAGCTTCACCTACAAGCTAACCATTTTGTTCCCTCGATTATTCCTCGAAGATTCACGATTCTGTCTCGATGCTCCGTAATTTTATGCGTCGTTTGCGATCGCCATTGAAACGTATTGCTGTTTTATCTCTCACAACAGTCTCGGACATAACCGGATGTTATTTTAACGGTTCCTGCCGATTTGCAGGAATTCGTATATAGGATAAAAGCGTTTGTTATCGTTAACGAGATCAATGGCGATGGTCGCATCAATCTTTCTTACTAGCTCATAAATCATCATATCAGACTGTCAAACGTCTCCTTTCATTCGAGCGTAGGGCAACGCGATAATAATTCTCGTCGATTAAACGCAATATTGCCAAAGATGTTTGAAGAAATCAATTTTTAAATATAATTCTTTTTATTGTTTGCTATTTCTTTATAGAATTTTTATATACACTTCATTTACAATATAAAAAAATTAATATTGTTATAAATTTTAATGAGGATTTTAATGAGGATAAGTATTATATATCTATTAATGAATTTAACACAAATGATTCGATAATTTTGTGTAAATACAATTCTAAAATTAAATAAATTTTATACTTCTTGTTTTGAGCGATGATAACATATCCTAAAATTATTTATACAAAAGCATTTCTTACGCCAGTAGAAAATATATGTGATTAGAAAATATATTGATATATAATGAGAAGCGCACACACATATAAACAAATTACAAATAATTTCATAAGATCCAGAGCGGATATTATGAAAATTATGGGCGAGTAAGAGAATGTCATTGCCTCGTTTGACATTTCTACTAATGTCCCCATTTAATGTCATTTCTCTTTAAGCCACCCCCGCATCATCCGCTTCCTTATGCAGCTCACTGAATATTCACCGAGACTTCTCGTCTTTTCTCCTTCCCTTTCTTTCCTTCTCGTTTCCTTTGTGTGACGCCTTGATTACTTCACCGTGCTACTTCTTCCGCTATTCTCGTTGAGAGACATTTAGGTATCCGTAGATATCACCTGAATCTTGTCTTAAGAATGTGTTAATTCGGTGTAATACTCAGAACGAAGATTTATATTTAGAAATATGAACGGTTTGCTTTTAATTAAAGATCAACTAAGAAATAGAAAGAACGGAATTATTCACAATTATTCATGTGAGACTTGATTTAGGATTCAAAAGAAAAAAGAAAAAAGAAGATTTGCCTCTTTGCCTCTTAGTATTCTTTCTTTTTTAAGCTATAAAACAATTTCGTGAATTGAGAATATACTGATATAATAATAAATATCATTTATATCAATAATATATAGATTATGTCAAATCAAGTGAAATGCTCAAATAAGATTTTATAGAACAATGAATTCAAAAAGAATTACTTAGTTCCGAATATACCAAAACTTGAAGAAAATTATCGCCTTCTATTGCTTTCGTAATTCATAAACTTGGCTCACACACAGTATATAGTTTTCTCCTCTTATAAATTCTCAATGAAAAAGCAGTACCTCTTTCACCATTTCTTATCTAATCCGACGTTAGTTACGCTTGTCAAAATTTTATTAAGCGAGAAAATGCAGTCTCACCGGCGTCGATTTCTTCGGGACTGCGAATATTACGACGGTGTTTCGTCTCTTCCATTCGAAATCTACATTTCAATTTGATGCCCTTCATTTGAGTCTCACTGTAGCTCAAGTTGTCACGATGGCTTCTCCTCGAATGCTCGTGAATTCACTTGAATTCACTCTTCGTTTCGGTGCCGTGTATTTGCCGCATTCACAGTAATGGGAAGGATTCCCTTTCAACGTTTTACTGTATAAGGAATTGTCTCTTCTAATCCGAGAACGCCCTTTTGTTTGAGAATTGAGACAGACAATTGAGGAAACAGCAAGACGACGTAACTTACGACAAACATTTATTCCAAAATATTAGGTATGGGAAAAAGTTCGTGGCGTTTTTCCCATTAGATGGCATTAAAAAAACGTCACGAACTTTTTCCCACCTAATACTTCGAGGACCGAGAATTATATTATGAAAATAATAAAATATATTCATGTTTTTTAATCTAATAATCTAATGTAAGAACAAAAAACGAAAATGCATTTTATATAGATATTTCTGTTTAATATCTCTACTACTTTCTTTTCATCGAGAGAGCAGAGTAATAATATATTATGAAAAATGCCTACAGTAGATTAGTTCACTATTGCGACAGACCAAACGACTGCCATTACAGCTTGCAGTTGCACGATTGTGCATTTCTAATGATTGCAATATACTTGTGTATATACAACTGTGCCTTCAGCTGCACACACACACACACACACACACACACACACACACACACACACACACACACACACACACACACACACACACACACATATAGATTGTTAAATGTCAAATAATAATTTAACAAATGTGCTGCCGCGCGACGTGCAGCTGAAGGCACAGTTGTATGTACACAAGTATATATATATATATTTATTTTGTTTATTTTGTTTCTCCTCTTATTAGTGATTCGATACACTCTGGTAACAATTTGTATAATAATTTGAGAATTCGTGATATTCTTATTGAAATTAAATCATTCATTTTATAGCAATTATTGACATTTTCAGTGTTATTTTATCTTTCCGTATGTATCGATATGCGCGTTACTTGATCTTAAGTTTGCGTTTCAAGATTTTGAATTTTTCGTTGTTATAAATAATAAAAAAATTAAAATTTGACAGTCTTTAATCCATAATATTAAATAAATTAATGGAAATTAATTAATAAACTCTAAGAAATTAATTAATAAGTTAAGTGAGATAAGTTTTTGATTAAAGGATTTTTGACACCTATTAATATTTTTTTTAATAATATTGTAAGCAACTATGGGTTAAAGATGCAAATGGTTCCATTACCATAATTCTTTCATGTTTAACTGACGATTTCGGCGCATCCATGTGTGTTCCGACAAAACTTGACACGCAACGAAGGGTGCATCTGTCGAATCGAAGCCAAGGCACGTCATGAAGGGCGAGGTTCATTAGTTAATTAAACAAAGCTCGTTTGGACACGCGATCGTAGTTCGACCTTGAGTTCCCTCTCTTTATCTTTCCTTTTATTATTTTTTTTCAGGGTTGGCGAAGACTAATGTTTTTTTTAAGAATAAAAACATCGCATTTCTTTTTAAAGCTTGTTGTTAATGCTTGAAACATGCTTTAAACAATATTATAAAATACGTATTTAAAATTTATTAAGAACATAGATTAAACATGCTTTAAAATATGTTTAAATATGATTTTTATCAATCTTGTTTTTTTATATCTTTCATTTTTTTTATTCCTCTTTGTGTCGCAGAAATTTTTGTTCCTCTTTCAAACATAGAAATATTGTCGTTTTCTGATATTCGTTCTGCTAATTTTAAGTGACAAAATAAAAACAAAAATCAAACTTGGAATGAAATTGAACTTAAAAAAAGACTCATAAAACTGCATGAAGTGTTTTGTGATCAGTCATGTCAGATTTGCAAATGGAAATGCAATGTATATATTTTTATAATTTTATTTTGTTTATGCAATGTGCAATAAAGTTGCATTAAAGGCTAATACAGATAAATAGATAATAGTGGAATCCACGGGACAAATGGGATTGCTTTTATAGAGTCACAAATATTTCTAGCAAAACGCTATTGAACCATCATCGACATTGGCGGAAATCAATCTGCCCATCGGTATGAGGTCGAGTAAATTGCTGCGGTAATTACGACACGCGAGGTCCATTGCGAGTGTCGTCCGTTTCGTGCAACGTATCAACTGCCAATTAGGAGTAAACGGGAATCTCACCTCAGGCGTTTTACAAAAAAAAAAAAAAAAAAAAAAAAAAAAA
>NW_017259326.1:115150-140975 GCF_001594045.1 Atta colombica
TCATTAGAATATTGAAATTAATTTTTAAAATATCACACGCATCGTTACATTAATTAATACATATTAAATATTACCTAGTTTTTTCGCAATTCGTTTCAGCGAAATCAATGCATGTAGATTGTAAATTGCAAGGTACAAAACTTCCTACGGTAGTTTCCTTGCGGAATCTTTCCACGAATCTTTCCATTGTGTTTTCTACTGGACATCGGGGGAATAATTCGCTGCGAATAGCAGTTACTCGCGCGGCCGCTATCTTGTAGAAAGTGCGAGGTTTACCAAGTGCGTAAATATGTATTAGCCATAGGCGAGTGCGTGCATCGACGTCCGGCACTTTTCCGATTTCACGCCGCGTGGAAAACAGCCTGAGCGGAAAACGAACCGGTGCAGTGCGCGCGTAGTTAATCGCTTTTATCCGTCATCTTGTTCGGACGACGCGACGACCGGTTTCCAGCTACCATCGGAATCGGGTTAAATGCGAGGCAACTGCGAACGTAGCGTCGCATCACGTCGATCGAACTCTTTGCCAATAAAAGATATACGCAAGGATTACCCTCCTGCACTTTCATTAACACTCGCACTTACCGCAATTCCTAACGTATATGTGCAAGTGTTAAATCGATTCTACTTTTTCTTCGCAGTCCAGAAAACTCGATCAAGCCCTATCGAGGCGATCGATTAATTCGTGTCTGATGCGCCGGATAATTAATTTAGTAATTACGCCTGTTTAATTGCAAAGAAGGAGGCGCTCGAAAGTGTCCCGGTCTGATTTTGATAAATTTCGAATGTGTTGCAAAGTGATTAAATGATGAAGGACTCGCGTACTTTTTTTTTCTTTGCAGCTTTGCGATTGCAAAAGTCTTTTGAAACTGGTTGCAATTAAATTTTTATGAGAGAATGAAACTTTGTTTGAAAGTTTGGAATTAATAATTCAAAATTTCTAAAAGCAGAGATATCTCTCCCAATGCGTTATCGCAAAGATCGCAATGAGATGAAAGCATGCTATGAAAGTAAGTTGCGCAATGGTTGCAGTAGCTACAGTGCAATTGATTACAAGCAAAAAGTTACTGCACACAACATATTCAACAAATGTAAAATCACTATTACAAAAAGTTACTGCACCTTAGTACATTTAAATGTAAGGTTTTTTTCTAATCGTTGAGAAACTACAATTTCTTGCTTGCTAATATAAATTTAAATATAAAATTATGAGAAATTTTCAGTCGAGAATATTTATTGAATTTTATGGAAATATTCTCAGGAGTGCGAACGTTTATTAATTATTACGTTCGGCAGAATACATTTTAATTAATAATCTACAGTTCGAAAGAGCTGAAATATACGTATATGCATTTTCCACGAGATGCCGAATGTGTTTATTGGAAAACAGGATATCACGCATTTAATTAAAAAGTACTGAAACAAAATGCCGTTACCTAACTTAAATTATAAATAATTCATCGAATAAATGATCTAATATTTGACGTTTCTTTTGCGAAGAAACGAAGTGCTTTGTATGTTTCTTTTTCATCAAAGATTTTCCTGCTTAAATCCATTGAAGTATTATTTTAACACTTCAATGTGTATGTTTAAAAATGTACAAATGCATAGTCCAAAGAATTATAAATGGGACGTACAATTATCTCGGAAAAGTACACAACATAAAGATTAATTTATAATTAATACGTCGAATGGAACCTATCGATCATATTACATCACAGGCGGGTCAAAAGAGTCAAGTATGATTTATATAGTATATTAAGCTGGCATTTACGTGCAAGCTTATCGGAGCTAGAGAGGCGTTTGCGAAAATAGCGCGAAAATATTTGCAGCCGAAGAAGCGGCGCGCTGCGCTGTGTCGACTCGGTTGATTTATGCAGCTCGATTAATCTAGGTTACTGCGTTATCGAGCGCGTTTGCGTATTCACATAATCGACAGGGTGAACGAACCTTCCTTCCTTCCTCATTCGCGATCGCGATCGGGGAAAGTACAAAAAGTTCATCCGCGCGAAATTCGTTCGCGATAAAAAGCCAAGTCGGTTGCTGCGAAACGTTCGTTCTGCTCGATTAATTGCGACGTGTTAGATCACCCGATTGCACCCGGCAGCTGTTGTTTTGTGCAAATTAGAATTTTCGGACGCTTAAAATGAATGCTAAAAGAGCGAAACTGAGATTGTCCAGAAGAATTGAAATGAAGCATATTTGTAAAAATTATACAAAGCGACAATAGTTGCGTTCAATAGAGAAAGCAACTGTTGTAAAATTCTTTAACATGATTTATACATTTAGATCCAATGGGAATTCAAATGGCAAAGCTAATTATCTATTTTTAAAAATTTTACAATAGTTGCCTTCTCTGCTGAACTCTATTGGAACCCTTCGATACTTCAACCGCTCATTAAAGCTTTGTGATATTTACGATACTAAAAATCTAAGATCTCAAATAGAGAAAGAAAGAATTGACCAATCGCATTGATCACGTAATCGAATTGTTCAAATGTGATTTGTTATCTCTTTTTGTCCGAGGTTTCGCAACGATTTCTAGCATCGTGGACACAAAGCTTGAAGAGCTAAGTAGTAATTTAATGTGATTGGTTGGATCTAAAGGTAAAAATCAATTACATTCGACTGCTACTTAGTCACTCAGCGATTGTAGTATTGAATGCACCTATTATTATATCACAGCATCGCCTGGAACTTGCGAGCGGGGCTCGAAACTACGATGTAGTTTTAACAAAGCTAGACAGATAATACGATAATGTAATAAAAACGACAAAATGGACTATTAAACGAATAACTGAAGTATTGTAAGATAGATATTCAGTATCTTTCGTATTTAATTTCCCTTGCAGAATACAATACTAACGCGATTATATTTGTGTTGATAACTATATAGACATTAAGTCATTAGTTTCCTTGGTCCTGACAGATATGGTCTCCCTCATCTCAACGACACGAGCGAATCGGTGGAGTGAACGCCTTGATGCATTCTCGCCGCGATGTCGCGTCTTTACCATTTATCAAATCGTCACTCCGGCGCCTAGACTTTAATCAATACGAACTCTCTGATCCATGTACTGTGATATCGCGTTAGGCTCAATACTCGATTTGTGCTCAAACAATGTGTTGTAATCAAAGCTCGGCCATTACTATGATCCAATCTGTGCAATTATTACACATACCGTTATGTTTCAAGAATACCTATATTTTGAGAAGAATTATTTGATGTATTAATTTTACGTGTGTGCATTGTGTAACGTTGTAATATTATTATATAAGATCATGTTATTACCTCAAGGAATACATCGCGTTATTTACGGCGTTCATAAAAGCTTGCGTAAGTCAATGGCGCGTTCAACCCTTTCGCACGCATAATCGTGCACGTACGCACCTATCGCGCGACATAAATGCGATACTTAAAGTGCAAGTGTTTAATTAAAGCGAGTAAGCGTTGGTGGTCGTTGCACTGATGGCAAAATTCGCCCGCAAATAATAATGAAACTAATGAAGCAGGATAACGTTAAATATTTTTAAGGAGGATGAAGTTTTATATTGAAAGTATTTAAAGCCATTTATTAAATTATTCACACATTTTTATAAATTTAGTAGAGATATTTAAGCACTCTGTTCCTGATGAGTCATCCCGTACTATCTGCAGGATCTCTGCTATCAAAGAGATATCTCGAATTCCATGAAGTTTTTGCAGAGGTATACTCATACTTGATATATCGACAATTTTTTATCATATGAAATAACCAATATAAAAGGCGATTATCGTTGCATGTATTCGAGAAGATTAAAAATCGTAACCTAGCACGTCCTCGATTAAATCGACGAAAACATTTTCAACGACAAAACGCCGTTTCAAAGGGAGGCTTTATTTATAGTCAATAGAAGTTTGCGTAAGTCAACCGGTGCACTCTCCACCCTTTTTAACGTGCGTAAAACACGCACGCCACACAAAGAAACACGAGGCACCCACACGCAGGCGCGACGAGCGTCCGCGTGGAAAACTCGCAGCGAGAGGCAAGTATATTCACCTTAAGGCCTTTAGTCTAGTGCCGTCGCACGCGACGTGCACATCGTATTCACTGTGTGGCTCGTATCCCTTCGACGATAGTGTATTATCGTGGATCTGCTCGATCGGAGACTCGGGATTAACCCCACCTTCGGGGGGGGGGGGTCGAAACTATCGTGCGCTTTGCATTTTTCCTGTAATTACGTCGCGTAATTTACTTATCACAGATATAAATTACATAAATTATTTTATTCTGGACTTTTCTCGCAAAAATAAATATAGTCAATGATATGAGAACTACTTGTATTTTGTACGAGATTTTTTTAAATTTTTACTCGGTGAGATGAAAATTGTATGTCAGAGGATTAATTAATTTTGATTAAAAATTTTTTGTAATCATAATTTCAATATAGATAAAGCAGCAAAATTTAATATTGATTAAGTTTCAATTAATTATGGCGCGAATATATTTATCCTCTGAAAATCCGCGTCCACCTGACTTTCTCGTCGCGATGTAACTTATTCACTTTCAATGCTTGGTATTTTATTCAAGAATTACTCGCATAGTGGGAAAATGATTAAAAATGACGTCTTTTATAATCGTTCTTGAATAATCGACATTAAAAAAATAATAGATATTTCAATGTAGTTACAAAAATTTGCGTCGATCTCAAATTGTCTCCGATTGTGATAATTTGGTATCTCGGCTTCTCAGTTAAATGGAAAAGTGATTATGCAAAACACGGACGTTGTGATCGCTCGTGGCGATGATTGGGTGACGATGCTCTTTCACTCTGATGAGAGACTCATTGGAGTACGATGCTAATTGGCGATCGGAAGGAAAACGAGATTGTACTCGAAAGAATCAACGCCTCGTTTGGCAGGGTGGAAGATGCTCGGGCATTTTGGTAGCAACGAGAGCATATTGGGCTACCTCACAGTCAAAGGTACAGATAAAGTTTTTTCTTCGAAATTACAGCAATAATAAAATCTTGAAACAAATGAAAAAAATATTAATAATAATTGACTTGTAACAGATTCTTGGAATTCTTACCAAAAATGCGATATATTGTCGAAATAAGCAAAGAATTTAATGATAATTTTAGTGATGATATAATTAATAAAATTATATATAACGATTCTTTTGTCGCATTAGCTGCAATGTCGATAAGACTCTACATCAGTTGTCTTAATTATAATGATAAGAGTTAAACTAAATTGAATTAAATTTGAACAATTTATGTGCCCGCATTATCAGTTTCATTTATATAAAGGATAATTGAATATTAGCTTGAATATTAACACGGTAAAAATTTATTATGAATCTGTATAAGCAGTAAGAATTGATGCAGATCGAAGGAAAGCTTTCTGACAACGTGCCATGACAATGTGCTCGACTAAATTTACAGCAATTTAGCGCCCGTGTGACGAGAATTCGTAAATTAGCGGCGAGTCGAGACACTTACGCATTCTATGTGGTACAATTTATTTCGACTTAGAAAGTCAGTGGAAAGCTGCTTTTTAGAACAATTCTTGTTACAGAAGATAGATTTAATCAAAACGATTATTATTTTACTTTACTTCCGTTATATTTATCTTTATAACTGTTGACATTTACACATAATCGAAATGTTTGAATATAAATTTTACATGAATTTTAAATGAAATTATTCATTTTTTTAAAGCGAACATCTCGACAATGCAATGTTGGAACGTAACGCTTAGAATCACCATATAATCCTTTAATTCTTAATAATAGAACCCAGCTAAAACTTTCATTACTTTTATTACTTTTTCCGTAGTGATATATAATCTCTTCGTGATTAAATTAAAATCTAGGCCATTTTAAATTAAAAATACATTTTTCATAATTTGTAAGCATTTAATCTCTTTTTTCGCAGGCTTATATAATGAAGTCTAAAAGGTGCAGTTTGTATGAAAGCTCTCGGGATTAATAGTTAACTTAGTTAGTTTTTATAACTTTGAAATATTAATTTATTCTGCGACAAGTCTTCCATAAATTTTTTTGCAAAGACTTTTTAGAATTACATTAAACTCGTACAGATTATAGATTATTAATAACTATATAATTCTCTTTTATTACGTATTATTTATTCGTCTTTCTGCACGGAATATGTATTAGTATAAGGTAAATCTGACAGATATGACCATTCCCGTGTTTACCCAGCATTTATCTTTTTCCGACGACCCCTTCTGATAATGGCTATGAGACTTGCCGTAAAAGCTGGCATTGTGCCTTTCCCCAATCCTTTAGTTCCCATTTTTCTTTACCCTCGTATTATATCGTAGAAAAGGAGATCGATACACGTCTCCGAATGTATATTCTCTTTGTGCAAAACTGCTACTACAAATATTTCCATGTAAACAAACTTAAAAAAACGACAAGAGTTACATCTTATCGCCATGAAAACGATTACGGAGCATTTTAAGTAGCATGACAAAGTCCATGAACTAAGTTCAATGCTCTTTAAAAGAACAAAAATTTGCTTATGGAAGAAACATTATACAGTTTGAAATTTTTTTCATTTAACTTTCTCAATCTGTATAGTTTGCATATTTTCATTCAATTTTTATTTAATAAGATAAGAAAAGCAAAAAGAGAGAAAATAATGAAAATGCTTGATGATGGATGTATAATGAGAAAGGAATTATTACTATCTATACTTTCTATACACGATATTTTATACACGAATGCAGCGTCACAAGTTGAGAATGTATTCTGCGATTATCTAGGACGGTTCGCCTTAGATGGTGAATCTTGGCAATTAAGCCAAGACTTAAATTTTCCTCAAGACGAACTTTACCTCTAGAGTTAAAACACAATTTCGCGCTCTTTACACTCCAGCAGATTACTTATAAAAAATTTGCATAATTCCTTTATTATCAATTCAAATTAGTCACTTCTTAACGGAAAGTTGGCT
This sequence comes from Atta colombica, assembly GCF_001594045.1. Taxonomy (NCBI): domain Eukaryota; kingdom Metazoa; phylum Arthropoda; class Insecta; order Hymenoptera; family Formicidae; genus Atta; species Atta colombica. Next base: position 122,108 of record NW_017259326.1, read on the forward strand.
CCATTATTAAAGAAAAATGCATACTTTTTTGCACTTCAGCATTTTCTTCTTTTAAAATCTATTTTTTTTTAAATTGTTAAATGCCAGATAAAAATTTTTCTTTCGGGTTTTATATGCTTTTCTTTTTTTTCCCATCGAGAACGATCGATTAGACGCTCGATGAAAGATAGTTAAAGAGCACTCGAGAAAGCCGTGACTCACATGTTCCCATCCATGTCGTCCTCCGAATGCGAATGACCGGTTAGGTTTATCCACATCGAGGTGTCTGCGCACCACGACAAAGTCACGATGCAATGTACGCGTAATTTTGCCGTAACGGTAGTCACCGGGTGCAACTCGCAACTTGCGTTGTCGTGCCTGTGGAAAGTGCATTACACACACACACACACACACACACACACACACACACACACACATACACCGGTTTCATTTTCATTCACCGCGCCTCGTAACTTGTTTTGAGGAACGCTGCACCGCGATGCGAATTCCCCACGTATACATATCATCTGCAATCTTATTAATTCTCCCAAGCCGACACGTTTACAGCTTGGTGTTACAATACAACGCGATTGCAACTTCACCGTCTTAATAAATATATGCGTTACGAATGCAAAAAGATACTATAGAAAGATTATCTGATATAACTTTAAGTGTGACAGCTACATACATCGTTTGCGTGTATTTAACGAAGATGCAAATCAAAACGGATTAAATTGATATTAATTTTAATCCATACGTCATTTTGAGGTAAGAAACTTCTTCTATATTCATGACAAACTTGCGTTTATGCAACGCAAATCAGCTGGAATTACATTCCGTTATTAATTCGAAGTTCCCTCGAAGGGAACTTCTTCATCGCGGACAACGCAGACCCTACCAAGCAACGCGTGAGAAATTCGAGGCGGACGACGAGCGCACAAATCTGCATGATAAACATTCGCGCGATTCCTCGGCTTCTCTTTCGCATTCGCAACGTCGACGTCGGCGATTTCGCGGTAACGTTGCGTCGCTCGTGACGATTCACGCGGCGATATCGTTCACATTCCACGGGGTGCACGTCATTCACCGAGGACTGCGGCGGTCAAGGAGTCGTGTTGTGAAAAGTTGCATACTAAATGGAATATATATAATCGTCTGTTTTCATTAAGACGCAATAGAATGTATGATTAAAGAGCAACAAGCATTACTGCCATTATTTGTTGATGTCTTTATATCAGGACTGAATGATTAAATAAGAAAAGCAAGAAATCAAATTGAAAGGTTGAAGTAGTACAACTTCTTATCTCGAGATATTAAATATAATATAAGTTGATTTATTACAACATAATATTATTTTATTTTATATTATCATGTTGTTATCTAAGGTCATCGAAGTTGCAATAATGTGTTCCTTCTCATAATGATTTTTAAACATTTTATTTTTACGATCTATTACGTAAATTTTCTTCGACCTCGGCTGATAAATGTTTTATAAAATTACAAGGAAATTCTGTGGTATGCTTATAATTTTCTTGATGATGAGCCTGAGAAACTGTCAGCCTCACCATACCACCACTTTACGTTGATTATGAAAGTAATCTTGACACTAATTCGCACGTTATCAATTAATCACGTCGCGCCGTACTTTTTCGTAACGATCTGACACTCACTTGCGGTATCAGCGAAGCAAAAGAGAGGTGTTTTTAGTGTCCTCGCTCGCTCTTTTGCAACAAAGTGTCACGCCTACCGTGAATTGTACAAATTAATATTGCTACTCACATTCAGCGATTATGAAACATTCCGCGAAGTACGTCTATATGCGCTTCGGTTTTAGTTGAAAATAATTCTTTCGATTGTATTATTCTTCCTTATTTATTTTCGAGTATTTTATGATTACATTTTGATGTTTACATAATTTTCTTACATTTAAATTGACTGAGTCTAATTATTTCCTTCGTGCACACTGATGTTATATCAATATTATTTTAATGGAAAATAACCTTGTAGAATTACAATAACAGTATTAATGAAATAAACTAAGTTTGATTAAAATAAGAACGTGATGTATTTATTTCATTAATATTGTTATTGAATTAAAAGTATTATTTTCAATTAAAATTATACTGTTGATGTAATAAGTATATTTATTTTCAATTTATCGATAATTATTTCCACTACGAATTAATCGATGCTAATTAGCCGTTCTAAAAATAAAAATATATTTTCTGTAGATTTCAAATGATAAAATGTTATCACACACATGAGTGAGAAAAGCTTGGTAGAATTCTGACGATATCATACCCATATGTACGTAATGCTGTACCAGCATATTCGCGTACGAGATACTCGGTTGAATTGTCGGACTGCTAATTTCGCTAATTGCTGCGACGAGCTCTGTGTATGCATGCTATCACATACTGATAGCGATACGTGTGCACGACATAAACGCGTATAACGACAGACAAAGTGCATTCGAATTTACATTCATCATTTCCTGAGAAATCGTGGAAGCTTTGATTAATCGTAAAGAGATAATGCAGATTTAAGATGATGCCGAATAATAGAAAATAAAATATCTTAACGTTGTATTCTGTAGTTGTGTTCAATCTATATTTCTAAATTTAATGATACAATCTCAGAGTATATTGAAAATATATATATACAAACGAAGACTAAAGAGTTTCGATGTTACAATATTTCAAAATAATAATAAGTATAAATTTTTAATTTGTAAATATATAGTTTTTTTATTTAATAATTCAATGTTAAAAATCTGTGAAAATTTTATGTACTATTCTTTACTGTATTTATATAGAATGGCAATGTATCTTTAATCTTTTTTTAAATGTAAAATATGTTTGCGAATTTTTTTTATAGATTCCCAGGATGTCGACCTGGATGCGATCCTCGGTGAATTGTGCGCTTTGGAGCGACGTTGCGACGGAGACATCGCCGCTACTCCCGCATCAGATTCACAAAGACCAGGACGACCCACCAGCGCAAGGATCAACCCAGGCGACAACACTGATATCAAAAATGAAGGAGGTTCGTGCTTGAATACCAAAGAAATTTTCTAACTACATGTTAATCATATTGTGACAATTTTAATGATTTATTGATTAAATTATATGTAGCAATCTATTTTATATTATGAATTATTACATCATTTATAATTTTATAAATTATATCATTTGTAAGACATAATAAAGTTTAAAAATATTTTATTTTTATACGTGTTCATGTTTGATCCTGTTATAGGTATGCGCACTGATAGTCCTGATAATGACAGTGCGTTCTCAGATACAGTGTCCATGTTGTCCAGCGAAAGTTCGGCGAGTAGTAGTGGTTCCGGTCACAAGCCACCTCAGACCGCCATGCACACAGCTCCTCAGCAGCAATCGCACCAGTTTGTCGGTGAGTCTTTAATTTATTTTGCGATCGATAACTTTAAAATGTTGATTGAGTTATCGTTTTAGTTGAGATCAATTTAAATACTAAATTTCGATTTCTTAAACTTTCATTTATTTCACATTATGCACATTTTATTTGATTAAACTATTTGAACGACAAGTATTCTATTTTTAACTTATGATATTACATACTCTAGCTTCAGTTTAGGACTGTTTCAAGGCTAATAAATAATTGGCGCGCAGTTTATTCGAACTGAAGATTGTAAATATTCATACAAAAATATTATTCAGTATCAAAACTCGCTTTGACCGAATATAGCTTTCTTCATTTATTTGCTCTAAATGTTGAGCATTTCCAGCCGATTTTCACTTAGTATTACTTATTCTATTTTTATTTGTATTTATATTTATACCAGTCTGTGCATCTCTTGAGTAATTTTGTTTGTAATTATCTCTTCAGATACAGCGAGTAAAGCGAAGGCAGAGAAAATCCGCCTGGCGCTGGAGAAGATGCGCGAGGCGAGCGTACAGAAGCTCTTCATCAAAGCGTTTACGCTGGACGGCAGCGGTAAAAGCCTCTTGGTCGACGAAGGGATGAGCGTCGCGCATGTGTGTAGGTTGCTCGCAGACAAAAACCATGTTCCAATGGATCCGAAGTGGGCCGTGGTCGAGCACTTGCCCGATCTCTTCATGGGTGAGTCTATTATCTTCTATTTGCCGACCGCTAATTGCTAGACTAATGACGCAACATTTCTTCTCCAACAGACAATATTTACATGCGACATTAATTTTTAATGCTGACATCCTCATTTTTAATCGATATTTCCTAGTGTTTAAAATGCTTTTTTTATATTTATGTAAAAGATACTATTAAGAAGAAATAATAGATATATTCTATATATAATATATTATAAAATTATCAACATAAAATTAAAGACGTATATACAAACTATATTATACATTTTTAAATGACATTCAGTTATTATATCTATAATAGTGAGAATAATATTTACTCTCTTCCTTTACATTAGAATTTTTTCTGAAAGGGATACATTGTAAGCTTCAGGAAATGATTTTATTGTACTATCGACTTGCAGTCTAACAATAAGATATTGTGTGTAATGAGATATTAATGAAACTTTCAGAGAGGGTTTACGAGGACCATGAATTATTGGTAGAAAATCTTCTACTGTGGACCAGGGATTCTAAAAACAAGTTACTTTTTGTCGAGAGACCGGATAAAACACAGCTATTTCTTACACCCGAACGATTCCTTCTCGGTCCCACAGATCGCGGTGGTGGCGAGTACGACGACCACTCGAGAAATATTCTATTAGAGGAATTCTTCTCAAGTAGCAACGTCGGCGTACCCGAGGTAAGCGAGACGTGTTTACGATCTCATTGCGTCTTGGCAACCGAACCGAACGACGGCAGCGAGTTCGTTGACATATATTCCACTTCTCCTCTGCATCGATTACCATTTGCTTCCAGGTCGAGGGTCCGCTGTACTTGAAATCGGACAGCAAGAAGGGTTGGAAGAGATATCACTTTATTTTACGAGCCTCCGGTCTTTATTACTGGCCGAAGGAAAAGGCGCGCACCGCTCGAGATCTCGTCTGTCTGGCAACCTTCGATGTTAATCAGGTTCATATTTTTATATACTCTTTCGTATCAGCGATACATTACATAATACTGATCTCAAATATACTTTATTCTTATTTTAGATAATTTTTAAATCGCAAATATCGCGCATCTATTACACCTTTTTTATCTTATGAGATTATATGATCTTTTTCTTATTATTTATTAAAATCCGCATCCATCAATATCATGTGAATCGATTTTTATAAAGGATTCGCTAATTTAATTGTTAACCAGGTTTATTATGGCGTTGGTTGGCGAAAGAAATACAAAGCGCCTACCGATTTTTGCTTTGCCGTAAAGCATCCACGATTGCAACAGCCCAAATCCACCAAGTACATTAAATTCCTCTGCGCGGAAGATAATGCATCTTTGGAGCGATGGATGGTTGGCATCCGCGTGGCGAAGTATGGCAGGCAGCTAATGGAAAATTATCGGGCGCTCGTGGACGAGCTGGCGCAGGAGGATTTGGACTTACTGGCACATGCCAGATCGTGCTCGGTCAGTTCTATTGCTGTACCGCCAAATCAGACCCAGTATAATACGACAAATGACAACGCCAGACAGTTTGCGGAGAACGTAAGGCACAGCAATGAAACGACAATTGCTACGACGAGGCAATACGACGGTCAAAGACAGAGTTATACTTCAGAACAACGGCAGAGCTATAACAACGACGGCAGGCTGAGCAGAGCAAGCAGCTCTAGCTCCAGTGGATGTTTATCTGATGGGGCACCGAGTAGCTGTGAGGTAAATATAATTAAACGCAATTTGATATTCGTATTAATAATAAATTCATTCAAAAATATTGTTATTACGTACTACTAATGCTGTTATAATCAAAATTATTTAACTGGATACAATTATTTAATTTTTGCATATTAATTGTTAGGTGGCCTTCGAATGCGGTGAATTTCCAACTGGTACGATAAAGCGGAAGCCGTCTATGAATCCAAAGTTGCCTCTCACATCAATTACGAGGCAATTGAAGGAGGTCGGCGAAACTGTTCGAGACGAGCCAGACTCCTGTCCAAGTCCGACAAGTTCGGGATCCGGTACGCTGACTAGAAGGCACAGTCGTCGACGAAGTGGCACTGACTCTGATGGGTCCGGAACATTGAAGAGACATCATAGATCTGGAAACGCGACACCGGTCAGCCCAGTACCTCCTGGCACGCCGGTGAGAGAGAGAGCGAGTCCTATGGGATACAGCAGATCGGAAAGTCAGGAATCGAAAACGCCGACGAGTCCGATACAAACATGCATGGTAATTGATATTACTAAGGATCTTAATATGAACGATTTAATATTTGTTCGATACATAACGAATAAATTTGTATCCTACAGATGGATTCGATTACCTCGCTGCCACCGCCACCATCCCCGTCGAGAGTTGCAGAAGAAGTTGAGTCCGATAGCGAACCGCTTCCGCCACCACCTCCCGAAATGTTCCGATCGAATCTCTCGCTGGACTCCCTGCCACCGCCGCCAGCGCCCGGTGAACTTCCGGTTTGCAACACGCCAGAGCTCACGGGCTCCTCGTTGAGTCTCGCGTCTTTACCGCCACCGCCCAGTCCGCTCGTCGGCGAAACTGGAACGATACGTCGCGCTAGACCCAAACAGTCCACCCCCACGAACTCTGTCACTCCCGAGAGCACACCCACGCATAATCCTAACTCCAGGTCACAAACCACTCAAATGTACACAAATAATAGTATCGCGTTAAATAACTCAGTCCAGAATTACAATTCAAATGCGTCCCCGAATGTTCATGCGAATAACACCGCCAATTCCGTATCCTCTCCGCACAGTTCCTATCCAGGATCGACGGCAAGTACGCCGACCTATACCCCAAACTCGCCTAATTTCACATCGCCACCACCCTTCGTACCGCCGCCGGCTTATGGTGCTCAACCGCCACTTACCAATTCCCAGAGTCTCGGCCGGCAAAATTCCAAGGTTGAATCGATATACCAGACCGGTCATCATAACACGATCCAGCCGATTAGGCCGAATCCCAACATGGACACCGTCCGACGTAGTGCTATGAAACAAGGAACTGGTCATTATGCAGCACCGCCTTACCTGGCCGAATTAAAGGCTGCCTCCAGTCCGCAACCGCAACGACGAGTGACTATCCAAGAACCACCGACATCACCCAAATCGAAGACTGGAACCGGCAAGAAGATCTCATTCAATCTGCCACCCCAACAGGAACCCGGCAGTCCCGCATTGCCACAACGAAAGCCAACGCCGCCTAGAAGATCCGATAGCACCAGACTTACGTCACCGAAGAAGCTGGCAGCGTCTGATCAGGCGCCACCAGGCGATTTCCTCAAAGATCTTCAGAGAGTGATGAGAAAGAAGTGGCAAGTTGCTCAGAAGTGCAAGTTAGATTCAACGACGACGCCGCACGAGGTGCTCGGTTTTCGAGATCCACCTCCTGCCGTGGCCGATTACAGAGAGACTAATGTGTCTAATTGGGTACAGGAACACTACGGCGCGGATAATCTGTATGAGAACGTATACGCGACGGATCCCCATGGACCAGTCGAGTATGCGTCCAGCCCGGCCAGACAGACGGTGAGGTTCGCAGATGAAAACCGCAGCATGAACATTGTTAATGCAATCGCCGGCAAGAGACGGCCGCCACCACCGCCGCCCAAGAGGGCCGAGACCACGCATCTTACCACTACCAGGGCGATGCACTGACAATAGCAGATAATCCAGCCCCATCCCGAGAGGCGATGGTATTGCTGTCTTTGCGGCTGGTGGAAGGAGTGAAAACGAAGGCGGGAGACGGCTCTGTCAACATAACATTTAGTCATTATTTCGGGATGCCAGGTACATCGAATCCATTGTTCTAATTTGCTAGAATTTTTCAATGGAAGAAGAAACTTTGGAAGATATGCTTCTTCAGTAAAAAAATTAATTGTATAATTTCGTTGCCGGACTCTGTGCTGGATCTCGAGAGTCGAATGAGAAATTGAGAGAGAAAAAATTGTTTGGACACGTGGCACGTTAAAAAAAGAATATTTGTTAATTCAATTTTGAACGGTTCTGTAGAACTGAATTGACAGAATCTATTTATACGGATATTAATGAAAAAGAATCGTTCAAATTATCAGTAATGGAATTACGAAAAATTAGAGATTATCATGACAAATTATAAATGCAAGAGAATAAATGTCGATGAACCGTCCTTACCTTACGGAAGTTCTCTTTGACCCGCGTAAAGCAATTACCGCTTTGAGCTGAACCAGAAGATGAATGACGCTCTTTTGAATCGAGCAACGAACTGAACTGAATTCGAGCCTGCGACAGAGATTCGATGGCGTTATGGCCGATCAATACATAAGGAACACTGCCGCACATACAAAGGATGTGATATAAATCTTAAGCATTACGCCCATGTTTCCGCGATCTAAAGACCGCATGACGAAGAAGGAAAGGCGATGAGAAGCAACAAAACGCGACAAAACACACGATTTTTTAGGCAAGACATAGAGAGTAATTGATGATTTTATGCAGAATGAAGAGTTCTGTTTGTACGCAAATTTTATAACCGCTAACTGCCTCGTCTGCGATTTTCTCAAATATATTTGGATGTGATAAGTAATACAAAATAAAAATATATATATGCGAATATAATCTGTTAAAGTTTTCTCAAATTTGATTCAATGAAATAATCAAGAATAATCATTAACATTTCTAAATATAATTTTTAATAATATTTTAATAATTTTGCGAATCCTACACTTAATTAAAAAATGATTCATTTGGCATTTACTTCGAGAGAACATTACTTCAAAAGTATCGCGAAAATATTTTACAATACATATTCTAATAATAAAAATGATAATAAATGTATGTAATATGTATTTTGTCTCAAATTTTCGCTTACTTCTTGAATTTTTTGAAATAAAAAGCTTGATGATTCGGACTATACTCTCAAAGAATATGATAACAAAAGGAATGCATGTTCTGTAATGCGTAAATCGCAGCGCTCGAAGAAATGCCGAGAAAGTCGCCGCGAAGCGAAATTGATCTCAGCTCGAATTGGAAGCGATCCACCTTTTCGCAGCGCACATGTTTCAATAGTGAAGAAGATAACTTCATCGGACATCTTCTATGTGACTAGAGCGTCTTTTGCGATCACATCCTTGTGCATAGGTATATACATATATGTATATAAATGGAGTATGTACGCGCGTTTACATTGCTATATCGACTTGGATGCTGTATGTGTAGTTGTATTATACAATCGGAGCACGCTTCACGATGTGGAACACAATGATGAGATTTACAGTCCGTACGTTCATTGATTGTATCCAATAGAACTACGTGACAATATAACTTTTCTCGCTCGTCATCGGAGCGAACTGCGCGTAACACCTCGTAATACGAGGACGCGAGATCTCGTTTCTGCCATTTTCCGTTTCTTTTTCATTCGATAACAGAAACAAACTAACGATATCATTCTGACAGCCAAACGGATCAAATGAGAATGTTGAAATTCTCGCGAGTCTCCGATGAATTGGTTAATTCTGGAAGTTAGTAGGTAGATAATAATTTTTTTGGATACTTTATATAAAGTTGCTGGAGGATGCGAACATATTAGTTATCCGTATTTGTTGGACACGTTTATCTTGATGATTTAACTAACTCCTCTTGTTTCAAGTAAGTCCGATTCTTAGAAAGAGACGAAGAAAAATCCAGATACGTTGTCTCACGTCACCGACCAGAGAGAGAAAGCGAAATATGCGAACGATCGCGAAGATCGTCGCGCTAGCCAATGATGAGAAACAATATCGTGCGTAGCTTCCCGTTTGTGATCACCAATGGAATCTTCAGCAATGATTAGCCGAGTCTTTTCAAGGTCGCGTAGCTGATGTAGTTTTATATCTCGATTTGTATCGCGTTTGCACGACTTACATGTGAAAGTTAATGACTCTTCGGATTTACAGAGCAATCTGTATCGTTAAATTTTTATATACGAAGTCGGTAGCCGCTCGAGATAGCCCGTTCGTGCGATATTCAATTCGTAGAAAGTATTTTGTAAGATCATAAATTTTGATACAGAAATATTTCGCCGTAGTTATACGCAAGTATATGGATAGAAAACTACAGGGCTCGTTACAAGTAGTTTTTCGACCAGTTTTCGAGCCGACAAATCATTTCTAATTTTTCATCCTTCGATATTTTCAGAGGAGATCATATCCACGATAATCACATCATCTTTCTAAAATTCATACTGCGTGAGTGCGGGATTATTACAAGAGACTTGTTGATCTGTCTTCAGTCGACAGATCACTTTTGATTCGTTAACATTTTTAATTTTCTAAAAAGAATATTCATGTTGTGCTTACGTGCGAGAATTTTTCCAATTTTTTAAAATAAAATGCTATGTGTGTGTCTGTGCGTGAGAATTTTCCAGTTTTATAATGGATTCACGTCGTTTTTTAATACAATTTTTACAATTTTCACGCCGTGCCTGTGCGCGAAAATTTTCTCAATTTTCAAGGAGATCCGCACGATCTCGCACCGGACGTGCTCCCTCGAGCGAGCGCCAAAAGCGAGCACGAATCTGCGTACTGTAACACAATCGAATTACTTAATAATAATAGCTAAAGACTAACTTAAAGTGGAACCGTCGATGTCGATTTAACTATATCCCCGCCTTACGCGCGGTTTAATCAAACTGAACCAATAATATAAATGCATTTTTGAGACTAATATATCGACTTTACAGAGACTAATGATCCTTTTCATACGAATTTCTAAAATATATTTCCCGCGAGTACGAGTATCAGTGCCTCTGCGCTTAGAATGCGACTCGCAAAATCGACTCGCATATTCTTAAAATATGGTTTGTCGAAAACATTTGCCCATTAAATGTATATTTTATATTAATTAATTTCCTATTTTGCTTTTTAGATTTAATTTTATTTCTATTATAATTTGAAATGGACTCACTTTTATACGATTGGCTCTTTAACCTAATCTTATTTTCTATTTTGATGGAATTTTGTATTTTCTTTTTACATAAAATAAATTTCCACGAATTTGCTGCACCATCACGTTGCAGACTCATTCCAAATAAACTGAAAGGAACTGGTACGGGACTCGTTGGGAATGCTGGCGCGTGCCGAGATGAAAACTTCTTTTGTATCCGTACTTCTTAAGAAAACTTTCGCCGAGCTGAACACTCCAGGCAATCTGTGTAGGTAGCTTTAGTATTCGATGTACGCGTGCTGCCCATCGCTTGATTTTCGTGGGATGGATGAGTTGATCAACAGTCCATTTCCAGTGAATAATTGGATTAAAGCTTTCGCGTTGAGATTAGTGCAATTGGTAATAGAATTTATAGGAACGAAGTCGAGAAAGGACAAGAATGATTATTGGTTACTAATAGAAATTGTAACATTTTAATTATTGTATTCGAGGCCGGCTTACAATTAGAAGATTAATCAACTGTTAAGTCGAAGTCTGCAAAGTTAAGAACAAATGGAACAAAGTTCATTGTAAAATTTATTTTTCCTCATTATAATAATTTTCATGAGTAGATTTAGAAGTAAGAAAAATATGTTTCTTTCTCGCATTGAATTCGTATGGAGATAGAAAAGAGCTTTTTGAGCCGGTCTTTTTGAATTGTATACTTTAAGTTGTTCGTATAATTCTGTAAATATTGTAACGAATGATATCCAAGGAAAAATTATTGTCGGTGATGTCGCGCGGCCGAACAATGATACAAATGTGTTTATGTTGTTTGCGAGGAAGAGGGAGACGAGAGTAAGTCTTTGAAAACTTTGGAAGGTATACGAATCTTGCGAAGACTTCACTGCGTTTCGTTTGATTTAATCAATTGTTTCGGCTCGAGAAAATCGCTTCGGTCAGTTATCGCGAGGACGAAAAACCTCCGCTGCGTTCGCATCGCTATCAGATTGATTCCGATGTAGCTTAACAATTAGACTTTAGGTCGTATTGCAGGTTGTTTCGGATACTCTGTGCAGGTGTGTTTAAAAAAATTGTGACAATACTGACATTATTTCGTGACCCGACGCCAGTTGTTTAGGTATAACGCGTACCGAGCGAACAAAGAAATGCGCAGCAGTTGAAATATTATAGGTATTATATTCATGTTTTTATGTAAATAAATTTTTGGTATATTTCAATGGTCGATGACCATCTTTTCTTTCCCTCATGTCGCATCTATCGCTTAATATTTATTATAGGAATCTGACCTATATTGTCATATAATTTTTATTCTTAAAGGTAACTTATAATTATTTATAATGTTTTTATAATATCGAAATTGTTATTGATGATTCTGTAAATTTTCAATTACCGACGGTGAATGAAAATCTGATAGAAAATGTTTATATGAAAATTTTAATGTTTCGTAATAATAATTTTACAATATTATGTGCATGAGAGAAGAAATATATTTATTTATGTTGTACATTTTTATATAGTTTAACGTTCGAAATATTTTCCAAGTTTATTAACTATCGGTAATACTAACCGTTGGTCATGAAGTACAAGAAGAAATGTTTTGCATTCAATATATATAAATAATAAAATAAAAAATTCCAAAAAATATTCATAAAAATTGCAATACTTTAGCGATTTTTGTAAACTTTAATGATTATATTTCTAAAATCGTACTTAAAGTTCTATTCATTACATTACGAGATAAATTTTGACACACAATTTTCGAGAAACAATTTTATTTCTTTATTTAACCAGTCTTTCTTATTGTATTTTATATATTTACAATTATTATCTTTTTGCGCACTTTTTTATTTTTCGCTCGAATTCTTTTAGCACGATTCTCTTTTTCATTTCCTTTTCTATCTTCTCTCTTTCCTTTCAGAATTTCAAACCAAGTGCTTACCCTTATACCGAGAGCATATAAGTGGCAAAAAGGTGCACGCTTCCGGTCATAAAAGCGTCTTAATAAAAAGCCCTCGTTTTTAATATTCTCAAGCCGTGTGTGAGAGACGCTTGTAGATACATATAAACTTGCGCGGTATTGAATTTTCCAGCTTTTCTCGCCGCGTAACCTAAAGCTGTGGTTGCGTCTCTCTCTCTCTCTCTCTCTCTCTCTCTCTCTCTCTCTCTCTCTCTCTCTCTCTCTCTCTCTCTCTTTCTCTTATTTTTTATTCTAATACATTAACGATAGCTAGCCCTCATGTCAGCAAACATGATTCATAATTCATATGTCGCGTTCTTTGTTGGCGATTCTTTGTCGCGACCGGCCCGCAATTAAATTGGATAAAAATTCGTGATAAGAACGATCATGGTGAATCATTTGACGCCGGTTCGTAGAAAAATCGATTAGCAAACAAAATATTTCACTCGTATAAATAAGATATTTATTGCTATATGCATAGTTGAGTGAAATCGCCTCTAAAAAAAGGATAAAGTAATTAGATGCTCAATACACAAGATTGAAGTTATTACATTACGTTTTGATTTTTATTTTAAATTACATTCTATTACTTTTATTTTTTCTTTAAATACAGCAATTATATGTTTAATACTTTTAAAGAAAGAAAGAAATAATAAAAAAAGAAAAAACATCTAAGCGAGACTAAGTAGACAGATTTACAATATAATTTTTAAGTTGTGCGTAATTTAATAGAATTTATCTCATAATACAATCTTTCATTCTTAGATCGATTCATAAAAAGTAAGTCACAAAAATAAAGCTGCGTCTAACGTTTCTTTCAACAATCTAGTCTTTTTCACGCGATACATACATCTTATCATTAAATTTTTGATAAAAATGGTTCAATGTCACGATTCAATGAAAGATAAGAAACATCTGCACGCGTACGATGAACTATTTCATAAATTACAAAACTTCTTAGATATTTTGTCGCTGAATCGTAATGGCATCATCTTAATTACGGATTATCAATCTAATTACATGTGTCTCATTTCGTTTATGAATGTGCCACGTGTCAAACGTTCAAGTTTGATATTCAACCCAAGCAAAACACAATTCATGATATCAAAATGACATCAAAATGGCTCTAAAATAATATTAATAAAAGTTGCTTAATAGTCACAAAATAGTACTAATAAAAGTATTTCCCTTTACATTCTAATCTTTATATTAATAAAAATCACTTTAATCAATAACGATTCATTCTGTCATTTTGACGTTATCGTAACTGGTTTCCATTTGTTTCTCAATTCAAGAATATGCCGAAAAGAGAATTATTGATAAAGTATCACATCTATTGGATCGAAGGATTTGGTGAATAATATTATACGTAATAATCGGTGGACAATTATTCGCAGCAACTGGGATGGCTTTTCCGCGAAGTTATGACGATCATATGTATAATCGTATGTGTAGCGCCTTCTACTTTATAACATAAGGAAGATTGACATAAATATACGAAATTGCCGCAGGAGGGAGAGAGGAGGTTACCATTTTATGGGATTCTTTTTATGACTCACAGCAGTCCTGCGTTCTACTTTGCGTTTACGTCGTGCGCGACCCTCGAGCGTTTACGCGCACCGCATTGCGAGCAAAGGGGGTGAGAGGGAGTCGAGGTAGAGGCTGTTACGCTCTCGTCGGTATCGAGTGTGGCTCCCTTCGAAATTTCCGTCTTCCTTGCTTGCCAAATTCTGTAGAAGTGTCCCACGTGTACGCATAAAATATCTCTCCCTCCCCTTCCTCGTTGCGTCACTAGGTCCGCGTTTTTAGAACAGTAACTTTGGCGCGACCCTTGCGACGCCGACGCACAGCACGATGAAATTGCGTTAATAAAAAATTATTATAGTCTATGAAATTGCCAACGCGAATTCCAATATTAATAAAAGTATTACGGTGCAATTAACTTTAAAGTCTGTAATCTAGGAAAGCTGAAACTAGTTTTGAAGAAGTAAACCGCAGACTTGACAAACTTAAAGAAGTAAAATTTCAAACTTTATTGCATATAAAAAATAATGATAACATTTTATATTAATATAACAAATTTGTTTTTTTCATAAATCTCACTGTAAATAAACGGTGTCCGCATAATTACAGTACAGCGATGCTGCCAATGTTCCTCGATGAATTCATGAGGATAATATAATCCTCGAGAAAGGTCACAGTGCGCCGAAAGGCGTTGACGGCGGCGTCGTTCCCGTCGTCTTCGACCTCGGCGTCCCCGCGAACTACAAGAGAGGAAGAGGACGAAGAGCGTAGCGCGGAGTGAAGCGTTTGAGCGGCCCGCTTTCTAGGAACACGGGCGTAAATCACGATTTTATTGCAGATAATTTTACGAGGAGTAGAGCTCGCCGACACCGCCGTTGCCTCCGCCACCGCCGTCGCCGTCGTCGACGACGACGACGCCGAGTTAGCTACTTTAAACTGGTAATCGCGCCGCTTGCTCAAGAACGTGCCAAACTCGTCGCGCCACGAAAGTTCGTTAGCGAAACAGCGGACAAGGTGATCCTAGCAAATATTCCAGGTGGAAAAAGAAGAGAAAAACGATTTCTCATTTTTCACGTTGATAAAAAAAGAATCGGGAACGAAAGATGTAGTAACACTTGTTCGTATTTCTATTTCTTTGAAATATTTAAGATGTAATGTTTTAAGAAAAGAATTAGGTTTATTTTCTTTAAAGCCCATTTTCAAATTTTTTGAGTGTGTTATAGAGTTGCTATATCACAATTTTCAAAATCAAAAGTACAAGCCAAAGTCCTGGATATTTCGCTTGTAATTTCGGACGCGTACAAAAATGCGTGTAGATTAGCAAAATTGATCAGAATAGTCGATGAATAATTATTTAATATTTAATTGTTCGTTAGTAATATTAATCGTAAAACACACGCCATAGATCTCTCAGATTTAATTAAAATTTCGTTTGCTCTGTACATAAAAAAAAGAAAAGGGAGAATTGTATTTTATAACTTAACAATATAAAATTTTTTGATGTTACAATCTATGCAGGTATATCTCTAAATCTCAGAGCTTCAAAATAAAAAAAAGAAAATCATAAAATATTAATTTGAACCAAAGTACAGCCTATCAAAATTAGAATAAATTTTTCAGATTCATGAATGTGTTTTCAGATTTTTCAAAAAGTCATCGTTTTCCTCATTCGGCTGTGATTAATTAATTTCTTATGAATATTTAAGACTTACTACTATATCATCATCTCTTATCATTATATCTTGGAAATTAGTCTTCGAAAAATTTTTTTAATGTTTTAAAGTAACAGTCATTAAATAAAATCTTTATTTAAAGAAATGAAAAGAATTTACATAGATAGTACTAAGGATTGCTCTTTTAGAAAGAATTCCATTCTGTTCTGTAAAGAACTGTTCTGAAATTAGTGTCTTGTTAATCTTAAAAAAATGTCATGCGCATCATGAATTGTGAGAAAATCTGTAACATTTTTCAATTCTTCCAATACTTCTTTTCACTTTTCGAAAACAAATATTTGTATAAAGAAGGATTTAAAAGAAGAGTCTGCAGTTAATGTTTGCTTAAAAAAACAATTTATTCGAAATAGTAAATTCTCTTCTTCTGCACGGCTTTATCTTTCACTTTTCCATTTGGGCCAGACAATTATTCAGCGCATAAATCAAGATTTCAAAGAAATTCTCAGATTAAATTAATGAAAAGTAAAATAAGGAAAGATCTCGAGAGTTGGCCCAGGATTTATGTTTTCGCCGGATTTTATCGACTTCGTGAACGAGTTCGTATATATATATATATATATATATATATTTATTTATTTATTTATTTATTTGACGACAAGAGTCTCTCAATTAAGTTTGATTATCCAAAAGTTCGGTAAGAACCAAATCAGCATAAATTCGTGGCACCCTCGATTTCTAATGTCGCGATCACACATCTTCGTCCATGTGGAGTTTCTTGCCACTTATCATCTTGTTATTCCATCCTCTTCTTCGTTCCTCTTTCTCCGCTTCCTCTTTCTCCCTTTCATTCTGACGAAAGTGCTGCCGACTTTATGATCGTCGATACGAGAGACGTTTTACCGGAATTAAGATTCCGGGATGGAAAGGCAAAAGGGGAAAGACGCTTGCGCCCCGATCTTGTCTGACACTTTAAGCGTCTCGTAAGTCCGCGGGAGAACGTGTAAATTATTCCAACGCGACGTACGTCGCTTCTTATAAACGCCTCCATTTACATATAGGCTGATTTTACAGCAGTGTAAGCATTTTACATTATTCCGTCATAAAATTTGCAGATTATAGAAACCCTTGCGAAGAAAAAATGTAAAAGCGCGTAATACAAGCTGTCGTGTTTTTCATATGTACACATTTCGATAAGCGGCTTATAGCAAACAAGTATTAATGATAGACGCGTTTCAGAGTCTCATTATTAAAGAAATTTTACGAATTTTAATAAGTTATTTCAACATTTGATAAACTATTCATCGTTTAACGATAAAATCTAATATATTTTCATAGAAAGAATGATTTTGATGAAGTATCTAAAAATTTAGCTAGATATAGATCTAAAAATAATTTTATTAGGCCATCAAAATAATTATAAAGAAAACTCAAGCATGAACAATGCTGAAATGAGTTGAAACATTCTACCAATTAATTTTAACGTTCTACATAATTATTTTGATGATCCAACAAAATTATTTTTAGATCTATATCTATAGCTAAATTTTTGGATATTTCAGCAAAACCGGTTTTTCGTGTTTTTTTTTTTTTTTTTTTTTTATAAAATCCTTTTGACAATGGCGTCAATGTTAGATATCATGAATTGTTGCCGTCGTATGCGTGTGAAACAACTGTGATTTCTGATCTAGGATCCGCCATCAAGGATCTCAACGACCGCAGGAATGTCGGTCAGTGTGCATGCCCCCGGCAGACCGCTGGTGGTCCCCGGCTATCATTCTCGGGCCCGTACTTCGCGACCTTGAAAACGACACCGCTTGTTGCGGTAACTTCCTCTTTACCGCCTACGATATTGTGTGTGAATGTAAATTTCATGGTGGATGCCATTCCGATGCGTAATGCAGCACTTTGAATTCAACACGTGTTTCAAGAACCTGTTTGCGGCCGGCGTTATTATTTTGTTTACCATGCAAGCAATAATCACTAATTCATCCACTTTTGTTGGAAACAAAATTAATTATTTGTCAAGTGTTTGTATTCGTAAAATGAACGATAAACATTTCCGAGTAGATTAACTGAAGTAGATTAATGGAGATTAAAACTGAAACTGTTTATAGTAGTAATGAAGTTAACAATTATTATATAAAATTACTGTTAATTAAAGTTAACGTATTAATATAAATCAGTTATTTTATCGGTCTTTCTGTTTGCTCATGTTTTAATTAAAAATCTGCGAAGAAATGAAGTAAATCAAAGTGTCACGCACGCGTGACGGTAAGATCAACACTGAGGCGAGAAGAAGGTCTTTGAGAGAGAGAGAGAGAGAGAGAGAGCGAGTCTCTTAAAGAGGATGTATGGGATTAAGATAATAGTCTCAAGAGGGAAGGAACTCGGAAGGTGGTGGAGGCGGAGAAGCAAAAACGAGCGATATGATGTGGGTCAAAGTCTTCGAGACTGGGTCGCCATCGTTGAGTTCCTTCGTCGTGGGTCGGAGTCCCTTGCAAGCTTCTTCGGGATCGACCACGGCTCGCTGCTCGCCTCGGAGAGGTTTCAATTCCCACGACGACTTCGGACTTCCGATACCTTCTACCGAATACCATGGCCGGAAGTTCCGAGGATGTACTTGTCGTAATTCGATTAATGGGATGGCATCCTCGTTCTTACTAAGAAAGTGAATTCCATTTCTCTCCTAGCGATTAAATACACGTGATATATATATATATATATAT
>NW_017259326.1:141075-145039 GCF_001594045.1 Atta colombica
ATAAGATTTAAAAAGATTTTTATGATATTCTAGTATATGTAATTTATAAAAAATCTTAGGAAATATGAATAAACCAAACTATAATTAATTTTACGTGTGCAACGAAAAGTAAAGTAAGTAAATGTAGAAAGAAAATTTTAATACGTTATCGATTTTAAAATACTGATTAAAAACTAAAGTATTATTCATCTTGTAAAGCAGAATCCGCAAAAATAATTTCGTTGTGTTTTCTCCAGGAAGAGAAAGGAAATGACAACTCACAGCACCGTGACAGATTCATTACAGGGTGATATCATGGAATGGAGGGTGAAAAAAAACGGGGAGGTTTTGGGCGATGACCGATGGTCCGTGGGGTAGGTTGTCGTCTTTTCTTCATTTTTCTCTCTCGCCACGTGCCATCCCTAACAAGCGTCTTTGTTACGTCTTTGTTACGTCTTTAATAAGATAAAGCCGCAAGCTGACTATGATACGTCTTAAGGGAACGAATCTTTTAATCTTCACGTTTAAAATCATACCTAACCGTTGTTTTAACGTAAATTGTCGTTCCACTATTGCTCTGATAAATACGCAAGATTTTTTGATGGAAAAATTCTATGGAGATAAAGTTCAAATTATTATATTAACACAAATTAATAAACGCTGCTGTAATCATCTCAATTATTTTATCACTTCACGATGAGACTTGTGTACGATCCGGTTAAGTAAACAGGGTAAACTTTGTTTATTCGCGCCAGAGCGAAATCCTCAGCTTGCAATTATCAGCGCGGAAAATGGAAATGGCGGCCTGGTCTTGTTCCGGCGGCCGCGAAATTTCACTTTCCACCCTTTCCATTCTCAGCCAGCGTCGGCCACCACCGCATTCTATCCTATCTGCCAGCGCTATAAATTAATACTAATCTCGGAGCAAGCTCATGCAGGCTTCCTAGGCCGCGAAGGGCGGGTTGGATTTATTGGGATTCGAGTAACTCGCTGCGACGTTATCGTCGCTCGCTCCACTGGTGCACCGGCCATAAACGCCGCCACTAATCGTGCTTCCGAGTTGTAGAGTCACGTTCAAGGTCGTGCTAAAAGCATTCTATAGCCCGACAAATCTTATACCGATGCAAAAATCTGGTGTTGTAATTTTTAACCGGTAATATGGATAATTCTACCGAGAAATCAAGAAATTCAGGAAAATATTTGGTTATGTACTGAAACTATTATTAATCGCTTATTATTAATTATACAAAAATTCTAAAGTTATGAAAGATAATAGTTTATAAAAAAAGGGAGATTAATTTGTAAAGACATAAAAATTGATTTTTTAGATAGAATTATATAAAATAAACGTAGAGTAAACGATCGAACTTGTATCAACGTCTAGATATTAACACAAAACTTTATTTGTCTATATTATTATTAATCTCAAATGCTTTTTCAAATATTATAATTATAATTTAATTGTAATCTTTAAATACAATTAAAATATATACAGTGATAAAAAAGCATTTGAGATTAATAATAATAAATTTTGTGTACATAGAGATACATGTCTCATTAAGCTGTTTACTTTATGGCAACATACAAAGATACAGAAATTATTAAAATTGTTTATATCTCTTGTAATCCATTTTTACAAGATCCCCAAGTTTTCAATCCTGCTAGGATTAAGATGGAGGAATGAGCACCACTGTAGTGAGTCTAACGTAAGAGGAGCCGACCGGAGGTGGAGGAGGTGAGAGTGAACGTGCGTAGCCGAGGGGGCCAGCTCGGGCAAGCCGGACTTCGAGGTCCTCCACCCTCCTTCGTGTGCCACCCCTCGGCCCTCTTCGTGTCTACCTCACCACCATCCCTCACATCCCCTGTCTTCCCGCACTTTCTCTTCCTCCCTCAGTCTCGGCGACCTCCAGGAACAGGCAGGGGTAGCTTCGCGACGAGGCTAGAGGAGACGAAGGAGGTGGTCGGGGTTCGCCGAGGAGGAGGACGGAAGAAAGGGGGGAAGGGTCGGGGGTTAGGTCTGAGCCTAGATCAATACTCTCGCATCTCCTACCGGCTGGACCAGGCCGGACATCGCGTTCCGAAGCTCACCTTCTCGCCGATATCAAGCCACCCTATCTACGAACCATTCTACACCCTGCACCCCCACGACTGGTCCATCCTTCTTCCTTCCTTTCGTCCCACCGCGGCCTCTTGGCTGGCCAACTCTCTCAGGAAACCCTCGCGATTTGCATCCACCGAGATGAGTCGAGCTTTTCAGAAAAGACAATTTTTTGTTCAATTCTTAAGATGTTCTTATAATATTGCAATGGCTCTATCATTGTTTTTACAAAGTGTGAAATAGTATTAACAAATAATGAGTACAAAAAGAGAATTCTGTGAGAAAAATTATTGCTTTCATTTATAAACACAATTCTTTACAAAATTCCAAGATTTTATATATATAACTAAATTATATATTTTTTTATATCCAAAAATATAAAGAAAATTATTACATTAACATGAGTTGGAAATTGCTTTCTTAAATTAATGTATTGCCAATAATTACTTTAATTCTAAATGTTAATTCATCTTTTTTGAAAGTTAAGGTTTAAACATTTTTTCTTACATAATTCTTCACCGCATTTTACAAAATCTTAATATCATTGAAATTAATTTCTACAAATGTATCGTGTAGTAAAATTATCAAGACATTTTTTTTAACTTAAATGTGTTAAGATATTTTAAACTTTTACGATAATTTCCACATTATTTGAAAATTGCGAAATTTAGAATTAAATCTTATATCAAAAAGATACCACGGCCGATCACTACGCAGTTTCCTGAATCATGGAGAACCACTGCACGTCGGTCAATTTCCCCTTAGTTTCGCCTCGCGCGGGAAGGATGGTCGCTCGCCTCCTCGAATACGCTGCTCTACGTGTCCGCAAACGAATACAAAAAGAGAGAGAACAGACGCTGGAGCAGAGCAAAGGGTGTGAAAGAGAGAGAGAGAGAGAATGACACACGTCCGCGCACCCCCTGCGTGTTTACGTATACACACGCCCACGATACACATATGTATATTCCGAGAACGTGCCCTGAGAAAATTCGACCGGTCGATCGGTCCCATTTGCATGCTCGTCTTTTCCCGATCCCTCTCGGATATTCTCTCCTTTCGGATTCCGCCTACGATGTGGTCGTCCAATAACCAAAAAATTTCTCGCCACCTCCACCTCTTCGCTTCGTTTCGCGACTGAGAGCTTATTCGAGATCCTGATATTCACTTCACGTAGTTTTGCTGGAATATTATTCATGCCCGATAAAAGCATTGGATTCTCTCGTTGGACTTTCTCGTCAAAACTCAATCCCTTCCACTTCAATTAAACTTAATTGTAGATCATTAATTCTTTAGAACGCATTAGTCTCATTCTGAAAACGTCTTTATGAACTCGTTCCTTTCAAAGGAGCTACATCATTTTCGAAATTGGAAAGATTTTACCTCTGAAAATAGCTTCTTGAATGTCTTCATGAAATTAGTGAATGAAAATATCAAAAAAATGATATATTATATATGAATGATCATTTTTACACATTTTTTTCTATTTTCAAAATATTTATTCAGAAGAAATCAGCTTTGAATTTATTCCGAAGAAACTCTAAAAAAAAGAAGAATAAAAATATTCTTTTCATCTTATATTTTATATTTGTTTATATACTATATATATTTAATTCAATATTATTGGGAGTACAAATTAGTTTAGTCTGTTAGTTAGTCCGTTTTTTTTAGCTCAAAAATGCATTTATTTCAAAACAAAATAAATGAACAGATCAATTAGTCCACCGCTGCTTACTACTTTTTCCCATCTCTCAGGCAATTTTCGAATTCCATCTCGAAAAAATGACTCGTCTTTGGAGGTAATCTAATTTTGGAGCCAATTTTCGATTTCTGCTAAAGAAGTGAACCGGTGACTTGCTGCATCCTTCGGAACAACCAGTAATCAGAAGG
>NW_017259326.1:145322-145732 GCF_001594045.1 Atta colombica
AGTGCGGTAAAACATCCCATTTGTGCGTTTTCAAATATTTTTTTACGACTTTAGCGACATGAGGCCGAGCGTTGTAATGAAGAAGAATAACTTTATCATGTCTTTGCTCGTATTCCGGTCGTTTTTCTCGCAATGCACAGCTCAAACAAATCAATTGTAGCCGATACCGAACGCCTGTAATGGAATCGCCAGGTTTCAGCAGCTCATAGTAAACAAGACCCTCTTGGTTCCATCAAATATAGAGCATGCTCTTCGAACCATGAATGTTCGGCTGTGGTGTTGATGTTGAAGTCGATGGCAATGATTGACCGGGCTTAGCGTAATATTTTTTCTTCTTAGAGTTATTGTAGAATATCCACTTCTCATCTCCAGTCACAATCCAATGCAAAAAACCTTTTCTCTGTTGTCTT
>NW_017259326.1:145832-146155 GCF_001594045.1 Atta colombica
TGGCCGTTTTTTTCGCAATGCACGGCTCAAATGAATCAATTATAGTCGATACCGATCGCCCATAATAGAATCGCCAGGTTTCAGCAGCTCATAGTAAACAAGACCCTTTTGGTCCCATCAGATACAGAGCATGATCTTCGAACCATGAATGTTCGGTCGTGGTGTTGATGTTGAGATCGATGGCAACGATTGATCGGACTTACGTAGTATTTTTTCTTCTTGGTTGTCGTAGAATATCCACTTCTCATCTCCAGTTACGATCCGATGCAAAAAACCTTTTCTCTGTTGTCTTTGAATCAGCTGTTCGCAAGTGAAAAATCGCC
>NW_017259326.1:146255-146642 GCF_001594045.1 Atta colombica
GCTGTTCGCAAGTAAAAAATCGCTTTTCTCTCGGTTTCAGTTCATAAGGCACCCAATTTCCTTGTTTTTGAATCATTCCCATGGCTCTCAATCGTACAGAAACGGCTTATTGAGTTATCCCCAATGATTCTGCAAGCTCCTCTTGTATTCGACTCTGATTTTCTTCAAGTAATGCCTCTAATTCTTTGTCTTCGAACTTTTTGGCTGACCAGAGCGAGGCTTGTCTTCAACGCTGAAATCTCCATCCTCGAAATCATTCCCTACATGATTTATCAGTTGGAGCAGTGTCACCATAAATTTCGACAAACATTCGATGGGCTTCAGCATTTTTCTTCCAATTAAAGCAGAAAATCAAAATCTTCCGCAAATGCTGCTTGGTTAACACAA
>NW_017259326.1:146742-146988 GCF_001594045.1 Atta colombica
CATAAATTTCGACAAGCATTCGATGGGTTTCAGCCTTTTTTTCCAATTAAAGCAGAAAATCAAAACCTCCCGCAAATGCTGCTTGGTTAACACAAAATTCGACATTTCAAACACATAATAAAATCAAGGTTTATATGAAAGCGATATAAACTGAATATTATTAGCAGATGTTTAACCTCTCTAACCGCCAAAATCAGCTGTCACTATTCACAATAGCTGGAGCCATCTTTAGGGAAACGGACCGAA
>NW_017259326.1:147088-189867 GCF_001594045.1 Atta colombica
ATGAAACTCAAAGCGATATAAACTGAATATTAACAGATGTTTAATCTCTCTGAAACCGCCAAAATCAGCTGTCACTATGAACCATTCACAATAGCTGGAGCCATCTTTAGGGAAACGGACCGAATTAATTTGTATTCCCAATATTATTCAGCAAAATCAGTAATACTATTTAAATCAGATACTTTGGATAATTATTAATAATATTTATTTTAAATTTTATTAGAAATGTTCTATAAAACTAAAGCAAGTAATTGCTTTTTTTAAATATAGATTTTGTAGATATACTGATATGTATAAGAAATATTTATTTGCGAAAAATAAGAACATCTAAATAAGAATTCAGTTGTTGATACACTCGTTTGTACTGTACGTGATAAAAAAGCACAAAAATCGATTGTCGGTCGAGAAAAACCAAAGGCTGATTGCTATCCTCTGAATATTTACATGTCCGACGCGAGCAGCATAATTGCGTGCAAAACGATGCGCCGTTACTGCAGCATTCATGTAATTTATGCGATGTGCAATTGCACGTTGCGTGAGTCACATTCGAAAATTAAAACAGTCTCTGCAATTTATTCTAATGAGTTAATAACAGAGAAGCATATTCTTCATTGGATTTGATTGTAGAAAAACTTGAATAAACATGAGTAATAATCAGTTAAAAAAAATATTATTTAAATTATTTTATGAATTATTTTATAAAAATGACTGTTCCATTTCCTAGAATTTTATAAATAATTACACGATGCGATAATTTCTATTATATATTTCTATTATTGTCATTATCATAGCCGCGATTATTATAAATGTTGTATTTAAATAAACAAATGTTTAACAAAATTGGTGGGAGTAACTTTCTTGACAACATTGAGTTGATCACCACTGTTCACTTTCTCCGGGCGAGAGAACCCTTTGGCGCCTCATCCCCTTTGGCTCGGCTCGACTCGGCAGCTCGACTCACTCTCGCTCTCGATTCGCTCTCACTCACCTCCCTCTGCCTTGCCACCCTATGACTCCGCTGTGGCCACCCTGCATGCACCCTTCTACATCAACCCTCGCTTCGTCCCGGCGTCTTCTCCCCTCTCTGCCGGCAAGTGAGAGTGGACCTTGGTCCAGCGCTGAATCGACCCTCTTTGCAACCTCCGCCTGACTCCGCATTCACCCTCGCGATTCCACGGCTGCTCGTTCCTTCCTTTCCACCCCCCGTTACTTCTCCAACCTCGTTGCCACCACTGCCAACGACGACGACGACTTCTCCGCACGTCGCCGCACCCTAATCCCCATCTCGAAGATACGTCTACCCTCGAAACCTCGTATCGATTGGCAAAAGCAACGCCAGAGAGCGCCACCTAAAGCCACCCCCCCCTGGCTCTCGCTCTCTTTCTCGGCCGACTATCTCTAAAGTTTCAAGAAAAGCATGGAAAATCGGTCGTTTCTTGCTCAAGATGCATCACAATATTTTTTTTATTGAACGGTATCTTTCTAGGAAAAGTTTTTTTTTTGTTAAAACGTAAGAATTTCAAACATTACGAAGAAACAATTAAAATGCAATACTATTTTTGTTGATTTATAACTATAATGATTTATAACGACGTGAAAATTAGATAAAGAATAACTGCGAAGAACTACTGCTAATCGTCTTCCATTCATTTAAACTTATTCTGTTACTTTATATGATGAGCAGACAGCAATTATTCTTATGCATAATTATTACACTTTCTCCGACTCGTAAATCGTAATCCAATCCTATCTAATTCGAAATTTCTAGTTCATTCATCAACTTTTGCTTTATTCATCACATGCATTATATCGAGAAGCGCGCACATTTGCAACAGACACCGTATATTTCTCAAATATACTAATTCGTGAGCAAGTAGCCGCGAGCGTTCTCATTGCAGGCTGGTTCTGGCAAGCAATTAAACAACATTGTGGGCCACTTTCGCGCGAATTTTCGCGTATGGCCAACCGACATCTGCCAGTTGCGCGTGTAGCTATGCGGTGGTGGTTCGGGTAAATGTTGGGATAATTGGGGCGAATCATGCGAGGTTTACCGAGCGCCCTTTCATCGGCACCCAGTTCTCACTTACGGCCTCAAAATACGCATGCGAATGCTAGAAATGCAATGGCGTCGATTTTAATTAGGGAATCAAGAGAATGCAAACGCAACGTGAAATTTCAGCTTGGATTCTAGTATTAGCGAAATTATATACTACGTTTCTCAATTTTAATGAAGATTGAAGAGAAGTTTTTTTGCTTTATTGACATCAATTCTATTTGAAGATCTTGTGTTAAAAAAAATAAGCGACGTTCATTTACGTGACTAGGATTACACGCCACTTTTCTGTTTTATTTTTATTCGGTCAAAAATCCTTCACGTAAATAAGGATAAGGATTACTTCACGGATTTTGTTGAGATCTGACCATCTGACTGCGTTGTGTGATTTTTGCCGCAGGGAGAAGAATGTTTCGCGTAAGTTGAAAGATGAATGTGAGCCGACAAGTTTTTGTACCTAACAAAATTTATCGAAATTTTGTCTCAAAATTTATTTATAAAAAACATGACAAAAGATAGCATTATCTGTGTAATCCTAAACAATTTAATCCGTCCAAATTATCTCCAAAAAAATCATTAAAAACCAGTCAAGACCTGTCTAGTGGTTAACAATAGCACTTAGACAATATGATAGA
Source organism: Atta colombica (assembly GCF_001594045.1). Taxonomy (NCBI): domain Eukaryota; kingdom Metazoa; phylum Arthropoda; class Insecta; order Hymenoptera; family Formicidae; genus Atta; species Atta colombica. Next base: position 149,777 of record NW_017259326.1, read on the forward strand.
CAATGATCGTTTTCAGCAAAGAAAGCAGCTTCGTAATTGTTGTAAAATTCTTTGTTATGATTAGTTTATACATTCAGTAAGAAATTAAGGGCAAAACTAATCATATTAAAGAATTTTAAAACAGTTGCAAAGCTGCTTTTTCTACTGGACGCAGCATTAAATACTAGATCCATTAGTTGACTTTATTGCGTGATGATCCAGCAGGTAGATAGTCTACTTCGAGCACGAAGTAGTATTTCATGGACTACGGTCGTGTGGTCAAATACACCCGCTCATTAATATTACAGAATTAATGGCAGATCGGTGGAAATGTTACACAGTCGATCCCTCCCTTCACTTCCAATTGAGCAATCACATTGTCGTACTTGCGCTCGCGTTGCGAATTTCACCGTCTCTTCGGCGGTGAATCGTCGGCGATCATTAAAAAAAAGAAGGCAATTAGCGTCGGACGCGTCGTAAAATCCATCGGTTGCGTCTCATCCTTCTCCCGCCGAATGCCCCGTTGCTTCTTTTTCTTTTTCTTCTTCTTCTGGTGCGTCCGTTAACAGAATGGCAATTTAACAGCCGATAAAGTCCGACAATAGTGGTGGAGATAGATAAGACTTCCTGATGATGTCCCGAAGTTGCCGGGATAGGAAGAACGTTATGACGAATTAGGTCACCCTCGCTCCTGACACTGCTAGAAAAAGGGAGAAAAACCTACCCCAACGAGAGATACATTCGGGGTGTCGTTAACTAGGTCGATGGGCGATTTATTTGATGCTGTCTAGTCGAAGGTAATGCGTTACTACTGTGTAGTTAACGAGGTAAACTCTTCAGCCTCACGAATCCCAATCTGACCCCTATAATTGTGATTTCAGGTAAGCTCTTAGGCTGGATTTATACGGGACGAATGTTCCAGATGCCAGATGAATTTTAATTCTAAGTATTTCTTCTCCATACAAATTATGTTGAATAATTCGTAGTGATGATTAATGAGTAATAATGACCATAATAATGTAGAAGTTTTAAACATGCAAAAAAAGAAGATGTATAAGAAGATGTATTTACATTGGAATTATTAAGTTTCTACAAAAAAGAAGTTCAATAATTAATGTGCTACAAATATTGTTTTAAAAATAAATTTATGCGAAATGCTTTTGGAAACATAGTATATATTTCGTACTGTTAGCTCTAACAAACGTAACATGTCTGAATAATATCAGTCGCTACTACTGCGTTTAATAAAACGTCAACTTATTCTGAGCGTCATTATTTATCTTTATTATAATAATTAAAATATATAAGTATAAAAGAGGAATTAAATAAAATTTTATGATTTTTCACTTTTGTATCTATAATCTCCATTCGATGGCCTTAAAATATGCGCGCCGTAAATCGTTTAAAAGACATTCCGCATTTTGATGCAACTGCAAGCTCTCTCGATTCGTCTGATGTCTACGTTAACTCTATTTGAGATTTTAAAATTCAATGAGCCAATCCGATCGCTGACTATAGGCGGCTCTTTCTGTGCGAACCTCTCTCGCGAAGGGGAGGACGTTAAAAAAGAAGAAATAAAGAGAAGAAAACAGGGAGGGATATGCCCTTTGTGGTACCGTTAACGGCTCTCTTTACTCTCTCGAAGTCTCAACAGATCAAAAGCTTTACGTTCGATGGCCAACTTTTCGATTGAATATCCTGGATGCACGGAATCGTTTTGTGGTTCGTCTGTTATACGAAATTTTCCAATTAATAAGATCAATTATGCATTATCTCGAATCGACTCATAAGTACAGCTTGGACCACTTTTCTATTTTATTTTAAATTCACGTCATATCGATACCTTTCAATTTAATTTACAATTATTTTCTGTTTAATTGCAATGAATAATTCTTTTGTTTAAATTATCATACTATTTTTGTTAACTTTCTCATTTGTTAAAAATAACTTACTTTTAAATATTAATTATATTATCTAGATAAAAAAAAAATTAAAATTGCATAATTAAGTATCCTTCCTTGTTTCATCTTTGACTGCTCATTATTATTTCTCTTTATATTTTTCTCAAGAGATATATACTTATACATTTTAAATATAAAGAAATGCGCACAAGAAATGACATCGTCGCAAAAGATAATTTCGTTACAAAACAATTATTATTTGTGACGCTCTTTTTCGAACAACCCCGGAGAATCTGATATCTATGTAGGAAATTATCCCCCGTAATCGTTACAGTCCCGTCAGCCCCCTTCGGTTGGTAGTAAATTCTTGAGAACCGACCAAGGTGTCGGCCGATAACGACCGGCCGTTTACTGGGCGTATAAATGAAAAAGCGAGAATCCCGCGCACCGCGACTGGAAGCTCGTAATTCTGGAGCACCCCTCGGACTTCTAATAAATGCCATAAGCTGTTCGCTGAGAGCGAACATAATTCACTCCTCCCCCGCGTTACGTAAATGCACACACGCGCGATAATCCAATAAACGCCTGAACACACGTGTGTTCCGATCCTTAATAAATTTACCCAATAAATCGCGTCAATGTAATACGACAGTTACATAATCGTATTTTAGTCACAATGAAGGGAGAAATCTGATTTCGGTGTCGGTAGCTTGTCAAACATTTGAAAATACTTGCGATATTGAACCCACTTATTTTTCTGAATATTTCCGTTTGACAATTTTCTTCTGTGATGAATGGCTCCATAATAGAAGACGATAAATAAATAAAGATATGTGTATATAAATTACATACTTATTAAAAAATTAGACATTATAAGGCTTTCAATTCTTTTTCAGATATTATTTCATGTGCACGTATGTGTTTGTGTTTTTAGAAGAATTGCAACGTTATCGAGAGCAAAAAAGCAGAATAATTGTTCCAGGGAGACTTCTACTCCATGAAGCTAATATTGAAGTTACAAGCGGAGTTTGCCAAGAAATTGTATCAAAAGTATATAAGATATGCGATCATTTTTCAGGATAAGTACGGAAAAATAGTTGCACGCACCTGAGATTGACGCACCTGATATTTTCATATCAAAATTCTGATAAAAAATTTCTAGCAACGTTGTTATCTGAATGTGGAAACAATTCGAGCGAATCTAAGAAATAAGCATCAAATTACTAGTTACTGAGATTTCGTTAGCTGAGTGTTAAAATGATTCTATTTATGTAATTTGTAATAAATATAAAAACAGAATTCAAATCTCCGATAGTAAAAATATAGAAATAGTCATATAAATTGACATATTGCGTATTGTAATATATTATTAAAGAGGGACTCATTATAAGGAACTTTGAATTTTATGTTTCTTGTTTTCTACAACGCCTGTATCACTATATCACTCTCGAAGGCGTTAATATCAATAAATGTCATGATACACTTATCAAATGGATACATGGATCGGATGATTATTCGAACAGAGCTAAGTCATAAAAGCGCAAACAGTAAAATATTCACTTCACTCTTACGACAACGGCTTTAACGACGCGCGTCTCGTATTTGGGCCGAAAATGGCACTTCTTTATTCTGATGAAGCGGCCACTCAGTATGCACACAAAAAAAATGAAAATTATCAGTTATTAAAAATAGTTTATGCCAGAGAGATAATTCCGTTCGTTCGTTAGTTAGAACGTGTTCTGAGAATTGGTCTTTAATGGGCGCGTAGAGTTTCACGTGAAACGTCTCGAGATGGTGGACGACTTTACGACTTCTCGTTTCAAACTTCGATACCACCATAGAAGAGAAAATTGTCTTTGGCTTCGACTCGTCAACTCGTCGGCCCGACCGAGTAATTAAAATTGATGCCGCGTTTAGTGAATGTAAATCGTACCTCTGTCATTGTGATGCAATACACTTTTCGAAGATAAAAGGAGGAAACTATTAACCAAACTTGCACTATTTCTTTTTGCACAATAGGTAACACCGACAGATCGTGCCGATCAGAATTAGTAAAACATGAAAATAAATATATGTCTAAATCGAAGAGATAATAAAAATTGAATATCTATTATAATATTAAAGCACTAACTACTGTGTAGATTCCTACTTTTCTGAATTTAGTACTTTAATTTAAAACATGAAAGAATATCGCTATCCTTTTTTTGAAAATCTTAGGAAAATCTGAATATAAAGTATTCATAATAAAATTAAATATTTTAATTTTTCCAACAGAACATTCTTCCAATTTTTCCACGTTATCTTTCCGGAAATGAGACTTCTCGTTTTCTTCTTTATTTGTCACTGTTGCCGTGTTGCACTGCGTTCCGCTATCGATTTCGTTGTATATTGTCTGAAAAGTTAGAAGAAACGAAGAGCTAAACTTAATGCAGAAAGTCATCCAACGGCCGACACCCACGTCATTTTTAACGATGGCACGACACGCAGTAATAACGAGTGACAAAAGAAAATCGCCACGCTGAAGTCTCGTCGCGTGCGGTGAGCCATAATTTCGCGTCACGGCTGAACGTTTCGCTCGTCGTTACGATCGGCGAGCACGCGATTCGCACGAAGCGCGAGCGACGGACTCACGAGCTCGTCGGAAATGACAGCCGGCCGGCTATCCGATGTCGTTTCCGTGATTTACGAGAAGATAGTAAGGGCGTTTCATCGATTACGGCCATTTAATAGCCTGTAACCGAAGTGCTCACTTTCGGGAAGAACTCGTAGCGAATTCGGTTGGACATATTAATGCATAATTAAAGTTGTGTACACTTAATTTAATCTTTGTAAAAGTAAATATTAATCTTTGTAAAATGCAAATATTTTAAATTATAAAATATAGATTTTATTTTATTAGTTTTTATATTTATTTAAACAAATATTTTTTCAATTTGTGCATAGGCTGTATGCCAACGCACTAAGTGCATCCGATCAAATTCGCTATTAGACTTTGGAAAGATTAAAAATCTTTGGAAGTACCCGACTAGAATTTGTGTCAGGTTAACCTTATATGTTATAAGGACCTGATTTGATTGATGTAAGGTAATCCTAAATAAGGTATATCTAACAAGATTCTTATCAGGTTTGAGTATGGTTGACCTTTAGTAAGTAAGGTTGTATGTTATAAGGACCTGGTTTGATTGACTTAAAATAATCCTGAATAAGGTATACCTAAGAAGATTTTCGTTAAGTTTGAGTATGGTTGACCTCGTTTCTAGTACGCTGCCATGTCATGAGATGGACGATTGCTCGTAAGAAAAAAACATCCACAAGTTCTATAAAGAGGTGTATGCAAGTCGATTTAAATAATTTCCTAGAGATTATAAAGTTCCTTCAGAGGAACTCCTCCTGGACCTCTGAAATATATGTTTTTTGCTTCTTTTGGAATGTGATGCTAAATTACAATAATAGCATTTGAACAATTCCCGACTTAGAAATTTATCCAGTGATTTTAGCAGGTCCCTAGCTAGGTTGATCTTATTTTATTATCAGATTCTGATGAGGACTTTATTAGGTTCTGATAAGGACCTCATCAGGATTCGATGAGGCTATCCGGATGAGGATTTGACTACTGTACTGCGTTATAACGAAATAAGGTCAACCTGATAAGGACCTGCTAAATTGAATAAATTTTTAGTCGGGTATTCAGATTGTAAAATGGAAAATTCCTAAAGAATCAACAATTCAAGTTCATATTAAATTGTCGAAGATGTTCTGAATTATTATTCAGTTTTTATATATAAATTTATTCAGAAACAACAATCATTTCTTAAAATTAAGACCATCATGTTCAACAACCATTCGCCATCAATCTGTTAGCTACTATTGGTCTCGATACCATTTGTTTAAATAGCATCAAGTTCTATCGTTTTCTTCATATAATCTTGATTTTATACCGTTTGACTGTGAACTGTCTCGTTCAATAAAATATTTTTTGCAAAAACGACGAAATTGATGAGCAAGTTGAAGCAATTTATCGTGAGTTCTTTGCATCTAAGAAACCCAAAATAATACCGAGACGAAATTTAGCAACTAATAAATTCGTGACAAATGATTGTTGAACATGATGATATTTGTATTTGATTGTATTTATATTCTGAGTGAGAAATAATTCTTCTTGTGTCAGAATAAATTTGTATATAAAAATCGAAGAATATAATTCAGAACCTTTTGACGACCCAGTATTATATCACTACAATCATTATTATTATATATTATTATTATTATTATATCCAATAAAAATGTTGAAGAAAAAGGGAATATATCTTAATACATCTGATAGTTACATTCTTACAAGCTCTTAAAGAATCTGTAATAGAATCTCTATAGCTTTTAAAACCTGACAATATCACTGTTCCTTTCAAGTTAAATAAAATCCCTCGGTTCATTAGGTATTATCGATTGTTGTCGAGGCGAAATTTCTATTTGAGCATCAGGACAAGAAGGATTCACGCGGACGTGTTAGCAAACTGTGCTTCAGAAGAAAGCGATTTGGGTTATGGAGCTCTTCGTGCCAGGCTCTGGTTCTTGAGGGCTTGGATTGTCAGTAGAACGAGCATAGTCGCGAACGAACGCGTGAGTGATGGGTGAGCGAAAAGCTGTTCCGAATGAGCCAGGCGGCCGAGGGAAGGAGATGGGTGAAAGGGATTAAGGTTCGCCAGTTCGCAAGCAATTATCGCGCGAATCGCGCCACTTGGCAGCACGTAGATTGCTCGGCGTTAGCTATATCGATCTCATTTGGTTCATTTCGCGGTTCAACTTTGCGGCACGATCGATGATAAGAGCCGTTAACCAAGACCTCTATCTCATTCTTCTATCTACGTTGCTTCTAGCCTTCCATATTCATTCTTATATTTCACCATACACTTTAATAAAGGATAGCTGAGATAATATCTATTTTTAAACAGTTAAGATTTTCTTGGAACATGGTTTCCTCATAGGTAACTTTTTCTTTTAAATCACAAGTAAGAAAATAATTAGCACATATGTACGTATAACAAATTAAATGTTTACAATAAATTAGCTTCTGCAAAAAGATACGTGAAATTTTACAAATCCAACTCATTTTTCTCACGCTATCATTATACTCATTTAATTCGCCAATAACGCATACAAAGTAAGACGAATTAAGTCCGTTTCCGCCGAGGAACGTACACCACATGTCGGCGTTAATTTCCTTCAGTTTCGTAATTACGCGTGCCATAATCATTCCTCTCTCCTTACTCATCTCGGACATTCCGACAGTAACATCGCCGACCCTCACTCGCGCGATTATAATTAACCGATCGAATTGAAAGAGGGAAAGGCGTCTCACGCGACTCGTATTTCAGCGTATTCGAGTCCCGCGTTCTAAAAATGCGGAACATGAAGCACGGTAGTTTACCCTCTCAGTCTCTCGGCATAACAACGTCTACTGGGGGCCCGAGGTATCATAATATCATGTATACGTACATATATAATGCGATGGCAGACAGCAGTACAGGGACCTTCGCTTTGCGAACACGAGACTGCTCACGTGCGTACGCGCACAATGCGCGCCAGTTATGAATCTCTACTAAAACTGACAAATTTCAGCTCTTTAATACGCGTATGTATAATGTATACATACATTTTAAACTACCTTATATGAATTTGCACAAAACAATTATTAAAATATAGAAAAGAAAGAGAGAGAGAGAAAGGAGAGAATCATCGAATGAGATCTTAAATTAAAATATCTTAATTAATTTTTAAAATAATACATATTCTAATTTATTGCTAGAAGAAGAGAGAACTATTTAAAAGAAAATGTCAATTTTTCTATTTTTAGATCCATACTACATTAATTTTATTTTTAGTTTCTTTGTTGCGTTTCTTTGCAACACAACTCAGATAAATATCCAAGACGTCAGAGATCGTTGACGAGCAAAAATCACGGTGCCATGAATAATGCAAAGCTAATTCTGGGATGTTAAAGGGCTATCGTGCGACGACTCGTGCAATTTGGGAAAAGCCTGGCTTCGTAAGTCTCAAGGCAGCGGCTTGCTTCCTGCCAAGTCGCTAAAAGCCCTGTAAATTATTGCCGAAAGTTTACAGGATCCGCTGCAGGACGCGCGCACGCATCCCACCGTACATCCCACCCCTAATTGTGCTAATTATTATCCTGCCGCCGGATGACGAGGGGAGGCCAAGAAGTCAGCCGGGTTTCGTGATGTCGTGGCTATGTTTTATGGTCGCCAACACGAAAGGCATCACTGGCGAATGATCCAAGAACTTCCAGACAACGTGACAATTTCTCAATTGAAGTATCGCGAGGTGGCGAGCAATAAATTCTTATCTGGAATGATTTGACGACATAAACTATTTCATTCACTGCGTAATAATTAATAATAAATGAGTTACGTAAATTTATACTAGACGTTTCATTATTAGTAAAAGTAGCTGAGACATTTTTTTCAGCGTGTAACTTAATAGATTGGCTGCTTGTTCCATTTCGTAACACAAGTTTCGTGGCTAAGAATCGTTCTATCTTTGTTACTCACTAAGGGGCCTATTTTGTAACTCTTAACGATTCTAACGACATCGTTAAATCTGCGCAGCGGCAACAATATCGTTGTAATTATTAAGAGTTACAAAATAGGCCCCTAAATAAGAAAAATAGAATGATACTTACATCGATTTATGACACTAAATGGAAAGAATCTAAAACAAATATACCTAAACAAATGTACGTATGATCTCGTTAAATTCTTAAATTGCGCGGAAGTTTCAGAAGAACATGGAGTTTCATAAATGGGCGAACCTAAGGGTTTCTTTGTCAATCTCGCGAGTTCGCGCGTGGTTGTGGTCGTATATACGGCATCCGTGTACAGGCGGATATATAGATATATCGAAATGCTGGGCAGGTGTGCACACAGAGACCATTCGATAATACAAGCTCGAGCGAGGGTGGCCGCACGCCGAAGGCTGAGCACGCCAGTCCGTGCTCAGACGTGACTCGCGAAGCAACCCTCATTTTTTGACCGACCCCGTGCATCGAAAAATCTTCCATTCGATTTCCTTCTCCGATATCGACCGGTTTATCGGTGTTGCATAAACCTATCGCGCGCGCCAATGTCGTTCTCGTTGAAGCTGCCCGATACGTCGATCAACTCTCGACATTGACCTGTCAACAACGAAAAACCAATAAAAGTTAATAAAAGCGCGTACCTGACTGAATTGAAAAGTGTTTTCCATTGGTGAACGAAGAGACAAATGGATTTCGTCGGTATGTACTGTTCTTCGGTGATGCATTCTGAGTTATTGATTTTAAAGAGAGAGCACAAGTTAATGGTTACAGATTAATTGTAGCGTATATTATATATACTCTATAAATTTTAAGAATAAATCTCACTCTTAAATTGAAAATTGAGCACTTGTTCAAAAGACTTGGTTCAATTTTCGCTCTTTAGATTGAAGATTTCATTTCAAAGAATGTAGAGATTTTTATATATAAATTAATGTATTTATATATAAATTAATTTCTAACATAAATAAATTGTCTAATAAGAATCTCGTTGTCAAAATGGAAATTTCGGATTATTTCAATTGTTTGCGAATTATATTTTATCGCCTTATAAATATTATTTATGCAACCACGAAGATTCTTATATTCAATTTATTTATATTTGATTTATTCTTGGAGTCACAAAACTACTTTTATTTTAATTATATTAATTTCATAAAAGCTAACGATTGAATTACTATACTTTATTACAATACCATGTAGCGATAAATGTTAGTTTAATTTATTTTTATAAATTGCTCATGCGTGATATGATTTTAACTAAATGCCCAGACTGATTTAAAATTCTACAGACATCATTTAGATTATCGAAAGCCAAACAATTAAGCCAACAATTAATATGTTAACATAATTTTTCAATGTAAGATTTTCGCCGAGTCATCTGTTATTACAGCCGTTGGATGCAGCTATTTGGGAAACAAGAGCGAAATAGCCGAACGCTCTGTTGCATTATGACTTTATCTGCGTCATGCAAGTCATCGATCTGCGCAACATAGTCTGCATGATTGGCTCGGTCCCTCATGGTTCTTTTCGTTTTTTTTTTTACATGTCGTTAGTGCGAAAAACGTCAAGTCTACCGTTCAACGTTATTGATGATTTCTACATTGTCAGCGTTGTCAGCGATACTGTTGATCGTAATGAAAAAACATAGTTCTCGAAAACGGACTTTAACGGCCGCCGCGAGTTCTATAATTATTAAGCGATAAAAACTGGCTAATGCACAAAAAAGGAAGGGAATATGCTATTACTTTTTGTTGTGCTACCAATGTGTTTATTCAAAATCATTGTTACATCAAATAAAGAAATGTGACAATCAACCGACCGTATATTCGCAAACACGACGTGGCATTGAGGAAGTTAATGCGATCGGCTGCGTTCACTAAAGCGAGAAATTTTAATCCTGTTATTTTCGATGCAACAACATCATCGAATATATAGTGATAATTTTTTGTTCGTTCCACTCGAATATAGAAGTACGGGTTTCGCGCAGCAGCGATATGGCCTATAAGATTCTCTTCTTTCGAAAGAGACTTCGAGGTTTCTGAAGTTAATCATTCTCTCAATTTCTATCTTCGAATGTCGTAATGCGACTCCCAGACGCGTTTCTTTCTTAAAACTTCAACCTCGTTGAAGTGAAGGGCGTATGGGTGTGAACGGAAATAAACAAAAATTGATGAAATCGTGTTAATGGCGAAATTAGCAAAACCGTTATTATTGAATTTTTAATAGACCAAAAAAAAAAAACATTAATTTCTTTCAGTTTATTTTAATTTCTACCGATTCTTTCAGCTTTTCATTGATATTTCTATATTTTCAATAAAGAAACACGATATTATCTCTATATAATTGTATTGAAGCAAAAGTTTATTAAGAGGGAATGATGAAGCACCTTATTTTTCCAGAATAGTTTACAAGATCTAGCGTTAATTTAATAAAGAAAAATATAATACAAATATAAAAAGTAGCGGAATAAGTCATTTATTAAAATATCTTTTTTTTACTTGTAGACTTTTTCATAAATCAATAAAATTACAGTAAAACTAATTTCATAGGAATAATTTTGCAAAAATCATTCTTATAAAATTAGTTTTACTACTTTATTGACTTATTAAAAAATCAACAAATAAAAAAGAATTTCTTCAATTTTAAATACCACTGTGTAATAATTATCAAGCTATATAATAATTATCTCAGTTCAGTCTCTATCACTTCAAGTACATATTTCGACTCACAGAATTACTTCTTCCTATTTTCATTCATGTCGTGTCCAATTTTACGACGAAATAGACCACCGATTGTCGGTGGCGAATGAAACAAAAGCGGCCGACGAAGGCGAGTATCGAGACAAATCGCGTTGCGTAAGACATCGTCGCCGCCGCCTTTTTATTTCCCGGAAATCTCTCGATTGGATGTTATACGTCGAGGAGAGCCTGCTAGGCAAAAGGATGACAGGAGTGATCGAAGGCGCGCGCAAGTGTGTTGCCGAGTGTGAGCAAGCGAGCGGGTACACGCGAGAACGATCGCGCTATCCTTGATATTTAACGATTGATTGGCAGGATTGCCAATTTGCTCAATTACTGGCGAGTTTCGCGGAACAGCGAATCGAAATTACATGGTCGGTGCGACGCCTAAGTTTGCGCGAGACGGGACCACAGCGTGTAAGATCGTCGTCTCTCTCTCCTCTCTCTCTCTCTCTCTCTCTCTCTCTCTCTCTCTCTCTTCTTTTCCTTTTCTCGGCCAACGATCGCTGCCTTTTAGATCCGATCGAGGCCCTTAGGTCTCGATCGGATAAATAAGTTGTGCCCAACAGATTCGGGAGCTGGGGATTTCGAAATTCCAGAATCCATCGTGCTGAGCACCGTCCAAATCGAGTGCTTAATGTCGGACGAGATCGATTAGGATGAAACGGTATATTATTATATCTATTTGGACACGAAAAAGAACAAAAGAATGAAATAGGCAAACTATAGGCGTAATAGCTATATAGATATAGATTGCGCATTCCCTGATCTTAGCATCTGTGATCCGTTAGAAAGAATTGAATCATATCTCTCTTCGACTTAATACTTTAGAGAGAAAGAGAGATATGATTAAAAACTATTTTATTCTTTCTAAACCAATAATGACAACTTCACAGGAATGCGTAGTCTATATTCTTATTAATAGAGTATTAAAATTTATATTATTCATATATTGATGCATAAACTGTTTTAAAGTCATAAATTTCTAGATTTCTTCCTTTCTGCAAAGTAAGTTGAAAAAAAAATTTGCCACAATAACGTAATTTTATGGTACCTCGTCTTTTTATTTATTTATACAACGTTGTCTGCTTTTCCGCTTAATTACGCATTTTCCACTTTCGTCGCGCGTTCCAACGAACAAGTTAATTATACATGTCTAAAACGAAAATATTACAACGTGTACGAGGCAAGTTGCATACAAATGAACGTGGAATATCTCGGCACGATATTTCAAGCAAGTGCATGAATTGCGTGCGTTGCCGGACTTAGCATGTTTGGCACTTTGGTTAATGCTGCACTGCAGAATTTCCACGTTTCATGGAACTAGGAAATGCCCGCATTAACGCACGATAATTTGATGTGTGCACGTCAAATTTGCCGCATTGTGCCGTATTTCTCCCGGGAAATGGCCGCTTCAACGAAGTTCACGAAGGGCAAACGGTATCGTAACATTTTACGCGTGGAAGTTTTAACGCAAGCCATTTAGATTTTCCAATCTCGCCTATGCACTCACATACATACATCCGTCTTCCTCCTTCCTTTCTTTCCCTCTTCCTTTTTTTCCTTTTCCTTTCTCTTTCTTCCGGCCATATTTTCCTCGGTCGTTTCTCGCGGAGGATGTTTCGCGCAGTCGTGGCTTTTCCACGCAGCAGAAAGTCGTAAAATTCCCGAGGGCATAGGCGAAGTCGGTTGACTATCGATTTCACGTGTTTCCTTTCGGAAATTGCCTTGTTTTTCCCTCCCTCATTCTTTTCCTTCCTTTTTTTTCTCTCCCTTTTCTCGCCCTCGGCCTCGCGCTTCGGGTCACAGCGAAGATCGATACGATATCGCGGACCTCACGATCGCCTGGGTGGTCCTCCGCGCGCAGCACTGGCTAACGGCTTCTGGGACTGATTTAATTCGACTACGTGGACTGCCTAATGCCACTCCGCGCTGCCGACCAGCAGATTCATTGTCCAGCTCACACTCGTTCACTTCTCTTCATTCTTTCCCGTGGCATCGTACGGCGCGGCGTGCAAAATCAATCTTCCATTACGTTTATTATTTCGAGTCAAATTGCTTAGAACGGCAAGATATTTATCTTCTAAGCACGAAGATTAATACAAAGTACGTCAAACTCACAATAGCACGCTAAATCTCGGTATATCAATATTGCGAAAGTAAGGAAATTACATCTGAGAAGTGTGAGATCGTTTGAACCTTCAAAGCATAAAATCCCCGTTGAACTATCCATCAATCGATTAAGTCCTCCCCTCCTTCTTCATTCCAACTGCTGCCGTCTATGTTCTTCTTAACGAATATCAATTTGATTGCCGTCTAGCCCGTTTCTTTGCACGAGCGGAAGTTATCGGCAAGCAAGCGGAGGGTGGACGGGCAGGAAGAGAAGAAAGAAAGGGGGTGGCGTTTTAAATCGCGAAGCTTGCCCGAGCCGTCCGGGTAATCCAGACAGATGGGACTCGTTAATGGGACGCGCGAGTAATTTGCAAGAAATCTAATAACACCGTGGCCTCCCACCCCTCTCCATAACTCGTGGCTTGACTTTCCGCCTTGCAGTCCCCTTTCCTTCTCCCCCTGCAACCCTGGCCGATCCTTCGTCCGAGGACCGTCTAATGACAATACACGGGCGCCGTGCTCGTGAAAATTAAAATTCGCCCGGGGGTCGTACACGACGTTCTCGTAACAGCGCCCGGTTGTCTCGCTCCAAGCACGTGTGAGTGCGTACTGCGTGTGTCCAGGTCGTGAGGGATTGCAATGTAGCGATGGCGCTGATACGCTCGCGAGTTATCTCCAACACAGCACGAAAGTCGAGTTCATGGTCGAGTTTTTCGATGATTTTTTTCTTTTTTTATGTACTCTCTAAAATCCTTGGGGTGGGATCTAACTCTAAAGAGTGAAATCGCAGTCTTAAAAATTGACAATTAAGTCACTCGTTTCAACACTGTCTGCTCAATTGTCACTCTTTAGAATTAGATTCTACTCCAAAAATTTTTAAAGAGTATATTCGTTATTTTTCTACTATAATCATGATTTAATGTTAAATAATGTAATTATAGATATATTCAATCGCGCTTTTTAAGAATCGCCTAGAATACTATGATTACGTAAATTTTATCTACAAATGTGCGAGATTACTGAGAGTTAAACTGTGACATCTGGAGGTTCCCTCTAGGATTAAATGAAGATTAAATAATTGTTTTAAAAAATAGTTCATTTCCCCTTATTTTGCAATATTTTAATAATTTCTTATTATTTTTAATATTGATAATAAAAAAATATTGTTTTTGTTCATTTAAGATCTTTGCAGCTTTTAGTCTTGTTATTGCTGTAAATTCTTCTTAGCTAGAAGTCTGGCTTTTATTTCGAGTTTGCTGGAGAAACAAGGTAAATACTAGTAAGACAAACCTCTCCATCGCTACCGTGTGTCGGTACACGGGCAGTGTGCGTGCGTGCGTACTGTAGAGTGTAGTTCGTGTAGAAGAGTGAAAAGACGATGCGGGGGAGCGCGGAACTCGTTAAGCAGTTTGCGGTTCGTCTTGTCTTTTTTTTTCCATCCGGGCTCGTCTTTAACGTAAACATATTCCGCGAAGAGATCAGCATCTTTCTCCCTGCGCGCACCACTTTTTCTTCTTCTTTATTTCGCCTACCGGTGTGTCTTTCGCCTCCCCCGCGTATCTTTGTTTCTTATTACGCATCGGTCTCCGATGTCTCGGTCCATTCACGATGCGTGCCGATTAAGCGCGAATCTCGCTAGTGTCAATTTGGAGAACAATTATTCAGCTCGTTCATTAATTCTCTACAGGCGAGCGCTGCAAATTTGCAACGTTCATTTTAAAATTAAATTCGAGACAAATTCGGGTGAATTCAGAAATTATGTAAATTAGTTATAGTTAGTTAGTTATACTTAAGAACAAAAGACGGAAATCTATGTAGCATTGAACATTGAGAAGGAATTAAGTACCTTCCATCTGCCTGTAGAAAGTCGATGTATAAACATCGATATTTTATTTACAATAGATATTGATACAATAGATACAATAGATACAATAGATTTACGATAAATATTTTATTTACAATATGTCTTTTTTTTAACAAAAGCAATAAAAAATTGTTTTTTTAATGACAAGACGATGCTGTTCCTAGATGATACAATAGATACAATAGATTTACGATAGATATTTTATTTACAATATGTCTTTTTTTTAACAAAAGCAATAAAAAATTGTTTTTTTAATGACAAGACGATGCTGTCCCTAGAGGATTAAGCCTAAAATGATGTCAAACAATCATATCTTTAAGCT
The DNA here is from genome assembly GCF_001594045.1 of Atta colombica. Lineage (NCBI taxonomy): Eukaryota > Metazoa > Arthropoda > Insecta > Hymenoptera > Formicidae > Atta > Atta colombica. The sequence continues at coordinate 165,282 of NW_017259326.1, forward strand.
ACAAAGGAAACATCTACTTCGTCCTCTTTCTCTTCGAGGAAGATTATTATAACAAATATCCTGTTCGAGGTTTATTTTAATAAATACAAAAAGCAAAACGATCGTTTTCAAATGTGACTTAAGAGACTCGTTTTATTTAGCGCTAAATGTAACCGTCTGTTTCGGAATTTTTATTTTATAATACAAAAATCATACGGTTGCACAGCCATAGGACGAGACGAGAGTCAGATGATTGCATTTAGTGTTAACTGCACGGTGAGAATGCGGGCCTATGATTGCGAAAATATACGATCGATATACGATCGTACTATCGTGGTATGCAACATGGCGATCCGGCGAGATTAGACCGCCGATTAAAATTCACGGCGTGTCCAGGCAGTATAATTTGATTTCGTAGGTGTTCGTGCAGATCGAGTTACGCGAGCTGAGCGGAATCGCGGGGAGGACTCTCCCTCGCGCGCACGTTTCTTTCCTTTTTTCTTCTCTCTTAACCCCTTTCGGTCGAAACGCAAAACGCGCGGTCCCGCGGGCCTCACCTTCAACGACCGGACAACAAACTTGACGACTATTAAAATTGAAACGCACTCATTATCGATTCGCCACGCTAATCGAGCATGATGGAGCGCGGACTGACGGATTCCGTGGGGCTCGGGTTACATGGACTCGATTATTTCGTTCGATTAGGCACGAGATCGTTGTGCCACGGCATTTTCTCGCGACAGTCTCGCCCGCTGTGTCTTTGAAACTCACCCATAAATTGCGCACCTCGTAAATACTTCTGCGACATCCCCTTACTTAGAGTGTCATATTATACTGCATGAAATATAATAGAAATAAAGTCAAATAAGGAAATAAAGTATGAATATATTGATACCGGTTATTTCCAGAATCAAGAATATTGAGTTTACAAAAAAGAGTTTACTGTTTAATATAAGTATTTGAGCATCCAGCTTTGATTATGTGAATGAAGTTTGAATTGAAGTTGAGAACTGGAGTGAATAATTATTGCAGTATTATAGATTACAGATTTACGGGTAATATATTTGTACAATATAAAAAAATATAATTACATAATTTATAAAACAAAACAACATAATTTTACGTAATACAAAATTATGTGGGACTTTGACGAGAATATTCAATCTGCTTCAGTTCTCCGCAGTCATAATTTTTCTTCTAATTCTGGAAATAGATTGGAGGCGCCAATTAATTATGCGCATTCGTCAATCTCGTAAGATCTGTGCCGTGGCGGATTCCGGATCGTTTTGGATTAGCGGGTGGTCCGATGTGTCGGCTGGGAGGTGGTGATGGTGGCCAGGCCCCTTCGTCAGTCTAGATCGGTCGCATTAAGAATCAGGCATTAAAGCGTTGTTTAGCAGGCCATTCTGAATTTTAATTCTCGCAGTTGGCAACGTAATCGAGGTGTGGAATAGATTAGTTTTCGCTCACACGACTATCAGCTACTTGCCGCAGGGCTCCGACTGACTGACTGACTAACTGACTGGATCGCAGAATGACAGTTAACTCCCTGTTCTTTCTTCATCTTATGCATTCTTCCTTCGTTTCTCTCGTTCGATTCTTTTTCACACATATATCTTCTTTTTTAATACCGCATTATTTCATTCTTTTAATGATTCTAGAAATTATGCTAATTATTGCAATCTGTTATCTTCTTATTCTCTATATAAAAAGCGATAACGCTCTAAATCATATAAATTCAAAATAACAATTTAAAGTTAAGCATACTAACTTTAATTTTACAATTGAAGCAAGTATAAATATGGATATAATTAAAGTATAAAATTTCCAGATGTAATTCAAGATGTAATAAACTTTATTTCTACAAACACAAAATCAATAATTTTTATATTAAATCATCAAATTTTTAATTGGTACTTGACTATTATTTTCCAACAACAAAAAGTGAATTTAAAAAATCCTATTATTGAATTAATTTCTTTGCATTATATGCTATAACAATTTCTTAATAAGCAAAAATCATAATACGATTTGATATAATTACTCTAATTCAGCCTGTCCGAAATTTCTCCAATTACTTTCAGGAGGAAACGGCAGTGACAAACGACGAGGCCGACGGAGGGTCAAGCTCGCCCGATGAAGATGCCGCACGAGATCGCGTCCGAGCACTCGTTTGAAAAAAAAAAAAAAAGAAAACGTGGCCGCAGTTCAAGGTCGCTCGTCTGGACCAAGTTCGGAGCTCGTTGTTGCTGTGGTAAAAAGAAGAGGGATGATCGATGGTGAGAACCGAGATCGACTGGGCTAGTCACTGTGGCTTCGTACAGGAGAAGACATCACCTTGTGGAGGAGGTGCCAGGACTCTACATTCGGCGCCTAACGCTCGAAGATCCCAGGAGGAGGGAACCGTCCAGTTCAAGGTCGCCATCTCCGGCGCGCCATATCTGTCATCCTCGTAGCGATTGTGCGCGCTTAGCGCGAGGATCATCAAGGTATCGAAGCGGATCAGAGATCTAACACGATCTCAAGATATTTCGTCGACAAATTTACAGTTGCGGCTTGCTCGCAATCAGTTCGCGGGCGATGATTGACAAGTTAGATCTCTGCACCTCCAGCTCTCATCATGAGATGCTCCAGCTCACTACTCACTGTAATACAAACCGGCAATTAAGCCATCGAGAACTTTTCGAGCCATCGAAAAAAATTTCACGGGATTCACCTATATTTAGAGAAGAATGTGTTTTGACACATCGTTCGCTTAACATCGTACTCATCGTGTTTGAAGTTCTATTTACGGACATTAAAGTCATTAAAAATTGTTTGAGAGATAAAATAATTTTTTTTTATAAATTGTAGATTATGCTATCTCACGCACATCATGCTATCTCCTTCTTCCTTTATATCTTAGGAAATAAAGTCTATTAGGACGTAAAGCAGAAGGGTTAACTAATCAATTCTATCTGATTATTGAATGATTAACATTGACTGTGTACGAATTAACATGGTTACGCTAAAGAGTCAAACTTCTCGAAACGATGAGGCTGGTATGCGCAAGTCGAGACCTAGCGAAGTCACGTAGCTCACGATGAACACTCGCTAGGACCCCGTAATTAAACGTATTAAAATTTAACGGTCGATTCATCGGATAGACGATCCGCTGCTGCGACTTAATAAAGCCTCACGGGCGATCGCCGGCACCATAATGTTATTAAAGCAGTTCTCGCATTAAAATACGAGCAGTATCGGTACATCGTTATCATCGATGTTTGATCTCCTTCTTTCTCACCGTCTCAGTCTCTTGCGTCTACCTTTCCATCGCGCCGTCTTCCATCGTTCTTCGATCTTCCCCGTAACGTGATGAACCTGACCTCTGCGCGAGATCCGGACAATGTTTGGAACGTGCTCTTGTTTCAGATTCTATAAAACGACCGAATCCTCCCACGTTCCGCCAGTACATTCCCTTTGATCTGCGTGCCTCCTCTTTCCTTTCCCTAGAAGTCTTTCCAAACGACCGGCTACGCCTCAATGGAATATATGCTCTTTGCCCTCTCAGCAATTAGAATTATTGCTCAATTCAGTAATCTGGAGCAGTTTGCATAGATCATGTCAAATCTTTTGAATTCTTGTTCATATTACAGTATTAGAAAGTATTCTTATGAATGTGATAAATTATAGTAAGATAATTATAGTAAGATAAAATTAAGAATGAATATTAGGTTATATATAAACTCCTGTTTCTGATTAAAAAGAATCTTAAAATAAATGTAAATCATAGATTCTTTTAATTAAGTTTCTGCTTTTTATCATATTATGTTATTTTCAATATTACTCTCGTTCGTTGTTTTTATTCGCATTCCTATCTTTTTCGTAGAAATCTATTTCGATTTTATTTTAATGTATCCTTAAAATTTGATCAACAAGACTAAATTATATTTTCATTACAGTTTATTACAGTAGTCGCGATATTTATTTTTTCTGAACGGATGAACATAAGAAAAAGGACGACAACGTGCAGCACTGATAAATTTACCGAATCATCTCTCGCCATGATTATTTTCGGTGTCCAGGGTATTATTTTTCCCCTCGAGCTCTTCCCGCGCTTCATTCTCCATCGCGCGAGTTCGCCTTTTTGCTCTCGCTATATTTTTTCATCCCCTCTTCTTGTTCATCTTGCGGTTCAAGGTCGTAATCTTCTCGAGACCTCCTTTCTTTCAACCAGTTCTCCGCTTCGTCTCCCTTTTAATCTTTTTCTTCGGCCGTTCTTGCGCCTTCGTTTTCGAAGTTCAAGGCCTTCCTCCTCTTCTTGAATATTTTCTCCCGATCTCTTCCTTATGCACTCAAATTTCTTCGACCTTATTCTTTCTCCTTCCAATTTATTTGCTCTATTCTCTCCAAACTTTCTTTCCAGATTCTATTATTATTTTTCTTTTCCTTTTCATCTCCGTTCATTCTCCTCGTTTTTCACTTTCAACTTGCTTGCCACTCCGAGAACATCATTCTTTCTTTGTATTTCTTTTTATTTTCTCATTTCTCTTTTCTGCCTTCGTACAACTTATGCATTATGTTATGTTCAACTATTTTTTTCATATTACTTCTTTTTTTCTTGGTATAAATTTTATTTCCATTCGTCTTATCTTTGAATAATTCTCATTTCCTTTTCGTATTTCACTTTCGGCCGTTCTTTCTATCAACTTTGTCTTCCTTATTCCTTCTTGTTGCCTCACGTTTATATCCTTTTTCTCGGCGTTTCCTTTTTGAAGTGTCGTGCCCTCCAGGCTTCGCAATCACATCTAGTTATCCAGTTGTCTGAAGTCGAAGAGGACGAGTACCCTTTCTCGTTGTTGTTACAAATCCTTTCTGCACCATTCACGTGCAATCATCGTGGCGGGCGATCATTACAAAGTGAACGAAGCGAGAAGTGTTGCTAACTTCGTCGTGACACGAGCCCTGCGGCCCTATGCTTGCCGTCTCACGAAAGACATGTCTGTACTTTTATTTCTTCGCGAATGTTACGTGAAACTTTTCAATCTCGGAAGTTATAATATTTCTGACTATTTATTCAATATTTCATAGAAGGTACCAAGTTTCTCAAAAATATTAGAAAGCATACTTAAACTATATTTTTGGGCATATGACATATTTAGATTTAAAGAAAGTGCAGCATAATTAAATTATTATACACTGAAAAAAAATTGATACAGCAAATTAAATGGTTAAATATTTCATAGCATTTTTCATGGCTGTAACAACCAATTAAAAATGCTATGTCATATAATCATCTAATTTGCTGCAGCAGCCAATCTTTTCTTTCAGTGTATTTCGTATAAAATTATGTATTATTATAAAAAGATATTATTTTTATTTAAATCCTGTATTTAACCCTTCATCTATGTGTATTTATGTGTATTCTATGTGCATCCAGCTACAGATCTTGGTTGGAAAGGATTCGAAAGGAAAGTCCGGCTTTCTTAACAATAGTATCTTTAGAGCTTCCGGAATCGCCGATTCCTTTAATAGAGTCCCAAGCAAATGCTCGTTGGAGACGTGATGAGTCCAATGAAGTTGTGAAAGATAAGGATGATATCTTAGATGAATTTTTGAAAAGGGTCACGGAGATTGAAAAGGAGAGGGAAAAGGAAGATCGCGCAGGAAGAAGTAACGTGTCCCGGAAAAGTCGTCGCAGTAGCAAAAAGGACAGCGAATCTTTGGAATGCACAAAAGTGCCAGCTACTCTCGAGGAATGCACGAGAAACATTATCGAAGGTCAGATTATTTCTTCTTTAGGATAAAATAACAGATTTATTTGTCACTTTGGAAATACAGTTACTTTTTTTAAAATATATAATTATTCAAAAATTTTTAATAACTTTATTAAATTTTTTCATTAAAAAAAGATTAAATTTTAATAAATATTTATTTGAATAGTTAAGACTAATTAAATATTTACTAAATATAAAGATATATTTATTTATTTTAATTATATATTTTTATTTTGCAAGAACCGTTGATTAACGTTTCTTTTGACAAAATCATATTTTGTCAATATCATTAAGAATTAGCATTTCGAAAATATATACCATTACGATTGGCATTTTTATAAACATTTATTGAATGGTACAAATATTTCCAATCATCTTCACTTTATATGTAAATAAAACTGCCAAATCCCTATTAAAAAATTAAATTTTTTTTATTTCCTGGATATCTTTAAAGGACGATTAGTTCAACAGTTTTTTAAAACCCTGCAATATTATAAAAAATATATATTTCTCGATTTAATAAATTTGTTTTTCAATGTGTTGAAACAAATTCACACAGTCAAAGTGTATGTAGCTAAGAAAGAAATATATATACTTAGTGTGTAATATCTCATGCATTACATTAAAGAAAATAAGATTACAGTCTTTTAAATGATATATCCACTTTTAAAGAAACTATTATTTTTTTAGAATTAGAATCTTTAAAACAAGATAAAAGATATATCTTCAGATTAAATCAGATATAACTTGGATGATGAAGCAAAATTAGTTGATTTATTATGATTTAATTGTCCTTGAAGTTGACCGTGTTCGCAGATTATACGAATGTCACAAAATATCATAAGAAGTTTACATTTTCACATTTATCGGCTTTACATTTAATTACCATTTTTTAATTCACACCGTTTTATCTACGACGAGATTCGTTTTTTATCCGATCGACTTACCGTGAAAGGTTTTTCGGAGCATTTACAGCTTGCTTACTTTTAAAGTTCGAGTTGGCGTGAGTTTGAGATCGGATTTCAGAGACGTGCACCGTAGGATCGTTGCAAACGGACCTTGAAATCGCGTCGGCGTCTTTCGCGATTCTGTGGCAATTTATCGAAATTTTTCCGGTTGGAGTACGAGAGGCTAGCTTAGGAGAAACGACTAGGCAAACCTCGAAATTCTCGGACTGTTATATCGAATTTCAGGACCAAGTCGAGAAGAATCGACTCGATCACAGGATATTGGCTACGACTGCATATGTTCTGAAATACCGAAGGATCTACGAATTAACATTCGCAAGAAGACAGAGGTCACATATACTACGTCGTGCACTCCAAGTCCGGAAGTGACTCACGCTATTCGGATTGCGATGAAGTATCACGATCAGTCGGGATGCAAAGTCGGAGACGACGAGAGTCCAGAGGCAGAGGAGGAGGAGAAGAAGGAAAAGGAGGAGAAGAAGGAGGAGGAGAACGAAAAGCGAGCGGAGGAAGAAGCGGAGAATGGCAGGAGGACGAAGAACGAGGGGAGCAAGAAGGATCTTCAAGGTCCATCGAACGCGAGGAAGGAATCGGTGAAGCACGACGTTCGCTACGTCGCCGTTGGTGCGAACGCTACGTTAGACTTCACGCTAAATTGCAATAGCGTGCGACTCACTACTCGTGACACGAGTTTGAAGACAGCGTCAAGAGGTGAGAGGCGGGAACGGCCGGAAACGCAAAGTTAGTTCGCGTGGGTTTCCTCTCAAAAGTGTTTCGCTTGAGAGCAGTTCTACACGATGGATGCTCCATTGTGGCTTTAAATATACATATCGTAAAGCACATAATAGCTTGATGATTTTCCTACCTGCTCCCCTCGTGTTTTTAGTTTGTCAAAGTTTCTGTTCGCACGCGCCCGAACTCTTTTTTCTCCGAGATTTATTTTATTTATTTATTTATTTTTTTCATATACTCATTCATCTTGTTTTTTTTCTTATATAAATAAGACAAATAAAATACTTTAAAATTCGAATGAAATGAATTCTTCTCTCATAATAAATGAAGTGATGTAAATGTGTTCAGTTTTAAATTAGAATTGAGAAAAAAAGATGTGCGTCAGAATAACTTATCAACAATAATTGACATGATAGCTCGACGTAGTTTTTGCGATAAATTCAACGTGAGAGCGAATTTCGATCGAATATTGAATTAGCAATTCTGCCAATACGAAAATGTATAAAAATCACAAATCTATAATTTTGGGACTTGTCTAAATAAAAATGTCAAAAACCAATGACATAGCATCGGTACAAAACATTTCTAAATGTTGCTGTATTGTGCAATTGCTGATATTTAATTTTCATGAGCGAATATTAACTTCATTAGCATGTATAGGAATGTCATACATTTACTAAATTTAAGTTGTTAATTTCTGCTATTTTTAAAATTCGATCGAAAAAATGTCTAGGACAAATACCGGCGGGAGTCATAAATACTAAGTATTTAGAAAGTAAAATTTAAACTGGTATAATGACTGCATATATTTAACACATACAATGTTATTATCATATGTACACATATATACATTCTATGTTTCTATAAAAACCACTTAGAATGTATAATGAAGATTAAAAATAAAAATCTATGCAACATTCAATGAAACGTTATATCTTAAAAAAAACAAGAGTACTATAATAACGATGGAATATATTTTTCAATAATTACATTCACAGATCTTTAATTTTATATAGAAAAAATGATTTTTGCTGAAAGATAATCTAATTTGATGGATATAAATCTGAAGATAATTTTATTGGAAACTAAAAAATGATGAGTGATATATACTGCAAAATCTTTTTAGATATTTTAGCAACTAGTTTCCAACAAAATTATTTCAATGGTGCAACAGAATTATTTTCAAATATGTATTTAGCAAAATTTTATTATAGATTTTTCAATAAAATCTTTCTTTCCAGTGCAGAAGGGCTAAATATATCTAAAGCTACTCATCTCGTCTAAGGATTTATTCAATACAGACCGCAATGCAGTAAAGGTCTTAGTGCCGGAATCACAAGATTCTCAAGATGCAGACGCGATCACAATGAAGAGTTTCTAGATATCGCTAGAAATCACCGTAAAAACCGTCTCTTCTTTTCCAATGCCGAAAACCTTAAATGGGAGGACCAAACTCGCGCCAATCAAAACCGCCTGTGGAATCGTGAATCTTTCACGCGAGGCAATAAATCGTAATCGTCGATTCGATTTCTGCGAACATGCGCGCGCGCAAGAGTACGCGGAGATACGTCGAGGCGGCCTATTAATTAGCTCGTCTAATAAATCGCGATCGGGCCAGGAGGCGAGAGGAAAGAGAAAAGGGGTGGTAAAGAGAGAAGAATGAGACGCTGCTATCGCAGTTTCGGTTCTTCTCGCCTTCGATCGCGGATGAGCGAGAGGAGATAAGAAGAGGATAGAGAAGGAGATGAAATAGTAAGAAAGGGATGGAAGGAGGGAAGAGAGCAGTGTATGTCCGATCAAGAGGAACAAGAAGAAGAGGAAGCGGTCGAAAAAGAGAGACCATCGTCGACGAGTTTGGTGGTGGACCAGCGTGCGAGATGAGAATCGCGCGTCTAGGCTGGCTCCATGGAAGGCCAAGCTGGGTCCAAACCGGGTGAGAGAAGTTGGTCGGCCCGTCTCCGTCTTTCTCTCTCCCTCTCTCTTTCTCTTCTTCTTCTTCTTCTTCTTCTTCTTCTCTGTTCATCTTCTTTACTTTCCTCCTCCGCTTCTTCCTCCCACTCTCTCGCGAAACGGCCATCGCATTTTTATTTTGTCTGTGCTACGCTGCGTTGCACTGCTCTCTCGCCCTCTTTCTCTCTTTCTCTCTCTTTCTCTCTTCTTCGTAGGGCGAAAATGGTTCATGGCCGTTCCCGAGCGCCGATTTCGCCGCGGATCCTGCGCGGAGGATCGACCTCTACTCCCTTCTTTATCCTGCGTCCTCTCCTCCTGGTCCTGCCACTTTATTCGCCACGCTTCTTCGCTCCGGCCGTCTCGCAGTCGCGCCGCGGTTTTTCTTCGCGGTATTCCTTTCTTTATGCACGCGATTGCATCGTTCACCTTTTTAACGCGCGGTAATGGAATTTCTGTTTTCTACCGGCTAGATTACCTATACTACTATATTCTCAAGGCGTTTTTTCGTCCAAGTTTCGTTATTTTATAACGGCCACGAATGGTAGAACAGCGTTTGGCCGAACAATGCCAGCAGCCGTTTATCATGAGAGTCGTAAATCAATTTTTGAAATATAATAAACAAGTAATGAGATGCGGGTGTGCAAATCCATGCGATACTTTAGCGAAACTCTCAAAACACGATCGCTTTAAAATAAATGACTCATATAAATTATCGGCTGAGATCAATACGACTTATAATGATTGCAAGATAAATGACTCATATAAGTTATCGGCAGATATCATTGTTTTTCGCAGCAATCTTTCGCAACATCTATATGCAAATTACTCTGTCAATTTATTTTTTCGTGGAATGGTGCTATTCTTTTAAGATGATCTTATTATTATCATCTTCCTTTATATTTCTTCCTGTATTAAGATTTAAATTTACACTGCATTAATTTCGAAAATTAAAAGGTCTATTTCACTTTGTTAAAAATGTTTCAGTTAGCATCATTAATTAACACTTTCGTCTCTGTATGTATTTCTTTAAGTTTTCTAAGGAATACATTTTCTCCGGTTACAACACAATCGACCTAAAGAAGAACTCATTAACTGCGATTATCGCCTAATTAAGCTACACGTCCGATCAGTCAGGATGACGCTCGATATTTCGTCCGTAAATAACTATCCTTTGCGTATCGCCAAGGGAGAGCCAAGAAAGACGGAGGGATAGCGTGAAACAACGCGAGAGCGTGTAAGTTCTAATCGCAAAGAGTCCTTTCCCTTGGATCAAATTACCATAAATAATGATCCCTTTGCAATATTTATACTATTTATAGTAACTTGTACCCTTTGGCTGCCTTTATGGACACCTCTCCCTGCCATTTTTCTCCCTCGCCCTAACATTTCTTCGACTTTCTCTTCCCATTTTACCACCCTGCCGCGTGTCCTGCTCCTTTCATCCGCTCGCTCGATCACATTAAGTTTTCCGCCGTTTTTCTTTACTATTTCTCGCCCGCCTTCGTCCGTTTGCCTCTCCCTATTCTTGGCGTCGATTAACGTGTTTACCCGGTCGGTCGGGGGTGCAAAAACGCGCGAACGGCCGCGCCGACCGCAATCGACGTTCGCGGAAGATCGCGGAATAGGAAAACAAAGGGGACTTTGTGCTCCGCTGATGAGATTGCGACGCCTCCTCTCTCCAGCATGTTTCTCTTCTTTTCTGTCGGATATAACGAAGTGCAGGGCAAGAGGAGGCGATGTGAGGGGAAGGTGCCAGATAGGGAATTGGTATGTTGATTGTATGTGGCGCGCTGATAGAGAAAAAAATATAGAGGAGAGATAAGAAGGAGAAAGAAGTGACTTCGCTTGTTGCATGTTATAGAGTTCGGATTCCGCTAAAGTGATGCCGAAATAAGAATAGCTTCGTTGAATTCGTGATTTAACAACAGTCTTCTTTGAACTTGTATAATAATTGTACATGCGGATTGTCTCACTTTTTGGATGTAAGTCTATATCAGTGCTAAATGTTTCGACGGTTTTTGAATTGCTTTGCGATCTTTTTTAATTGCTTATTATTATTTCGGAAATGAACCATTTAAATTTGTCGCGTTGAAATGAATTTCATTTTAATGCGTGAGCACATCGGTGATATTCGAAATTAAGATACCAGATTCGTCCCTTAAGTGGATTTCACACTTGAGAAGATAAAGTTCAGCTTGAATAGACTCATTAAAATTCTATCGACTTTTTTTAAACACTTTGTATGCCGTAAACAATCTATTCGTAACTGAAAATAATTTTTTGATTGATATTATATATTGAAAATAATTTACTTAAAAACAAATTTAACATTAAATTATTTTTTACATATTTAATAATTATCATAATATGGTTATCATATTTAACCAAAATTTGGATTTTAATAAATTCGCAATTATCAATTGAATTATGTCGCTATTTCTTTGTTTATAAACACGTTCTGTCATAAAAAAAGAAAGATTGAACGCGCCACATAAAAACGTATACTCAAAAAAGTCGATCTTTCAGTTAAAGCGAAAATTATTTAAGTATGAAGAATAGATAATTTTTAGCAAATACTGCGATATTGGATATGTATTTCATCTCATCATACAGATGACAGAGATAGAATTTAGATTTGTGCTATAAATTCTGTGATACATAATTTTCTATCAGATACAAAAAACAGTTATAATTCTAACTGGAGCAACAAAATATTTTTTGCGTGTACGTTATTAAATACAAAAGCTATTTAAAAAAATTTAATTATAAAGCTTATTTATTTGTTATGCGACTATTCTGATGGGTCCGATGAATTCCCTAAATAGATAGCATTTAATAAAAGCGGAGTGAATTAGTATCTCTGTCAGATACGTAAATTAGACACATGATCGTTTATCTATTGCAAACGAATTCCGTTAACGGACGATGAAATAATGGAGAAAACGACATTTCAAAAATGTTTATCACATCGAGGAATCTAGCAACGGAGGTGAGAGAAGGGAAGAGTCGAGAAGAGATAAAAGAAGTTAGTAGATACATCCTTGATGAGCGATCGTTATCACAATGAAAATGCAATCTCGAATCGATCCATGGCAGTCGATTCCTCTTGGCTCCTTTTATTAGACTGCCAATTTCGTGGCGTCTTCCACGGAATTCTCTTTTCTTCTCTTCCTTTCTTTTTTTATTCTTCGTGATACGAAATCTCGCTGACTCTCGACCGCCGACAAAAATTCCTCCTCTAATCTCGAAGTGCCTTTTCGACGCTTATCTTGGAACGACGTGACGTCATGGCGGCGCACATGTTAACTCGTAAGAAGAATAATTCGATTATGCCAACGTCGGCTCGATGGATTTCACAGTGGCTCTCTTGTTATCCAATTTTTTACACGCTCGCAGCTTTTTCTTTCTTGTTTTATTTCCGTTGTCGACGCCTTTTCTTACTGTCACATAAATCTTTATTTGGTCACGAAAGTGAACATGAAGTAGACAAATCTTCAATTAAATCTGTCTTACAATCACTTGAAATTAATTTTGTATTCTTTATTGAGAAAATTTATTTATTTTAATTAAATTAAAATTTATTTTAATTAGATTATCGTACAAATGAAATTTGTATCACAAGTGCAAAGAATACTAGATTAGTTTGATTTCGACAAATCCGATGGGACAAAAGTTATTATATGTGCAATCGTCGGTGAAATAAAGACTTTTTCTTCCACTTCCGTCGTGAGCTGGTTAGTAAACGTATTTTCGTTTCGGATTTTCGTTTCATTTATTTCAATGCGATCGATCTGTTCGAAAGCATTTCTACAATTCCGCTGGTATATATTCTCACGATCGAGGGACCGAGCGGTAGAGGGAGAATTTCAATTTCCCCGTCACTAACCTCGCTTCCATCAATCTCCAGAACCGCGCTAGCCGAGTGGAAAACGAACCCCGATGACTTCCCGGCTACGAATTCAATGTTTTAGCAAAATTTCAAAGGTCATGATTACCTTATGCAATATTTTCCAATGGCTTCTAATACATGTATTCATTTAGACAACTAATTGCGTTTTATTACTTCTCCGCACTTATTTTCAATTTATTAATTTCTTTTTTTACAAATCCCAAATCCTTTTAATAAGATTTTAAATTGACAGAAAGATTTCCTAAGAATCTTACGCCTACTTTGCCATAAAGATAATTGTTTTATCTGCCATATATTCGACAATAGGTTTATATAATCGGATGAAGATGCCTGAAAGCATCGAATATTCTGTATCTTCTGAACTCAAGCAATTTCCTTTCGTCTCAATGAATTTTCTGCTTCACAGCGGAGGCGAGTTAATGAGAATATAATCTTAGTTGTGCGTGGTCTCACTCGTTCCGTATGGACAACGTTCCCGCCATTTCACGTTTCACGTCTTCTTCTCTTCCCTCTCGTATCTTCTGTACGGTATCCGGTCCTTCCTTCCGGCAATTACTCTCGTCTCGACGTCGCATGGAATTATTATCGTCGGTAATCTATCGAGAAGCCGGAGAAATGTTCGCTGCATTTCTCGACTCCTGCTCCTCATTTTTATGAATGCCTCGACAATAAACATCGTTAATGCATGTATCGTGTTACCGTGTGATTTATTTCGGATTTCGATAATTTCGGTTAATAAATTTAAATCGAAAATTATAAATTGAGATAGCAAAAATATTCATCTGGAAGTAATTAGTTATTAATCTCTTCCAGCTTCTCTTAGATTATAATTTTTAGCTACAAAACCGTTAGATATAATAGAATTTTCATAATGCGTGTAATAGATGTAAGATAAATGTGCAATAAGAATACCTTCTTTTTTATATAAATATTATATTTTATTATGTGGTATATTATAATTATAATTTAATTATAATAGGACTGCATTAATTATTGTAAACAGAAAATATTTTAATAAGCAAACATTTTGGAGTGGAACTTTATTTTGAGCGTATTTATATGTACAATTTTTAGTACGTATTTATTTAAAAAAACCTACTTTTTTATCAATCATAAAATTATTTGGCAAAATAAATATGTTGTGAAATAGTACATATTGCTTTCGGCAATTTCAATGCCACCGTCAATTGGCATGCAATTCGAAAGACGCTTATTAAAGCGTGCGTTACGAGTACAATGGCCCGGCACCGACCGCACAGGAAGGCTTCTATCACCGCTGATTTAGGTTCATTAGGATTTTTATTAATAATTTCGCTAATTGCCGGGTTTGCCGAATTAATTGGGCGCGTCTGGAAATCGCGTGCGTCTCGTAGCAATTGTGTCCGTAAGGACCAATACATCACGAAAAATAAGAATAAGAATACACAAGGATAAACGTCAGATATAATAAATAATAAACATTAATACGATAAATGAAAAAGTGGAATAAGCATTAGAAACTCATTTTTTGCATGGGTATTAAGATGTTAAAGATACGTGAATTATCAAGACAATTAAAATTATTTTAAACTATTTCTTTGAATTATTATGTTTTCTTTTCATAATTAGAATTAGAAAAAAAAATATAATTTAACTAAATAGTAAAAAATAAATTAATTAATCTAATGTAAAAATATAATAAGTTTTAAATTCAGTTAGCTAGTGATTGAAAGAGAAGCAATCCTGCTACATAACAAATGTAATTCATCATTCGTTAAAAGTTTATTTGTAATATTGAAACAAGAGAGAATTCCAAAATGAGAAATTAACAAGAAGAGATCTGGTGCGTGATGCGCTAAATGACCGATATTGCGAGAACCATCCCTCTTGATTAAACTTTCGGAAGCTTGTTCTGAGAAGAACAAGCGCCGGTCAAGGACCGACACTGGCGTGTAAATTCGATTTGCGAATTGTGCACCCAACGAAGGAGGTGCGAGGATAGCCCAGATATTCTCGATGAAGCCCAACGCTTCAACAAGTTGTATACATATAATCTGACCCAGATCCCAGGGTCTAAGTGAGGTCTAACACGAGGGAGAAAAGGGGAAACAGAAGGAAGAGAAATAGTGGGAGGAGAAGGAGTAAACGGAGAAGGAGAAGAAGTCCGGAGGGTTCCTCAGAAGCAGACAAACAAAATATAACAGCACGAGTTACAAGGAAGATCCCGGCAAGATGAGGGGTCTCTTTCCTTCTCCTCCTCCTCCTCCATCTCTTTCTCTTCTTCTTCTTCTTCTTACTCTGTTGCTCTTCTTCCTCCACTCTCGTCCATCTCCAAGAAGACAGAGGGGCGGGAGAGAGAATGAACCCTCTTGAAGCATGAATGGATTACGAAGAGTCGTGTTCATTCATTCGCTTCTTGGCGGCCTAGAAACCCACAAAAAGTGTATCTCTTCGCCACGACCATCACCGTAGTCTATGGTCGCGGACCATAGCTTCACCTTCCGTCTCCTTCATTCCTTCCCTTTCCCACTTCTCGCGGGATTCTCTATCTTGCGGATCATGCTCACGTGCGATCTGCATAAACCGCTTTTCGGATTCATCCCCGAAGACTGATGGAAGGGAAATAAGGAATAATCCTTCTTTAGCATACGACAATATTTGGGGTTCGTTATTGGCCTAGTGAGACCTTTATAATAAAGAAAAATAAAGAACAACATTATTTGCATGCTTGACAATAATACATGAATAATTAAGAAAACTTTGTGAATTAATAGATTAAAATGTAATATTAATATATTAAATTGACCAATCACGATATTAAAGCTGAGGCATACAAAGCTGAGGCAAAGCAAGAATATTAAAAATTATTTAGAAGGCAGTAGACTGCACATTTATAACATGAACATAGTGTGACATAGTGACATCGTGGACGACAGCATTCTCGACAGGCTGAGCGGAAGGCAGAAGCGCCGCGAGCTCGTCTGACCTTTCTCAAAGTTTCAGATCCCCCGAAGGAGGGACACGAGAGATTGCCTAATGGAGATGGAAAAAGGGAGAACGAGATGTCGGTTCGCGGAGGGTCGTCGCTTTTTGCCCGTCTGAGATGTCGCCGCCAAATGTGCGAAAGGAAGCTTCTCTCTCGGTCGCGCACGTCGTTTCGCGCCTAATTGAAAGCGACAGTGACCCACTTATGCCACCTATGTTATAGATTTCTTTTTACTTACCACCACGAATGAGCTGATACCCGTTAAAAGATATCCATCGCTGTCGACTACGCAACGGCAGTTGTATTAAATAATCAAATTTTCATCTTTTTAATTCTTTATATTTTAAAATGACTTTCAAAATCATATACTCGTATAAAATTACATCAGAGGAATTTAAATCGTGATGATGTCACAAGAGAGATTTTATATAGGATAGCTATTTTAGCAATTTATCTATTACCGCAAGACTATTGCACAACATTATTTTCAACGCTATTTTAGATTAAAAGATGATAATTATAATCCATAAGGAATTTCAAAATTGCTAGAAGAAAGTAATTTCGTCTTCAGATATCCGATAACAAATATCAAAGACGTGGAACAAGGAACCAAGAGTTATAAGTACTAACTAACACCGTATCGCCGACCCTGAAAACACAAGGGACACGCGGCGAAGTAGGAAGACTTCTGCGGAACATGAAGATCTCTCGTGACTCCCCAGTGAACGATGTAGATATTTCTACGTACATATCCCGCGGGGTAATTACTATCGGCTGGAGAGGACCGCACAGCCCGAGAGATTTGCTGACTTATTATTTCTTAGTGATTTTCTGAATTGCACCGAGCACGAACGCGAGACGATGTCTTCGTGACGTAAACGAGATAATGGACCCCGCTCGTGTACCCACGATGTAGACATAATGACGACGGTCTTAGAGGATTATAGTTCGTCCATATAACTCTCAATCATCCTCCTTTTGCTGCTATGTTCGCCATGCTCCACCGATCTCTCAGCGATCCCTCACCGCGATCGACTTAATTGACAATAATAAGAGACAAAACGGGAGCGGAAAAAGCTCGATCGTAATAATGCGGTGAGCTCGCGTTATAGTGATACATACGTGATAAATCACGATGCGAATACGAAACCGAGTAAGTTTAGTAAATAATATTCTGACCTAAAACCTTCTTGCTGCTAAAGATATTTTTGTTCGTAAAAGGAATGTATATTTCTTATCAAAATAACATTATACAGTAATTATGGATCTTTTGATCTTTATAATATCAACTAATTAAAAGTATCAGATAAAAAATTAATCTAAAAAAGGCTAATATCAGTAAAAAAATTTTATTAAATGCGGCTTGCAAAAAATAAATTATTTTGGCTTTTAATAACTTATGTAGCGCAATTATAATAATTATATTTTATTGCAATTTTGGTAAAACGAGTAAATGGATCTAAATGAATTTTTGCATGAATATTTATTGGAATTTTATTAGGATATATAAGAAATTTGATGTAATGTCATTTTTTTCATTAAATTTGCAAATAAATACTACAAAACGCGATTTTACATAAGAATTGAGACAAATAAAAAATTAAATAATTTTCAAACCAATAAGTGTAAAATTTGAACATAATTCTCTTATTGGTTTGAAAATTATTTAATTTTACACAGATAATCAAACGTAATAATAAAATTTTTATATTTTTTATAATTTTTTAAATTGTGACACATACCTTAAATTAAAACATATTAAGTGCGATAAGTTTCTTTCTTGTTGCTGCCAGAATTGATGGAATTATCAAAATGAAGTAACGTTTAGTTATTGCGAAGATATTTTATGCAATGTCTCACTTTAGAAAACAAGCATTTTTGTACCTTTTCTTCTCCGTAACATTTTAAAGATAATTTTTTGTAACGGTAAGAGTATTATTATCACAGAGTGATATATAAGTGTTATCATTACAGATATAATATAGATAGCTAAACAATACTAGCATAATGTTAGAGACCTTATCGTTCGGAAGACTCTGAATAGGCATATAGAAAAGAATTCCTTTACATGAAATTACGAGATACTGCAACATCGTTAACAGGGATCTACGTTTCGAGCGGACGCCAACGTCGATTAGGGGTGGCGATGACGGAGGGACACACGAAGCCGGGAAAAAGATAAGTACCTGTTGGAGCAGGGCTTTTCTCTTTGGTCCACCATTAGAGCAATTTTAACGTCTCCTCCGTTGGGGCGGCAAAAAATGCCGGTGAGTCGTTGCGCTAGACTGAAGAATGATCGGAGAGGCGCCAAACCTGGTTCGACTGCTCTCCCTCTCTTTCTTTCATTCTCTCGTTCTCTTTCTTTCTATCCCTCTTGTCTTCCTCTGTCTCTATCCTCCGCTGTCCTGTCATCCCTTTCCCTCTCGCGATGACGACGTATTGTCTTTCTCACTCTAACACTTGAAAATAGAATCTCCCTCTTCATCGTTCCAAACCTCTGTGTTCCTTTTTTTCACGATTCTTTTTTTTTCAACTCGCTCCTCCAGGACTCGTTAGATTCACTCGGGGATTATGTTTCGTGCTATTATAGCTCTCAAGGAACACCCCCGCACATCCCTTCGTCCTTCCCCTTCCCACCGCTTCTTCCTGCGTTCCTTCTGCGCTGTCGATGTTACTCCTCATCTTCGGCTATCGATTTATTGATCTTCTCTCGAAGAATCTTCGGCGCGAGATAAGACATCTACCATGTCCGCAGCTTACTTTTACGAAGACGAAAATATTCTCTCATAAGTGATACAATAATATTTATTAAGTTCACAGATTACGTTTATATTGCTGATCGTTATCGAATACTATTAAGACTTTGATAATTAAAAAGTTTTTCTTACTTCCGATACGATCATACATGTATAACCACGTTCTCTTAATATATAAATTAAATTAAATTTACATTGTTATTTTATAATCTATAATACAGAATGGAAAGAATGATTTGTTGAAGTGTCTAAAAATTTTATTAGATACAAATCTGAAAATAATTTCGTTGGACCATTAAGATAATTATGTAAGAATCTCAAGCATGATAAGTAATAGTGCAAAGAGTTTTAACATTTTAGTAACCAGCTTGAGCGTCCTATATAATTATTTTTACGATCCAACAAAATTATTTGCAAATCTAGTTAAATTTTTAGATACTTTAGCAAAATCACTTTCCGTATATTTATTGTAGAATAAAATGCGAAAAATTAATTTTTATTTTCATTTTTCTCAAAATGTACGATTTTACAAGTTATATTCGCTAAATTTATTGTTTCATCGATTCGTAAACAAGTTTTCGTAGTCTATTCTTGGCATTCTTCGAGTAGATAGCTACGTCTTTCTCGCGAACTCTGAAGTAAATTCCGGACATTTGTAGTAACCGGCCGGATGCATACAGTCGTTTGCGAGGAAAGCGTTAATATAGTATCAAAATCCGCATACCACGGGCGACTTCGAGAGGAGTACAGGCATTAATTTCGGCGACGTGCAACGGCACGGCGGCGCAAAAAGGAAATCGCGAGACGCCGCGCCGCGCAGGATCTCCACGTGGGATCAGGTATATCCTGGCACAGGAGCTATCCGTCTCGGTCTCTCCGCTGAATGTTAGAAGATATATTATACTCGAAGAGGGTGGTAACACTTGTTTGATTCAATTCCAGGAACACGCTCGAAGGCGACTGCTCAATTTTTCTTCCGTCGTGGAAGTTGCGACGCTGGCACTTATCACGTAGCCAAGTGTGTGTCTGTACACGCACACATATATATGTGTAGATACATATATTGTGCGCACAGTTGTTGGTATCTTATAAATTCGTATAGCTATTGTACGTATATTAAGTCTTGACGAATTTATATTTAAAAATTGTTGGCTAGAATTTTCGTAAGTGATATATATGATCACTTCCATAAAAACTTAGTAACGAAAAGATACACAAAAATTTATTTTAATATCTTTTATTCAAAATTATGTTTTTTGCTTTATCAGAATTTATATATTCATGCGGCACTTGGTGTCATCTTTTAAATTTTTCGTGAACAAATAATTTCCTAACGATCATTTTTTTGAATTGTTGTATGATTTATTGAAAATATTCCTTCCTTTTATTCGTTCCTTCTATCATCTTCATATCAGATCATCTTCATATCATATCAGATAATCACTTTATTTACAAAACAGGAGTAGCCTGAAATAAATAAAACGTAGTTTCCGGATATACGATTGAAGAAACTATGGCCTATGGTCGTTTTGTTGATACGATGCGCACAGGTGGATGCAATAGGCCATCGAACTAACGATACAACCTGTTGCAATAAAATTCTCACGTCTACCTGAGTAGAGAAACGGGGTAGATAGATGGAAGTTTCATCAGGATATTTGCCGCCGTTTGTGGCGCAATGAGGATGTGAGGATGCTGAACGAGGACTACCTGTAGAATTCATGTGATAGAAAACACAAGGCGGAAGGAATGGAAGAATTTATTCTGTTCTATTTAGAATGTGCAAAATAGCAGCATACGTCTTTCTTATATTAAAAGGTCACTTGAATTCGTAAATTATATCACGTTGTAATTAAACATAATTTTTATTTATCATTTACTAGTAATAATTTATCATTTAATATAAAAAATATAAAAATTTGTTCAGTTTCTTTTATATAATAATAGATTATTCTTTCTGTTAGAATTAATATTATAGATTTTAAAGAGTTGCACAGAATCATGATTCGTACAAATCAATGGCCAAGCAATTCTCGTAAAAGGAAAGTAAATAAAAAAAGAGAAGAGAGAGATGGAATGAAAAAACGTGCGGAGGCCCACAAGAAAGCGTGGTAAAAGTTGTCGCGGTTGAGGTCCGCACGGGACTCATAGGCACGCGTTAGTCCCGATTATGTGTCGAAAAAGGACCTTTAGGAGGAAGAACCCGGTGGAAGAGGGTGGGTAGAGGCCCGGGAAGGAAAGAAAGCGGAACGTGGCCGAGGAAGGAAGCCCCGGCTTTAATTCCTGCTATTATTGAAATACGCGACCGCCACGTGCCGAGGGACGACGGGGTTCTTCCTCTGCCCCCGTTCGATAGCCCCAACCACGAACTGCCCAGACGCCCTTTCGGCACCTCACGCGAAAAAGTACGATGCACCCGGGATACAACCGTCGGTTCCGACCACGAGACCTACCGCGATTCGTGAATCGCTCGTGCAAAGAGTAGCTTTACGAAGCTCCATCGTTTTATTGCATCCCAGAAAGTAGTGGATGAATCAGAAAGTAAAATCATTGCTCAATGAGTCATTCACTTACTCTAAACTGCTTTTTATTGTGACAAATTCTGTTTTTGTTTTCTTATTCTATAAATTCTATTTACATACAAACTGTATTAGTTTTAAATGATAAAAAAGGACAATCACATAATAGAGAGAAAGATAACATTTTAGAACTACTTCTACTTTCACAATAACAGGGATATTTGTTTGAAATTTCCATGAATTTCAATAGTGACATAAATAACTTTAAGAATTGAAGTTATCTTAACGGTTTACATAAGTCCGATAACAAACGGTAAGAAAAAACTCAATATCTTATTCAGCGCATTGTTGTGTAACAATAGATTATGGGCTTTCTATAATAAGCTGTTATCTGAATTTTAAGTTTCAGTAAGAAATTGAACAATCACAATTGAATATGAGAAGAATAATCGACTATAATTGATCAATTCCTTGCGATTTAAGACTTAAAGCTTGGTAATGATTTATTGTAGAAATTTATTGTAGAAACCTATTAGATTAACTTTATGTAAAACTCTAATTTTAGAATCTATGGAAACATCACACGATTAAGATTTTCCTTTAAAAAAATATCCAAAATATGATAATATCTTAATAGATATTTTACACACAAATCCTTATATAATGATAGTATAATGTATATTTTATATATTCATTTAACAATATTACAAAAAATATTTTATTACATAATCCTACTTAATTCTAGAATTGACAATCTATTGATGAATCGTTAAATATCATAATAAATCAATGTATTTAAGCGCATAAAAGCATAGTCTTCAAACCAGGTAATAAAATCCTTAACAACACACATCTTGTAAATATTAATACGATCTGAAAATCATAGCCTCGAGTTAACAGCACGTGCATTTCCGACAACGTTTGATTCTCCGAGACAAGGATTAACATAAACACTAACGACGGTGTTTAGTTGCTCGATTCGATAGCGATTTGCAAAACCGCTAATAATAGCGCTTTGACCGGCTAAGTGTTAAAGATTTAGATCTCGCTTGTACGTTTACGTCTAAATCCCATTTGGTACGACCGCGCAGTAAGTACGTGTGTCCGCGAACGCGCCGGTGTTCCCGGGTCTCATTCGAGATACAAATTGGCGAGATCACACGGCGATTGCGACGAAAATTATATGTACCGATCGCCGGGCGAGTTAAGTACTTCGTACGCACTCGTTCTCGCATGCAAATACGACAGATCGCCGATAAACATGGTAGCCCGGTGGTTCGCCGTCATAATATTGCGGTTATTATCGTGGCGGCTCGAAGCGCAATCTCACCTTGCGCAAACACCTGCGAGCGCGACGCCCGATGTTTCATTACGCGATGTGATTCATCGCGCCGGAGAAATACTGCACCGTAAGCCTCGTTCATTCATGAACATCACCGCATGCATGTATACGTAGCTTCCGAAGCCCAATAATGCCGCGATTGTTAAAATCGTTTGCGGAAATTAATACGCGAGGTGGGACGGACTTTCGCGAGAAAGAGAGATTCGCTTGTCACGCCGCGAATTACAGGTAATTGCTTTCTTCGATGTTTTGATGGTTTTATGATTTTTCAATATTTATGATTAACGGCAGCGATCAAATGCATAGCCGATAATAATAAATTAATTATGCAAAGTAAGAATGAAGACAAAAAGAAATAATGAAAGAGACAAAACGTGTTTAATTTTTTTATACTGGATGATTGATGGCTTATTCAAATGCAAACTATTAATATAACTAATATTGCTATAATAACAGTATAAGTAAAAAGGAAAAATCAAAGTTCTTCAAACATTTATATATCTGTCAAAAGAGTTCTTAGCAAAATAAAAAAAAAAAAATGTCAGATATAAGAAACTATCCTCCATCTTCTCAGGTTTAATTTACATTATGCAAACGATCTTGGTGATATTTTCGTGGTATCCACCGCATCACTGTTATTCCCGTAATTAAACATTACAAGCCAATTAATAACTGAACGTGTCTGGACCAACCGCGGCTGGGAAACGCGCATTGAAACGCTGGGTGTAATTACAGAGGAATGAATTATTCCACGTCGAACGAATTACTAGACGCATAATTCTCGGTGAATTTATAAATTTGATTAAAATCCAAACATGCGGTGCAAGGCACGTTCTTCGCGAATCGATGTTACCGATATTCATGTGGATGCTGGAATTGTTGCAAAATAGTTTCGAGTGACAGCTACCGTTTGTGTTGTATTTGATCGCAATTTTCGGATGTGTTTAAGTTGATATGTCCCTCTCCCTCCCTGTCATTATGCAACGATTTATCTAGACACAAATGTTAAATTGGCTCCAAATTGGAACGCGTGCTTCATGTTCTCTCTCGTCCATCACCGTTTCACAGAGTTGTCACAAATTTCTCATCCCAAAATTTCGTAACTTTTCTCTAATTTTTCTAGACAAAATTTTATAATTTTTTCTTTCGATAATATTTTGAAACTTTTTGTATTGTCATCTTAATTTGGAAGTCAAATATTTTATTGAGAGAGTTGAAATTAATATAGCAAAGTAAGTAATATGTAAAGTACTAATGTTTCTGACATATTTAATTGTTAAGTTGGTAGTATTCCAAAACTACGTAAATCTGATATACATACATTAAATAATTCTTTAAAGCAAAGAATTTTTATTTTCCAAAAAACTTTGCAAAATTTCTTGATTTTTCCTTGATTTCTTTTTTTTTTTGTAACCTTATTTAACTATGTCGGCCCATCTGGGATCAAACGTGGCGAGATCCAGCAGCCTGTAAATCCAGTGAACTCTTCGGGAGATGCAAAAGCTCGACGCGCAAACATCTGTCTCATTACGTGGGATTCATTACGCCAGGACGCGCGATGTCACGTCATCATTGTCGTAACGTTCGCTCATGAATAATAACGGCGCCGACACCGTAAACGGCACTTTATGATGTATCAGTTAATAGTCTTCTCTCTTGCTCTCTCTCTCTCTCTCTCTCTCTCTCTCTCTCTCTCTCTCTCTCTCTCT
>NW_017259326.1:189967-208503 GCF_001594045.1 Atta colombica
CGATTAGGCAGGATACCCGTGAAATCGGTTACTCGACGTAATCCGGCGACGACATATTTATACCCCGAGAGAGATGAGGCCTCTCGTTGTTTCCTCGTTTATTCGATCAATCTCAGCCGCGACACGTTCGAGTGCGATTAAGCTTAACGAGTTTACTTAAGTCGGTTATTGCTGATTGTGAATTTTACAGATCAGTCTTCGTCTTGGTATAAGCGGTCAGAGCAAAAGTCGAATTTCAAGAGACAACTTAGTGCCAACGTTAACAGAATAAGATATTTAATCAGACATGTATTGAACGGTTCTCAGGAACTGTCTTTCTATCATTTCTATTATTCCTTTTGATTAAAACGACATTATTATCTCGTAAAATACTTTCCGATATTTTAATATAAAGAAAGCATTGAATCGTGCATCGCTAAAGATCGTGAATCGCCAAAGATCAAGTTCCATAAATCATCAAATCATTCGCATAATTGAAATTCGTCAGTAATCGTTGATAAACAGCGCAATAAATCAGTGAGCATCCAATGTACAGAGTTATGTTATGACTGTAATTCCCAACAATGTCCTTTTAATTGGCAGCTCGGAAGTCGCTGCATTGACGTACCGTTGATAAATCGCCAGCAGATAGCTGATATTTCGTTATCAAGGAGGGATTGCCAGCGCGAATAACAATAATTAATATTCGCTACGACATAAACGGCCGCGGACCTCCGGAATCGTTTAATTGTTGTGCCACGTAAAATGAATGCTTGTAAACGCGAGCGTGGAACTGGAAGGATAAGGTAAATACCCCGACGTCCCGCTATCATTATATTGCCGGTCAGTACTGTTATTATCTTCACGATAACATGTAATGAATGAGAGAAAACGACCATACTATTATCGATAATTTCCCCTCAGGTGCATCGCATCCTTAATATCCTTGCTTAGGCAGTTTTCTAATATCCTCGCGAGCAATCCGGCCATTCTCGGAGCGCGTTCCGGGAAATAAGATTATCTTAATTATGAGATTACGCCTTCTCTTCTTGGGAGAATACACTGTTTTCTCAGTCGACATTACGACTGATAAGTGATCAGCTGATAAGTCATAATATCACATTTTGACAAATCCAAAAAATTTAGTGAAACGAAGATTCGAACAACATTCCGTAATTAGCACCAGATATTAATACGAAAAAGTCGTAATTCGGCGTTATCATAGACTGAAGAACATAAACCCGCATTTAGCGTTGCAGTAGATACTTATACGCAGTATTTACTCAGAAAATATTCTAAAGTACCACTTTCATAATAATGCCGTTAATATTTAAAATGCTGTAAAATTAATTTAATTAAAGTTCTCGTTAAATCTAAATGTTTCATTTTTGCAAAATTCTGTTTTTTATAAGAATTTATAAGAAAAGTACTGAGAAAATAACAGTTAAGTATATAACTTTCTGTAATTCCTACAGTCAATTTACAGGAAGTAGCCCGGATTTGTAATCTTAAGAGAAATCCTGGGATTTCTTACGAAGCCTGTATAAGTCTCTGGCGCCAGATTTCATCTATTCCGCGGATAAAAGAAGAAAGCTTGACGAGAGAGACTGAAAGGGTTGCGAAGGATAACGGGATAATTTCGCTTCTTCTCACGCGCTCCCTTGAATTCGGAACCTCTTTACTGTCTAACGGGTATCTTTCAGATAGTGTAGGGGAGACTGAATAAAGAAGAAGTCGACGAAGCGAGGCTTTACAGCGTTCAAATGGAGTGAAACTCGAACTCAATGGAGGTGGATCGACCTCCTCTTGGTCGAATCACTCATTTCCCAGGACGATCCAAGGCAGTTCAGTCCTGTATTTAGTTACGCGGCCTTTAACAGCAGAGTAATTCACCGTTACCTTCTGAAATGAATATTTCTTCATCGTCGGAAGAAGACGTCGTACTTCCAATTGAGAAAATTCCTGAATCCGAGAAATGCTGCCATTTTTAATCTGATACTTAAGCATAATTAAAATATAAGAGAATTTTCTTTGTAATCTTACATTACTCTGTAATCTCTTGTTGCATTCCAATTGCGGAAAAAAATAGTAGAGTTTCAACTTTGAGTTCAGATATACTTTGAATTTTTTACACGCTTGGATATCTAGAATGTATGACAGCACAAATTCCAGATATTTATCAATTAACAAAACAAGAATACTTTTAAATAAAAGTTGATAAATCTACAATGTAGATTTATCAACAGTTTTATGTGTCTATTTATCCAACTGCTTTAGAATATTTTAAACACGAGCAGCTATTATATCGTTTATCTCTCTTTAAAAATATATATACATATAACTGTGTATTCTTCGAAAACATCATTCTACAAAGTTATCTCAGTTATCTTATCTTTATAATCATAATATATTATTATCGTATACTTATGGTTATTTGATAGATACATATCTTCAAATATAACGATTAAAACAAGAAAAGATATATGGACTAAGAAATACGGTTAGTCATTGAATCGAAGCAGATAAATCGGTTTGTGACTCTATATAGAAGTTTAACATCGTTTATTCGACACAGCTCGGACGTTTTAACGACCGGAAATCACAGCCATGTTCTCACCATGCTTCCTCATCCTAGGGTTCAATCTCTCTTTCTTTCTCTCTCACTCCGCTGTTTTCTTCCTCTTCCACTTTCGCACGAATGTACTCACGACGGGCGTCTCCGTTTCTCTCGCTGTGATACGAAAAGTCGCGTAGCGGAGCGGTGAATCTCCAGCGCGTTCCTGCGGTTCGTCATTATAGACGGTGACTCAGAGAGCGAAACCAGTTTTCGTCGCGTCGTGAACCTCCTTTTTCTGAGCCACGCGGTTTGTGACGTTACGTTTTAATGCTCTAAAGTCAGGAATCCCGACGTATGAAAAATTCGTATGTGAAACTCGAGCCGACAAAGTTAAGAAACGCGGAGGAGAGCGTTTGCATATGACACATTTGTGTTATTAAATTGTGTTTTTAGTTATCTTATAGTCTTTTCTCTCTTTTTAATATGCGAATATACTTTCTAAAATCTTTGAAGTGAAATCTAACTCTAATACATCGTCTACAATATACGGAGTAAGAAGAGTAAGAAATTAACCAATCACAGTCGATTAGTCTTCTCGTATTCGACTGTGATCAATTTCTTACTCTTACTTCTTACTACATGCATTGTAGACGATGCATAAAAAAACGAAGAATAATAATTGAGCCAATGTTGAAAAAAGTTAATTTCTAAGAGTGAGATTTCACTCTTTAGAGTTAGATTTCACTTCAAAGATATTAGAGAATAATTCAGTATTACCGTAGTTAATGCTAATCTAACGGAATTTCCTTATTTAATATGAAATTCCACTTTAACGTAAAATTTAAGCGTAACATTTAATATTGCAGGCTAAATCGTTGCATTATCGAACCGTTAACTTTTGGCTCAATTACAGAGCTATTAAACTGAAGATTAAGACAGTAAGTTAATCTTCTATCAAATTTTCATTCAGAAGGATCGACGTCGCAACTTTAAAATGTAATAAAATTTGTAATGATCTAAACGGATTTTAGATTTTTGTGTATGAAGTTAGCGATAGCATTTGAAATCACGGATGAAATTACATCTTTAAAACGAAAAGCTATCACCGTATCGACGATACGATAAGAATTTGGACCGGCGCGAATGAAATTCGGAATTTATCGCGTAACCGCGAGACTTTACGACTGTGAGAAAATATTATGCATAAGTGTAGCTTCGAATTCCCTCTTTATGGCGTGGATTGGAATTCTTACCGCGTGTATTCCGCGTGCATGGGAAAGCAGTGTCGCGATTAATATAACGGGGAGAGTAGCTTAGAATTGCACATTCGCCGTGGTGGATATTATCGTCTTAAATGCAAATATAATTTCACATAAGGAGCATCGTTATTTCTCGACCTTTAGCCGAGGCGACGCGGCGCGCCGTGGTGGCCGCGAGTTCTTATAGGAGCACTTTCTTCTTAATTTCTATCGTCCCCTTTGTTCCTCTCGATTAAAGTCACGACATTTTATCGCCCAGAGCAGCAAGATACTTTCGGGCACTCTAAGATTATACGGCACCGTAATTCGACTCAAGAAACTTTTTATTATCACCGCGTATTAAATTATTGAAGAGTCTAATTACGAAATCAATTTTCAGAGTCTTTTTTAGTATGACGTTTTTCTTCATAATTATTGAGGATTTAAAAGTTTTTTTGTAAAACATTATCATAAAAGTAATAATATGTATTCATATATTATAATTAATATTTAAATTGCAGAGTAATGTTTTCTCGAGATTTAGCTTATAATTTAAATATGAATATAAAAGATTAAAATGTGAACATTACCAAGTTTACTTTTAGTATTATTTATTCGAACTGATAATATTTGAGGAATTATGCAATTATGACTTACATTTTTGCTCTCTCTCTCTCTCTCTCTCTCTCTCTCTCTCTCTCTCTCTCTCTCTCTCTCTTTCTCTCGTTAATTTTTATTATGATTTTCAATAGTTATTATTTTATATTATTTTTTAATTTTTTTTTTACTATAAATTTTAACTTTCAATTTCTGTGTACAATCAAGTTACTTTATCAATTGTTACTTTGTTGTTTAGCGATCGAAAGGATGCTTTCTTAGAGCACTTAATAAATAGCGATATCTCTCTCTCTCTCTCTCTCTCTCTCTCTCTCTCTCTCTCTCTCTCTCTCTGCTTCCTTTTAGTTAATTAGAATAAAAATTGCGGGCAATTTGCAACCGTAGCCTGCGAAGATTTCAGGCACCCAACGGTCATAGTTCGTGACATGCACGCGGGTTAAAGGTTAATCCAGGAACGCGCTCACACTCGCACGCAATGCGCAGTCGGTATTGCTTATTAGTTAAAAACGACAACCCTCATAACTCAGCGCCTTCGTAATACGTCAAACGTCGAGAAGCGCCGGTAGTTCGCGGAGCTCGCTCCATTAATAATCTAACGCTCGGTCGGCCGAAGCTAATGACTTTTCTCGAACTTCGGACGTTAACTCCGGCGCATCGATTATTATTTAGCGCGTATAACGCTGTGCTCGCACCATCGCCTGCTCGATTCAATGTTACAAGCGCGGCTACATCGCGTCGCGAGCGGTGCGAGCAAACGATAAAATTATATTGCCCGATAAATTTCGCGCCCCGCTTCCCAGAAAAGCTCTCGTATTAATGGCGACTCGAGGAACCCGAGCTCCTTCCGAGCGGAACCAGACTCGGCTTTAGCCCGGTTTACACGATGCTTTTTTACTAGCGGCTAGAGAATTAGTAGTCAGAGAAAAAGTAGCTCGGGGCATACACCTTGCCCGAAAAACCGGGCTAGTTTATTAGCGCGCTAAATTACGCGATGCGTTTTTAACCAGTAATTAGTGTGCGGTGATATTTTTTTTTGTTTTTTTTTGGGGGGGGGGGGATAATAAGTCGGGTAAAACTTTGTGAAGCTTTATTGAAGTCGAAATACAAAAAGCTAAAAAAGAATTTATTATTGTATATTATCTTTTATAAAATATCGTTAAATATGAACATATATATGAATTATAATTTTACAAAAGATTGGAGAAACTTTCACTCAGGTAATAGGATTTAAATTTCGATTTAAAACTCTTAAGTGACATCTTGAGAATGAAGATCACCCTCAAGGTTGTAAATTATCACAATGGCTCATTCATAATAATTTATGTAACTTTATTCAGTTAAATTAAATTTGTCTACTATTCTATGTTTATATTGTCAAAAGCTTTGTAAATAAAATAAAATTCTTACGACTTTGTAAATAAAATAAAATTCTTATAATGAGTGATTTAGATTGCAAATAGTAATTCTATCTCAATTATACTTTAAATTATAATTTTATTTGATATATATTAAAAAATATTAATTCAAATTTTGTAAAAAAAAAAAAGAGATGGAGAGATCTTTTCTCTTTTTTTTTTCTTGTAGGTAACACAATATCGTTGCGGTGATTTTTCGCGTCTCCGGCAAGCATATTAAATCCACGCCAAGCATATCGCGCGATGTCTTTATTAATGAACCTGGCCGCTTAGTCCCGGTGCGACCGGACCGCCACGGCTGGAAAAGCAGGGCTCGCCATGTGCCCCTCATACCCGCGGGGGACTAAAAATCTGAATCGACGCTGATTGGGAGAACCCGTGTTTCTCCGGCCCGTCGAACTCGGCATCGTCCGAAAAATCCGGCGCGATGAATAGGCGTTCCAGGAACGTGTTTCGACTCGCGGTGTGCCCCGCGATCGCCGAAGAATAGCCGGCCCCGAGAAAAGAATTAACGTGCCGCGGGGAATAGATCGTGATCGCCGGCGTCGCAGAATAATTCGCCGCTCGACGCTGGTTCCCTTTCCCTCGGCTCCGTGAAATACAGGTTCTAACCCTTTGCTCAGCATCCCGAAGACCCATGTACATTCATTCGAAACGTAAAGTTAAAGCAGTAAAATATTATCGTATACTTTCAATTTGTAAGCAACATTTAAAGGCGCGCTCTGACAGCACTCTGATTTATTACAAACTTATATTTTTTTATAAATAATATAATAAATTTTTCTAATGAATTTGGAGAGATCGTGAAAAATATCGAGATGTCTAATAGCTCACGTTGTGCTTTAGTCTAGGACAATAAAGAATAGTATTTACTTCTTCTTTTAAATCATGTTTTGAAGAGTTTTCGTTTTTGGCCTTTGTTGTTGAACTGCTTAATAGCTTCTTTTTAGATGTATGCGCCAGAATATACAAAGGCCATAAATTATTGTCTCGACTAGTCATAGAAATAATGTCCGTGCTTCCTATGAGTATACATATTTTCATACATATACTTTCATACACGCATATAGTATGTAGGAATGAATGTGTTTTTAACAATATAATTGAAAAATGTAGTCAATATATCTTTGTGTTTTTTTTAAGAAGACAGTAAAATTGAGCTAAATAGAATCTGATTGTATAAGATAAAATGTTTAGTTAAATATTTTACATTAAAGAATTTATTCCACATGTATCTCGTTTGAATGAGCAGTTTTTTTTTATCTTAAAAATTCATTTATTATACGACATATAAATAATTTAAAAATTAATACATTATCGTCTTACTTAGAATTAATCAGGATATTTTGCATTAAGGCGTGATGCTAATAAAAGAATTACGCGGGAATCCTTAATGATTTTGGCAATTCAAAAGTATATCGGATAATTAAATGACTTTACAAGTCGATTCAACTCTGAATTTGAATGGCGATGCTGTCATGTGTATACACTGTGAATCACTGTGCGTGAGAGTATGCGTAATGTGGTATATAAAATGTATAGCGTGGATAAAAAGAACGGAGGAAGAAATAAGAAACACGTTTTCATGTTGGACGAAGAATTAGAAGAAGAGACGTGAGTGTTGGAGAAAGCAAGAAAAAAAGTAGCGATCGTGGCAACGTCGGTGCATGAAACTGCAAATCTTTCGGATTCCTATGGACCGGTATACATCACCATCGGCCTACGGAAGAACCTTCCCCTAAGTTCGGACCTAAATATGAAATATGAGCCCGCGTTAATATCGATATTCGCGGGGCTATTCGATGTAAATGCCGTGATGACACGATCGCGATATCGAAATGTATCGGGGATGAAAGACGAATCGATTTTCGTCTGAACTCGAAGCGAAATATTTTGCGAAAGAAAATCTGATTTAATCGGTGCATAATTCCATTTTTTTAAATCAGCTCAACTTGAACTCTTCACAATTACTCAGAAATTAATCATTGTTGTTAAATTCATAACAACAAATTATAGATATGCCTAATTTGTTATTTTTAATCATTTCTACACTAAGAAATATATGCTATTCATTCAATTAAAGTTTATATTACGGGCTGTCACCAACAGTAATTAATTCATGTATAGTTTTATTGACATAAAGACCTTGATTATTGAAATAATAATTTGCCTTTATGTCAATAAAAATATACATGAATTAATCACTTATGTTAGTGACAGACCATAATATAGATTTTAATTGAATTAACAGCATTTTTTTCTCAGTGTATAGACTGTTTTTATATTCAATCTGATATTAATTTAACAAGAAATGTGTTAAATTTTACTCAAATTTAATTTATTATTATTGTTACTAAAATAATAAAATTATTTAACTTAAGAACTTGATTTAATCTGATTTAAATTTGATATCTTAATATTTAAATAATGAAAATATCAAGATATGATAATGAAATTATTTCCATCTTTTAGAGTCCATCTAATTCCAAGAAGTGTCTTAATCGAGGATGTGAATTCCGTCGGAAAAGGTGCGATGCAGTTTCTGCAATTCATGAGAATTCGATGTGACACTTCCGTGAAGAAGGGACCGTGTCCTCCTCGTCTTTCGATTTGGTCGCGCATGATTGAACGACTTTTCGGGGACCACAATATGAACCGAGATTAGAGAGGAAAAGAACGGTGCGTGCGTGCGTGCGTGCAGAAGAGAATAAAGAGGAAACCGGGGAAAGGGGGTAGTAGAAACAAGATGAAGAAGAAGACGAAGACGGCGCTAAAAAGAAAAGTCGGTGCACGAATTGAGACGCAATTTGATCCACGCTACGAAGCACCAGCTGAAGTTGGTAGTCCTCCAGCTCACTTGACGTGAATGAGATGACAGGCATTGTCCGACATGTTCTCATGTACTCGCGCTCTTGCTCTCTCTTTGATCGCATGTATAAATGCGTTTCCCGCGTGCACGCGGCGCCTTTCTGGACTTCCCCTTTCTCCTTGTCGTTTATTTCCAGAGAGGAACTCATTCAACGTTCCTTAAGCTCGACATCGATTACAGCATGTCCCGAGATGTACCATTCGTGAATCGATGCCGAGCAGTTGATTTCAAATAAGACATACGTTGAATCTTTAATACATGACGTTTTATATTTATAATACTCAGAGTTGCCATAGAAAATAAATTTTAGAAGTCCCTGACTTTTCCAGGTTTTCCAGATGAAAATGAAAAACTTTCCAATATAAAGTATGTGAATTTTAACACATTTAAAGTCAAGAGTTAAAAAGTAAAAAAGTCCTATATTATTAAAAACAATGCAAGAGGCTTAATAGCATATTAAAATTTTGAAGGCAAAGTCAAGCCAACAAAAAATAAAGTAGTTGAAAAAAAGAACACAGTTTCGAAAAAGAGCGATCAAATAAAAATACTGAATAAAATATAAATTTTAATTATTTTATTAAAATCGTTTAAAGTGTGCAAGTTTTGAACGTATTTCATTATAAACGTCAGATATAAAATTTAAAAATTATAACAATTATCTGGAATAGGAGCAGTTTAAATTGTGAGCAAATTTCAAAATTCCAGACTTTTTTACATTTTCCTCTGACTTTTCTCGGTTTTGACCAATATCAATTTCCGTGACTTTCCCCGGTTTTCTCGGTTTTCCAGGCAACGAACAATATAAGAAAATCGCGACTTCAAATCAATATTTAAGTACATTTTTGAAAGTCTTACTCCTTTACATCTCTAGTAACTGAAGTAACAAAATAATGTAACATATAGAAAAACTTTTCTAAGATTTCCAAGTCCTTTCTTAATAAAAAGTCCATCCCAAAAATGCTGAAAAATGTGACGGTAGTTCTAAATTTTTCCGCTAAACATTATGAATCTATACCTACCTACTGGGACTTCCTACTCTTGAGAAATTCTAAGCACTAGTTTGTCTCATAGCATGGTGTTGAAAGCATCGACTGTTTAAGAGATTTTTATAGTCCATATAATCTGCGGTTAAACGACTTTTTGTGAAATAGAAATGCAAAATAGATTGATATCAAAAAACAATATGTGTGTGTGTGTGTGTGTGTGTGTGTGTGTGTGTGTGTGTGTGTGTGTGTGTGTGTGTGTTTCTCTGTTTGATTGACGAGGTTTTTTTGAGAGGCAATGCTCAAAAAAACTTTTACATATATATTGCATTTTAAACTTTTATTTAAAAGTAATCTTAAGATAAAGTAATCTTAAGAAAAAAATTTAAAAAACTATATCTAATAACGATATCATTAGATCGAACTACGCTTGATCTTCATTTCAGGCTCAAATCGAATCTCAGGTTGAATCACGATAAATACGATCCTTAGTTTTATTTTAAAACATAAGAACATATTTTAGAAAATAAAAAATCTTTAATTTTTTTAAGATTATTTTAAAGTTAGCTTTAAAATTCTTACATTACTTTAGATAAATTAACTTTTACACACTTTAGATTACCTACTTCAAAATTTCTTAAGTAAACTCTTAATTAGTTTCAAAAATAACTTAATCTTATTAAAGTAAATTTTCTCAAGCGTATCTGAAAGACCATAATCCCAAAGTTAAATCAATTAACAGAAATAATCCTATCTTCGGTCAAAGCGGATTTTAGTATTTAATAATATTAAATGCAAATTTTTGCACATATATTATTTCATCAGTTTTATAAAGGCACGCCGATTTTAATTCCTGGCTGAAGTAATATTTTTCATAATAAACTACTTAGGTTTTTAAGATACTTATTGGCTTCAATATTAAAATGGACAATCTATGTAATTTGAGATATTAATTTCAGCTTTAATATGCATTTCAAATTTGACAAAAAAAAATATTTCTGTTAATTAATTTATCCTCATCAGTCTAATTTCAATTTATAATTATTTATATACATGTTCTAAAGTCAAAATAAAGAAAAAAATATTTTGAAAAATAATTTTATTGAAATTTTATCTAAAAGTAGACATATAATCGTAATCTGAAAAATTTCAGTTAGATGCAATAACGTCGAATCTATTAACGAGTACAAATGCACTAATACCGCGTTCTTTACAAATGAAAGCTTGAAGATACTCAAATAAACTATATAATAATAACTTCGAATATTTCGAAATATAACATACGTTGCACGAAAATATCATTCTTTGTTTTACAATTATTACAATTTATGACGCGTGTACGATGGTATAATGCAAAGTTAACGAGATCGTAAACGTTTGCTCTTAAATTTCCGAACGCTACTATCGGTGTCGGTGAAGGTGCTAATGGAACTTGCTTAACGAGTCAGCGTACGTGACCACGTCAACGATCTATACGAGGTCTCCGATTATCGGGACGCAATTACGTTTACGCGTCTTTAATCGCGTCCTTTCGGGACGAGAGGGAGCCTTCGCGTCATCCCAGCGCGGCGCAGCGCAGCGGCCAGATGAAGATGTTCCCGCGGTGCGAACAATAAAAATGTCATTGCCGCGGCGCCGTAAACGCCGGCAAATGCAGCGCTAAAATTACTAACGGCACTCCCCGTTCCCTGTTTCGCGTTATTACCGTACGTTTACGACGTCCTTACACCGCCCGCCGTCCGTACACCCGCAACAGGTTGCAACAGGCCGCCGCCGTCGCTGCATTCATCGTCGCGCGCGCACCCGATAAGTCGCGCTTTGTGAAACGGAGCGATTCCCGCGGAAATGGGATCATTTCAGCGTCTCGCTTTCCGTTCGTCCTGTCAGAACATACCATCGCGGTCACGGTCATCGCAAACGCCACGTCGGATTAATGTATTGGCTCAGTTGAACTCGAACGAACGCAGTTATCGGCGCTCTTCAATATTTTGCATAGCGAGAAGATGTGTTGGATTCTTTAATCTAATAAAATTGTTACTTTGTATAATATTATTCTTTCTAAATAAAATAAATGTACGTTTATTATGTCGGAGCATAAATGATTTTCTTACATAATTAAAAGTCTATGAATATGAATGCGTTGCCAGAATATTGATTTTTTTATAAATAAAATGAAAATGTGAAAAATAAATTAAATTAAATTATCTTTGAAAAAAAGGAATAAAATAAGCTTTAGATGAAAGGACTAATTAGGTTGAAAGAGAGTTAGATGAAAAATCAATTTTGAAAAGAATTAAGGATGGTTTTGATATAATACAACAATAGATCGGATCACGTCAAATAAATTACTTCGACGTTTCCAAACTAGAAATTTTCTTCGCAAAAAATTACTGACTCTAGAGGGTCAAATCTAGAAGATCGAGAAAATCGTCCGGAGATTGTGAAGAATGACACAGCACAAATTTATCGTACCTGGCAAACTGCGCAGTTTTCTAAAGATTTCGAATGATGTGTGTCCAGGTTAGTTATAGAAATGCGACGCGGGTGGTAAGGGATTTTGCAGCGTTGCATCTATTGTATATTGCGAGCAGCATGAAAACTCGCCATTGTAACAGGAGCGAAACTGCAAAATCGTCTTAACTATAAGAAATAAATAATAATAAATAATAGCAAATGTAAAATTCATTAAAAAATTTCTAAAAGCAAAAATAGTCTGAGAAATATATAATCTCCTGCAATATATAATAGAAAAAATCCTAGTACCAATAAAAGAAATAAGAATAATAACAAATAACTCAAACGTTCAATATTTTTTTTAGACGCACGTATATTTGTTATTACAAATTGAATAATCGTGACTGATTCAAAGATTATTTAAAGAAAGATAAACATCACGTTTGTCAATGAATCTTACATTGTAATACGTATTGCGATTTTTAGATATTTTAATACTAAAATTTAATGTGTAGGAATGCAGTTCTTCGGTTGCAGCCAGAAAAGGATATTTTGGAGTTAGCTTAACTGCATAATGCACCGCATAATAATTCGACGCGATTAGAGTTGATAATTTTTAAAATTGCCGCAAATTTCTACGGCTCGTCTATAGTTCGTGTGCCCCGTTACAACGTCGTGCATTCTTGCATCACAACAAAATATTTGCTTTTTCGACGCGCCCTGTTTGTATAGGTGCACGCAGGCTCCTCCAAGGTCCTCGCTTCTTTCTTTCGGTTCTCCTCGCTTCTCTTTTCGTTTCGGTAGATCTTTCATCTCCTTTTCTTCGGCTTGGTGGGATTTACTATCCCAACCAAAAACGTCCGCTCAAAACAACATGTGACGAATACGCATCGTTTGTGTGCACAGAAAGTGCATGCTTATGAACGTTCCCAGGACTTGGGCTACGCTTCAGAATTTTATTTTACGAGACCAACTGGCGACAATAAAATGCCATGACGGACAGTAAAACAGTAAGATAGTAAAGCAGTGAACGCGCACTCATCAGTTTTCAATTTTGTCGTGTAGGAGATGACATATTTTTATCATCTGTAGCGAAATGATCAAAAGTAATGTTTTTCAGAAAAAGAAAGAAAAAAAGAGAAATCATTTGACGCGTGTAATATAATGAATATTATAAACACAGAAATTACAAGGCAACTTTTACAAAATAAATTAATGATTATATTATATATCTGCATGGTATGATTTGCTGAATTAATTTACTTTTTATGCAAATATTTTATATAAATGTGTGCGTGAATGTGTAAATTTATATTATTCTCGATGCTGTGGTATTCTTCAATATCGCAAGTTCATCGATGTTTTATGGCAGTAACACTTTGGAAGATTTGCATGGACATATTGCGGGCATTTACATCGATCTGTTAAATCGATGCGAATTGCAAACTTTCGAATTCATATTGCGACAAATAATTACGCGTAACCGCCGATAATCGCTAATTGCCCGCAATAATGGCGGCTTGTCTCGCAACGTCGAAGCCTCTGTGCTGGAAATCAAGTCATTCGCGTTGCATTACGATCGCATTATGATTACCCCCGTGGTAATTTGCGAGCAGCGTAATGCCTCCTCATGCCTCCGTTGCGTTTTGCAACTCAGATTGTACTTTTAGCTTGGTAGCCTCTCTCTCTTTCTCTCTATCATTGTCGGTAATACCCGCAGGGTACATCAATGCTTCTTACGTGCGCAACAATAAATGCTTGCGATTTCGTTTGACTCTTCTTTCTCTCTCTATGCACCTCCGGAATCACTCTCATTATTTCGCCGCGTTAATGTCAAGGTCGTACGTTCAATTACCGTGTCGGTAAAAATTGCCTGTGTGCCATATTATAATGCGAATTTTTTCCTCAAACTCACGATTATCGCAATGCCTCAAGATTCTAAAAATATCTACACAAAAAGAAAAGAACGATTTTACTGAAGTATTTAAAAATTTAACTAAGTATAGATCTGAAAATAATTTTGTTAGACTATCAAAATAATTATATAGGACGCTCTGAAACTGATTGTTACCTGACTAAAATGTTAAAAATATTACAATAGATATTAGAATCTACAATATTTTTATGTAATTCAAAATTTTGTTAAGTATGGCGCTTTATAATTATAGCATTTGAAAGAATGTTGAAGTGTTAATAATTTTTCAAAAATATAGAATGCAATATTAATATGTTGAAGTAAAAGATTTTTTTCAATTTTTTGCGTACCAAGTATTATATATATATATATATTCTTATTTATAAACTTTTGTTCAATTTCGAGAGTCCTTAACAATTATATTCGTTTGAAATGAAAAAGTATAAGAAATTTTTTGTTTGATATAACGTCAAAATTGGACAATTTCTTGATATACACGCGCATAACGATAATCAATGATCGAAAGAAATACATTTCAAAGTAATTATGTGGTCTAGTCGACATTCTGACATTTAGATAAATCAAACCATTCTTATCCGCTATGAAAGGCTTCGACGGCTATGAATGTACAAATTACAACGGTGCACACGGAATACAATAACGATAGTGCAATAGTTACACCCCGTAGACAGCCTGCCAACAAATCAAAAAAGGGGTTGTGTAAGAAAAGTACGCATTGACACGTAATTTGCCCGAACCAAGAGGCGTGTCCATCAAATCGAATTAAATCGGGAACGTGTAATTTTTTACCCCTTGCCACCCTCTCGCGAAGGCCGTTTTGAATGGTAAGCCGCAATTCCCGTCGCCGTTCCAGCATCATGAAAACTAAACGAAATTCGCGTTGTCGACGCGAGAGGACGGAAAAAGAGTTTCACGTTACGCGAACGACGAAAGGAAAATTCACGCCGTTGGATGTCCTGCGTTGCGCGAACGACGATGACGATGGCGAGGGAGCTTCTCTCGGTGCGGCCGGAAGTAAATATTATTCCCCCCGTAGATGCATCGAGGTGCACTCCCAGACACGGACAATGCCGCGATTGTACGGGGACTGGCGTCCATTCATTCGGCTAGGAGTACAGGCGTCGTGTCGCACGAAAATATTCGCTAGGCGACCGCCTGAAGTCTGGAGACAGGGATATAGCGGGATTATTTTTCAAATTTTCCAGCGAAGCCCCCGACGTCTCCTTTGTCGGGGCATCCGCACGCATTCACGTGTGAGACGCTCCGTTGTAGAACCAATCTCTCTTCGCTCGTCTCGTTATCTTACGCATCTTCTCGGTCGTATTGGCGCGCAAAGGTACTTACGCTGCACCGGGCCCTTTACGAATTCGTTCATTTTTAAGTGTCTTAATAGATTATCCCTTTTGTGAAAAAAAAAGACTAGTGCGCGCTCCGTTTATCGATAGATTTATTCTCCACTTATAGAGAAACGCAGAATACGTTTTTGCATCAATGTTTCAGACTATTTCTGCGAAAAAATTATTTTCCGGTTCGCGCGTCATCAGATATTTTAATAAATAAAATATGTAATATATCTGAACGCGAAATATATAAACAAGCAAAAAACAATTTTTATTCAATTCTTTTTGTAACTTATATTAATAAACATATTTCTATAGATGAGATATCGATTTAAGTAATGATTTCTCGCAAATGAAGTCAAATAATTATTTAATAACAGAATTTTCATAATAATATTAAAGAACGGATATAAAAGATGAAATGAAGAAATAACATATGCGGAACTACGTTGTAAGTATCTCCAGAAATTTTTAGCGAGAAGCCTCCAAGATTGTAGAAGAACCTGAAGCGAAGGAGGAAGGGATGGTCGGACTTGCCACCCCCACTGGACGAGTCCATTTTGCTGAGTAGGGGTGGCGGAGTCGTGCTACGACTCGACGGTACGTGGAATTCCTGGCAGGGAAGATTTATTTTTCTGAAGAGAACGCCTAATGGCGTACCACGAACGAAGAAACTCTAAAGTGGCTAAGTTATGATCTTGTAACGGAGGCTTCCACAATGTCGGCTTCGATTTCTCTGCCTTCCTCCCCCATAATGCCCCTTCCCTCGCCCGTCAGCTTATTTCAGTCTCTTTTCCAGTTTTTCTTTCCTCCTTCAAAAAAATATGCTGAATGAACGCGTTTTTTGCAGCGACGT
Organism: Atta colombica; assembly: GCF_001594045.1. Lineage (NCBI taxonomy): Eukaryota > Metazoa > Arthropoda > Insecta > Hymenoptera > Formicidae > Atta > Atta colombica. The sequence continues at coordinate 206,213 of NW_017259326.1, forward strand.
TTTATGATCTTTTTTTGTCAAACAGCATGTCATACAGCAAAAATAATATTTTTCTTTTGTCAAATGTAATATAAATTATTGCGTTCATATAATATATCTTCAAATTTATAACTACATTATGCTATTTTATGATACTCATAAAAAAATATATAATAGTAAGTTATGTTTATTATTCCATTTATAATTCTATTTTTCTTAACGAATTAATCATATCTCTGTCAGATTTCTTGTTTCTCTCATGCTTTTGCGTTCTTTAATAATACAAAATATTTTACGAAAGAAGAAAAAAATGTCAAAAATTCGAAAATATTCATTAATTCATTCGTAGAAAACCGTTTCTTGCTATTAGGCTAGCCATTCTCCTCCCCGTAGCGTGATGTATTGTATTGATAAATTCTGCATCCCAATAGAATGCATCATTTCGTAGAAACCACGGTCGCACACAAAAATGCGCATCAGTCAAAGACCAAGTCCCATAACGGGAGGCGGGAAACTCGCAGGAAACTCGTCGGCGGATTTAACGCAGGAAAACCGGTTTCCCGCAAAAGACGCATGCCGATGGCTGGTACGAGGAAAAGCGAATGTTTTTCGAAAAGAACGTAGGACGTAGGAGGAAAATGAGTGCAACATTGCAGGCTGCACGGGGGTGAAACCTGTTGCCAAGGCTTCCTCCCTCTACTTTCCTTTGGCTATTCACACGAGGGAACCCTACGAGTTTCTCCCACTCGCACCCCCTGCACGCTTTTCGAAAGCGCCATCATGGAAGAGTTACGTTTCCTTTACTTTACGAAATAAAATCGTATCTTCAGAATAAACGACTTTTGCAAGTCCAAAAATAGAAAGAAAGAGAGAAAGAGAGAAAGAGAGAAAAAAAAGATAAAGACAGCCTTCACCTTTCTTGGCTCTTCATTTCTTCGTTCGCTTCTTTGCGGTTTTACAAATATGCTGCCAGCAAATCTTTATGACCGATGATTACACACCTCGGAACCAATAGGAAAGTCTCATTAACGTCTGCCAATTGAGTCAGAATTCTTCGTCTCTCTTTTCCCGTTTATCTCTACCTCTTGAAAATTGAGATTTCTCCGAGTAAGATTAAAATTTAAATTTATGATCGTTATCAAATTCAAGATCACTAAATCAGCTTTTCTGAACGGCATTTCTAATCGCTTCTGCGTTGCACCGAAGAAATATCACATCGTTTTTATTTTTAAACAGGAAAGAGTGATGTGCTTAATTATAGAAACAAAACAATTAATTAATACAGTTTAATCGATTTAAATGAAAGAGATGTTATAACGGGATAAGTTTATGCAAAATGTCGCAATTTTAAACACTGTCACTGAAGCACACAAGAAAAAATAAATTGGATAGTACAGCAAACCTATAACTTATTGTACGAATTCAACATTTATAACTAAAAAGATGAAGTTTAATAAATCGCTAATGTTATTCAGTTGTCAACTTTACTACTTTAACATAGAAAATTGGCTGTCTGAATATTATGATTGTAGATTTGCTGAATCAGTGAAGTTTTCAGCTGTATTTTTTTACCGTGCATAATCTCACGAAATAAAATTGACCGCCCATCCTGGTCACGGCCGCTGTTGCAAATCCTGCATTATTTACGTCGCTCTTTACTCAACTATTAAAGTAACGGCATTAAACAGAAATGAGATTTATTTTTCAGACAAACGGACAGCACGATAATGAATTCGTAACCCATTACCGAACAAAATTAGGAACTCGACGTGTCGATATATCATATCGGCGCCGGGCCACTAATGACTCGATGCGTCACGGATATTCACGCGGCTGCCGTGGGAGTCTGCGATGATCCACCGTAGCGAATAAAAGTGAGAAAACTATTCGAGGATGGTCGAGAAGGAAGAGAAAAAAAATATGATACGGCCTTCGCCCCGTCGCACCTTGCAATGGGCACGCGAGATAAATTCCCGTACGAAATAATCGTCCCGGAACGATTGCCTTTCCAATAACTCTTCGGATTTTCTCTTCGTTCTCGTACCTCCGCTTGGCGAAATGAAAACAAAAATCCAACAGAAGGAAGCGCCTCGAATCCCGTACCCCCGCGCGGCATCGTTCTCGTCGTCGTCGTCGTCGTTCTCGTCGTCGTCAGCCATGGTGGAAAGCAATTAAGCTTTCCCCTGATTTATTCCGGGCATAAATAATTTCGTAGAAGTACTAATTATCGCCGGTTGGATCTATCTCCTATCTTCCCCTCTCCTCGGACTGCGTCTCTCCTCTCATTCTTCTCCCCCCCCCCCCCCCCCCCC
>NW_017259326.1:208597-241716 GCF_001594045.1 Atta colombica
CCCCCCTCCCCCAGCAACCACCGCCGTTTATTCGGTCTTTCCTTCCAATTTCAATCTCTCTATCTCTCTCCTTCTTGATCTTCCTCCTATCCGCGACTCAAGATGAAAGCACCCGCTTCTGCGTGGCCAAACTTACCGTGAAGCGATAAATTTCTAGAAACAATAGGAAACTCCGGGGCTAGACAATAGAAGAAATATATGTACCGCCTAGTATTCGTGGCCCGTAGACGGAAGCGGGGCTTCAGGTTCATTTTGAGGAAAAAAGAGAGCGGCCCGGGAGAGAGCGAGAGAGCGCAAAGAAAGAGGGGTGGATGGGTGGTTGGGGGCGACGGAAAAGAAGCGGCACATTTCTCATGCCTCACGGCGGAACGAGGAGAGAGAAAACCCTACGGATTTTCCACGGGGAATGCAAATTCGGATTGAAATATCACGGGAAAATGTAAAGGACCCGATGAGATTTGTACGCGTCGCCGCGCGTTGCAAACGTCGCGCGCGCCATTGAAAATAATTATTAGAAGTCTTCTTTCTCTCTCTCGGACAGTGGAGAGAAAAGATAGAGCACTTTCGAAGAAAACACAAGTTTGAGAAAATTTATGTTCTATCAATGAGGGGATCAAATCGCTATTATCTATATCCATTCTATTAAAAGCCATCGCTTTCATTCCAAAGCAATTAATGTTCGTCGGGGATGAATTCAGATTTTCTACCGTTTTAAGCCATACTGATGCGTGCGTGCATGCGTGCGTGCGTGAGTGCGTGCGTGCGTGCGTGCGTGCGTGCGTGCGTGCGTGCGTGCGTGCGTGCGTGCGTGCGTGCGTGCGTTGCCGATGGAATAATTTCTCACTAAAAATAACATATTTCTCCACCATATTTAGCTACCCTTTAAATTTTGTCGTTTGAAATTTTGATAATAACCTGTTATTCCAACAGTAAGCTAATTAATGAAGACAAATATTTTGATAAGATAAGAAAAGAGTAAATCTTTTAGATTCTAGCATGCATATAATGTTGAGAAAATATAAAAGTATAATTTATGTTAATATACTTTTGGAATTCATGTTAAATTAAATTAAAAAATAAACATAATTGATAAAGGTTAAATGTTCTTTTCTTTTTTTAAATTCTTTTTATCCTTTTAAATCCTTATCATTTTTAAATAATAGTTTTCTAATAAATGTACGAGTTATGTGTGTGTGTGTGTGTGTGTGTGTGTGTGAGTGTGCGCGCGCGCGCGCGCGTGTGTGTGTGTGTAAATGTCTCAGTAAATATTTTTTTAAGAAGCATTAATCTGATATTTAGAAAGATATTACAAATACTTGAGAAAAAACTAAAGCTTTTCGTAACAACAACTATTGTACATCATCATAAATTACGGTGCGCCTCTTGTATGTAGCAAATTTCCGAAGAAAAATGGAATCGACCAAGCAGTTGCATGCTCGATCATTTTTATTCTTCTATGCATTTACCATTTTGCATAAATAATCTTTTCTTTTCTTAGTTTATCGATTCTCTACACGCTCTTAAAGTTTAGCCATTTAATAAATTCGGAACATGTATAAATGTCTTTTGCCTAGAAAAGCACTGCATCGAAAGAATTGTGTGCTTTCTCTGAAACGGTCCGTCGGTTTTGGCCATTCGAAATGGGATCGAATCCGGTCCTCCAAGCTAGAGGCTCGTTGATTTTCTACTATTCAAAATAATGAGAAATGTCCGTTGGAACGTCAGTCAACGTCACTCGGCGTCGCTCCACCCCCTCGATAGCCCGAATAGTTTAAAAAGGCAACAAAATGGAAATTGTCTATCCTAGCCTCGCGCATCTGACAACGATAGCTCAACCGAGGCACGTTAATTGCACGGTTTCCAAATTAAATGTTAGTCAATGTGGGATGAAAAGAATTCGAGCCGCTCGCATGATCATTCTTTCTCTACATTGGATCGTAATCAAGATTATTTGGAAAAATAATTTGAATTAAACGACGTGTTGAGATTGATATTTCAATAATTACGTAAAAGAAGCATGTTTTACAAAATTGTAAAAATTATTTAGTTTAAAATTATTTATAAAGAATAATAGTATTTTATTGAAGAATAAAATGTAAAATAATTGCTAATTGAAAAATCAATAAATTCAATAAATAATCAATTATATTTATCGTACTCTGTCCGGTTTTACATCTTGTGAGCAATGAAAAACCATTTAAAATTACATGGGGCTGGAAATGAAAAATAGATGGAACCATTAATTAGATGATACGTTACCGAGAAGATACATTTAATTGTTATCTACGAGCGAAATCTGCAAAGAAGGAAAATCTAGGCGTAGCAAACGCATTAGTCTCCGCCTCCTGCTGTGACCATTGGTCAGCTATAAACTTCTTCTGCAGGATTTCTTTTAGGTGGATGCCAAGAAGATTGTTTTATAGGTTGTCGAATTGTACGCCAATATATAATTTTAATTTAACAATTTTGAAATTGATTCTCTATTGAGAAAGTTGAAATTCTATTTATTTAAAAATAATGGAATTTATTTTTAAAAAGTGAATCATAAAATGTATATTTAATATTGCTTTTCAAAATTTGTTTTTCTTCTTCGATTTATATTCGGAAGAAATAATTGAATTTCTTGTAAACAATTGTAGCAGTACTTTTTGTAAATAATAAATATGCTGATTTATATATTTAAAAGTGACTATAAATTGTTTTTTGTCTAGTTCACTATAGCTGGCAATATTTTTGCCAAGTTTTTGGTGAACAAGGCACTTGCTGCAACACTGCGCGCCAAGGGCGGTCTAGTAGGCGGAAACACACTCACAGAACGAAACTGCCCTCACCTGCCGGCGATATATTTTTCGTCGCAGATGGCACAGCAGATGATCGATCACCAAAAATAAGAGGAAAGAGAAATCCCGTCAATGACTAATCTTCGAGTTTAAGCTCGGAGTTCACCACGTAATATACCATTCAAAGGTGGAACGAATCCGTATTTGATTAGAACATTCTCAATATATACAAACGCTACACAAACTTCGAAGATTAAGGACATTCGTTCGTGTGTTACATCTTGCATAATAGATGTAGCAATAAAGAAAAATTGAGTGAATGCCAGATAATTCGAGTCGTTGCATGATCTTGCAGTTTAAATTATAGACCATTGACTGCGTGATCGCGAATCTAATATACTTGTTCGAGTTCAGAGAGAAAATTTTGAAACGCAAAACAACATTTATGTTACTTTTTAAATTGTATTAGCGACGTTTCGCTAATACTTTTCTAAGTAAAGAACGAAAGCATCATATGTACTTGGTGTATCTCTCAGCTGCGTATCTTCGTTTCTTTGTTCACGCCGTGTTCGTACGCAACATCACTCGCCCTCGAGTTATCTGGCATCTCGCAAAGCCAAAGTAGGAACACGAGCCACGGAGTGGATCGACACGGATTCACCTTATCCGTGATATCTACGCGTAGCTGAAAGTACTCTGGGAGATGCCTGCTTTCTTCAGCCCCGCGTAGACGTAGCCGAGCAACGCCAGCGTCGATCGCTGTAATTTACGGCGTCGATGTCGCCGCTATCGGCCGATTCCGATCGGCTGCAGACGAAGATTTCGAGACGAGCGGGAAGATAGGAAGAAGAAAGCCGGCGTACGATCGTCGAGGTTATACGAAACGAGTAATGAGCGAGTACCGAAGATAGAAGTTTGTCGAGTGAGAACGTGTTGAGAACGCGAGCTGTCCGTGAAATGCGCGTGTTTTCCAGTTTTCGAGTTAATTATTGATTTAAATACACGAGTCTTCCTCTTTTAATTTATATATATAACATACATGTTTATATTGTATTATTCTAATATATTACTTTTATATTATTTATATTATATTATAATTTAGTCACATTTTGATTAACGAATAGATAAGCGCGGAAAAATTTTGCGTCCATCATATCGATGTGTTTTTTTTTTAAACTAAATGAAAAAGATGAGAAGTAAGAAGAAAAAAAAGGGGCGGGGAAGCAGGAAAAGAAGTTCGCCGCTAATGGCGTTTCCCTAATGAACGCTTTCTTTGTCTCGGGCAAACAACGGGGTCCGGGACCCATCCTGCCTGGAAGCTGTGCCGTGAGATAAATAAATTCAGGACTTTCGCGAAGAAAAAGAACCAAAGCAACAGCTGTACTTCTTTACGTAACAACTCTGTCTCAATTGAACGCTTCTTTCATCCACCATTCAGAAGTTGAGGCCACATGTAGTGATACCGAAATTCCGATGAATAACGTAAATATTTATCTCTGATCTCAAGTACCTAAAATTGACATTTTCTTTCCTTTTCCATATTATTCTTAACAATCATCGATGTCTGTGAATTACAAAATTCCTCGAAATAAACCCTGAGGAAAGTTCAGGTTATATGATATATATTAAAATTTATATCTTCAAGAAATATTATTTCTCGGAATTGATTTGGGCAATCAACTCGAAATACAATCCGATTTTAAACGAAATATTGCTCTCTTCGCACAATATTACTAACATTTGTTAACTTCTTCATGAAGTTCTAAAAATAATAAATGACGTTTCACAAAATAATATAATATGTGAACTTTCAGTTAAGCAAAAATTTCGATCCACAGTGTTCACGATATTCGTAAGGAAACGCCCATTTAGTTTGAAGGCTAAGTCCGATCGCGAGTCGCGGACTAATTCCACGTTCGAACGACAGCCGACTAATTTTTGCTTCGAGCCAATTTTATGTGTGACCTGGCCATGTCCTTGAGCACGCGCTCTTTCTCTCTCTCTCTCTCTCTCTCTCTCTCTCTCTCTCTCTCTCTTTCTCTCTTTCTTTGGTTAATAATGTAGGATGTTACTGTGTCAGTATGCCAATCCCTTCTCTGATCGGTACCGACAACTCTGTGGCGCTAGCACAGCTTTCCACTACGATAGCAGTGAATCTTTCACGAGATATGCCGTATGTCGTTATCTATTGAGAGCTATTCATTTAATACAAGAACTTTTTCTTCTGTCAGATATGCGGAAGATCATATCTTGTGAAAAAATAAAATATTAAATAAGATCATATCTTGTGAGACAACATAAAATATTAAGTTATACTATAATACAATGATTGATGAATATTTATATTAATTCTACAATAATTGATATTGCTGACAGTTAATGCTGGAAAGAAGTTAATATTATATAAGGTCTGTTTTCATAATATATAGCAATCTAAAGATTAAAGATTATCAAAAAATTCAATGAATTGAATGAATTTTGTTGATAAATCTCTTGGTAACTTTTTAAATAATTATATATTTTAAAAAAACAGATCTAAGAGTAATTTTCTCTATTGAGCACTTAAACTAGATAAAGTCGAAATTAAGCAGCTTCATTTAACATGAAATAGACGCAAAGATTAAACTACATTGATTTTATTTCTAAAACAACTGTCCAAAGCTCTGGATGAAACGGTCAGTGTTTCCTCGCGCGACAATTTTCGACCCTTTTTCCACGCATCAGGACACCCGAATCCCGCGTAGTATTGACGTAGTAGTTTGAATACAGGGAGAGGGAACGGTGACGGTGAGGGGAAGATGGTGACGTGGAGAGGCATGAGGACGAGAGTCCAGAGAACGGTCTTCCAAGTCCGCATTTCTCTGCCGTCTCCACCCCCATCTCCCTTTCTCACTCACCCCTTGCCTTTATCCCATGTGCGCCATTCCTCTCCGTTTCCTACACCTCGTCCTTGCTGGTCGTCCTCGCCCTCACGTCTTTCCTGCCTTCCACATCCATCCACCTGTTTCCCTCTCCTCTCCTGGCGCCATCCTGCTGGCACCCTTGCGAACCATCCGAGTTATCCGAACCCCTCTGGATATCTCCATACGCCACTTACTGGGCTCAGGATGTTCTCCGCGTGTACGTGAGCGGAATCTGCGAGCGCGCGGAATGAACTCGGTTAAGCGACGTAGTTTTTATCAATATTGCCGCCAGCTCTTTCTGGTACGTCAACCTATCAGTTTACGATTCTCCCATTCTACTTCAATCTTAGAAATGACTTATATAGAAATACATAAAAATTTAGAAAATGTTACGAAATAAAGAACGTTTAAAAAAACTTAAAAAAATGTAATTTAACCCTTATTTAAATTACAGTTTACTATTTTTCAAAGAATATAAATGTTTATGCATTTAAGATCTCTGGAGTACGTACACACATTTGCAATTTCCAATTTAATATTCAATTAGTAAGAGTAAAAAATTATTTAATTAACATCTAAGTTATTTAATTAAAATATCCGAATTATTGGGAGTACAAATTAGTTCGGTCCGTTTTTTTGTGTTCAAAAAAGTATTTATTTCAAAACAAAATGAACAGATAATTAAAGTATTGTCCATCGTTTCCTACTACTTTTTCCCATCTCTCAGGCAATTTTCGAATTCTATCTCGAAAAAATGACTAGTCTTTGGAAGCGATCCAATTTTGAAGCCAATTTTCGATTTCTGCGAAAGAAGTGAACCGGTGACTTGCCAAATCGTGCTGCATCCTTCGGAACAACCAGTAATCAGAAGGAGCAATGTCCAGAGAATATGGCGGGTGCGATAAAACATCCCATTTGAGCGTTTTCAAATATTTTTTTACGACTTTAGCGACATGAGGCCGAGCGTTGTCATGAAGAAGAATAACTTTATCATATCTTTGCTCATATTCCGGCCGTTTTTCTCGCAATGCATGGCTCAAACGAATCAATTGTAGCCGATACCGATCGCTCGTAATGGAATCGCAGGTTTCAGCAACTCATAGTAAACAAGACCCTTTTGGTCCCACCAGATACAGAGCATGATCTTCGAACCATGAATGTTCGGCCGTGGTGTTGAGATCGATGGCAACGATTGACCGAGCTTAGCGTAGTATTTTTTCTTCTTGGGATTGTCGTAGAATATCCACTTTTCATCTCCAGTCACAATCCGATGCAAAAAACCTTTTCTCTGTTGTCTTTGAATCAGTTGTTCGCAAGTGAAAAATTGCCTTTCTCTCGGTTTCAGTTCATAAGGCACCCAATTTCCTTGTTTTTGAATAATTCCCAATGGCTCTCAACCGTACAGAAATGGCTTGTTGAGTTACCCCCAGTGATTCTGCAAGCTCCTCTTGCGTTTGACTCTGATCTTCTTCGAATAATGCCTCTAATTCTTTGTCTTCGAATTTTTTTGGCTGTCCAGAGTGAGACTTATCTTCAACACTGAAATCTCCATCCTTGAAACCATTCCCTACATGATTTATCAGTTGGAGTAGTGTCACCATAAACTTCGACAAGCATTCGATGGGCTTCAGCCGTACTTTTCTTCCAATTAAAGCAGAAAATCAAAACCTCCCGCAAATGCTGCTTGGTTAACACGAAATTCGACATTTCAAACACAGTAAAAATCAATCAATTTTTGTATGAAACTCAAAGCGATATAAACTGAATATTATTAACAGATGTTTAACCTCTCTGAAATCGCCAAAATCAGCTGTCAGCATTCACAACAGCTGGAACCATCTTTAGGGAAACGGACCGAACTAATTTGTACTCTCAATATTTAATTAATATATGCACATATATAATCTTTTCTAAAAAAAATTGAAAATTATAAAAAACAGAATTTGGAAACAATATCTTAAGATAAACTTTATCTAAGCGTGTCCAAATGATTACAAATATAATAAATCTCTAAAATTCTTTTAAACTCTTATCTGTCTATTGTACTATATCATATTTGCCTTCGATTGAGTTCAGTAGAAGAAAGTAGAAGAAACATGACAGTAAACATGCATCTTAGATATTAACTTGTTTGATAAATGTAATTTACTTCTACTTATATTAGATATCATATTTTAAATATTTCATATTTTCTTAAAATTCTTAAGTTGTCTTACATTATCTTAATGCAGTCTAAGTATATTTTGTCAAATAATTCTGCATTAACTAACATTCGTAAGTTCACGTAAACAAGTTGAGAAAGTTTTATCTAAGACGATTAAGGTTCGCAGTTTCGTCTCTCGTCAAAGTGCCTCAGCACTTGAGCGTCACTGCGTTGGTCGGCGCTCTCCGTAGGGGTGGTCACCCTCGCCGGACTGCAGAATGTTGTCGCTGGAGGCGGCAGCAACGATGGCCAGGGAGATGGGGTGGCTCGAGCGGCCGGCTATAAGGGGGTGGACTCTAAAGTCCATCCGAAGGGTAGCTACAAGCGTAGGATGGTATACGACAGAGAGAGAGAGAGAGAGAGAGAGAGAGAGAGAGAGAGAGAGAGAGAGGGGGGGAGGGAGGGAGGGAGGGGGGAGGGGAGCAAGGAGAGTCGAGAGTGAGAGAGAAAGAGGAAGAGGAAGAGGGAGAACACCGGAGAATTTACGTCCCCCCGTGAATTCCTACAGGACCTCATATCGCGCGTACACGTACATGCACGCGCGCGCGCCACACACGCACAAAGACTGCACACGCGCGTGGAACGGTATATAGCTTCGGAAAATTCTCGCACGCTGTGGATGGCTACAGCTAGTTCCAAAGGAGCTCTATAAATCCTGGGAACACATGGCGACCACTTTCTTCGGCTGTGTACGATTTGTACGGCGCTACACGTGTCGCGCGGCCGATCTCTTTAAAGCTGCGCGCACATACGCCTTTACATCGCGGTTGTTTTGCAGGACCGTTATTGTGTATCCTTTTGTTCAATATATCCGATAGCAAGTTTGAAACATATGCGTCTGAAGAGAGACAACGCGTCGTTAATAGTGAGTCTTACGTGACAATCGTATGCATACCAGACAACTGAACCTCCCCACGGAGAAATATTTGTGACATATGTATGCAGCTTTAAACATATGGTTGTTGTATGCAAAAATTTAAATACAACATATTTTCCGGTTTAGATACAAGAATTGATATTGGTATGATTTAGTACTCGAGATACGTAATAGATCAAAATTTTTCTAATATCGCCCATATTTCACTGAAATAAATTAATAATTTCCCAATTCAACTTTTTTAATAATTTAACATCCTACTCGTTTATTCATTGGCAACAAAAATATTTTCATATTTAATAATTCCTATTTGATTTTCTTACTTTACATGAAAAAAATATGTCATATAATTTTATCATGTCATAGAAACTGATGTCATATTAATTTTACTTAAATATTTTATCATTTTTTAATATTATGCAGTATGTAATTTAATATTTATCAGTTATTAATCTGATTTTTTGATTTTTTTAATCTAATTAATTATTAAAACAACGGTATGAAAATCATAGGTAGTAATAACTTGACAGATACAAATATATTAAGTTTGCGATCGTATTTTTCACTATATAACATATTTCTTTAAAGTTTTTATATTTAAGTCAGTCTGTAGCGAACCTGTAAGTTCTACACGTTGTCGACAGAAAATGTCAATAAACGTGTAGACGCGAAGGAACCTTAACGGTGGACCAAACAAGAGCGGCAAAGCAAGGCGCCAATCACGCGCGAAGGCAAACAGTCCTGAGGACCGCTGTTGATTGCCAGGGAAGTCCTTCCTTCTGGAGCTTGTGTCCTGGAGGTAGACGCGACTCGCCACTACCACGTTCTCTGAATACGAAATCAAAAGACAGCCGGGTTTACGCTAACGCGCAGATTCGTCTCGAAAATTTCGGCGCATTCGAGTAAATACAAGAAATTCTGAAAAGAATTTAACATCTTTCGAGTGGAAGAACTCTTCATTTTAATGAAAAAGAAATATCTAAAACGTATAGATTAATTTTATTAAGCGTGTTATATCTGGAAAGAATAATTTTGATTATTTGTGATTATTACGGTTTTGTAAAGAAGAAAATAAAACAACCCACATTTCAAGGATGTCAAGAATCAACTTGGCCGATCTTGACCCTCTCGATTTGATTCCGTGGCGCTGACATCGAAAGAAGCGGGCGCGTAGGAGAGACGTGTTTCGCTTGTCCAAGCCTTGGCCTCGTGAATATTCCAAGCTCTAAAAGCTTCCTTCCCTCGCCCTTCCTTACTCGCTTAGAGCAACGACGAGCGAAGGGTCCATCACGTCCATAACAAGCTATCTCTCTTTCTCCCTTCCTCGTCCATACCCCTCTCTCCATTCTCGATCTAACCTCTCTAGGCCTCTTCGAGGATGGCTCTCAAAGGGTCCAGGGCTATGGAGACGTTGGCACCAGGGAAAGAGAGAGAACCGGTGCGGAAGACAGAGAAGGGCATACCATGGAGGAGATAGCGAAGGCAGGAGAAGGAAGAGGGGAAGAGAGAAGAAAGGGGGCTAGCCATCGTGCCTACGTTAGGTAAATTCGGTGTAACTCGAGGGGATGAGGATAAGAGCAGGTTGTGGATGAGGTTGGGGAAGAGAGGAGAGAAGAGCGAGAGAAAACGGGGGAGTAAGCGAGGAAGAGACCATCGCCCACAGGGGTGGACTGTGATCGATAGCCACACACTTCGGCTACCACTACCTTCAGATCCCTGGACTCTTCCTACGTCGCGTCGGGTAACTCGGCTTGCGGAGCTTGCGAGCTGAAGATCGTTGAGTCTGGCAAAATTTTGCACAGCTCTCTGATCCGGGAGAATATATGATAACTAAATTAAAAATAAATAAATAAGAATTGCGACGTTGAGTTATGAACGAATTAATGTGACAAGAATGTTGCTGGAAGATCAACGAGTTTCTGATAATCAACAATAAAATGATATCGAAGGAATATTAGAATAAGAAGTGATACATATAATTACGTTTCTATTAAAAATTTCATGTATATTGTAGCAATATATTATAAGTATAAAAGATATTTTATTATATTCAAAATTTGCAAAATCACTTAAAAACTTTAAATCACTTTTTCAATCAGCGGTTTTGCGAATTTTACAAAAGACAAACTTAAATAAGAAAAAGATTGCCTTCGAACAATTTTTTATTGTTAACAACGTTGTTATATTGTGTTCTGGAATGTCTTAAGGCTTACTATGTAGCTGCTGTCACTTGTCAAAAATCGTACTAATCATTAATTTCCAGACATTCGTCTCAGTTGAGTTTTTATAATTTTCTTATACTAGTTTCCGCTACATTTGAAGAATTCCTTCACATCATTAGTCATCTTTGACAGGTCTTCACTTCATACTGTTTGTTCAGGCCGCTAAGGATTAGAGTTTAGCTCTGAAAATTTCCAGATTTTCTGCACACAGAAATGTGATCTTCTAGAAATCGCGTAGCAGGATAAGTCGGATTTTCTTCAAAACAGAATTATATGATATTTGAACTTGAAATATGTACGTATTTATTATTAATAATAATAATTTAATAGTTGTATTTTGATTAGTAAAATTATAAAATGAAATTGTAATTGTTGTAAGTTTTAGAATAAATTTTAGAATAAATAAGCATTTCTTTGACAAACTTCTAATTTGACGCTCAATTATTTCAACTTGATACAAATCAAAAAGCTAACTAAGAGATTTACCTTGATATTACATTAAATTATAAAAAGATCGTTAAAAGTGTGTAATTAACGTCACATTGTATATGCCGCACGTATAGTCCATATGAGAGTATATAAACACCTAAGGGTAAATCCGTTTTGCGCGTTAAAGGGAAAATCCGCTCGAAAGTTGTTTTTTCTCATACTCACGGCTAAGTGCGCCGAGATACACTTTTCATAAGGAGAGACATTACTTCGTCCGCCATTACGACATACGAAGATTAACAACTACTTCCTGGCAGCGAACGGTCGACGTTCTCCTTTTTGCCTGGCGCACGACTAATTGCAACCATGCGAGCATATTTCTGCGCACAAGGCTCGTCGGGGATGAGAAAAATGACATCCTCGCGCGTCCCACCCCCTTTTCCCTACCCTTCGCGATGCGGCTGTAAAGGACATTGTGTGTATAGGGAACTGCCGTCAACCTTAGCGAGGACATTTTGCGAACACGTGCAGCCTGCAGCCTGCATCCTGCCTGCATTTCATGCGTTTCCTCCTTTTCTCTCTTTTTCGCACGCGTTCCGTCTGCTGTTCTGATCCACGTCAAGCAGTTTTCCCCACATTTGCGGAGAAAATTTCCCAAAGTCGCGATTAGTGGCGACCGTCGGTAATGGGCAGGATTTTCCAAATCTCGGTGGGAGACTTGCGCCTGATTTATTTTTATTACGCCGGACTTTAGTCGTTGTTACGCTTTGGCCAACGATGAGGATTAAATCTCATAATCGTAATACGTCGCGGTGGATGATGTTATTAAATTAGGAAGCCTGGTTATGACGCGGAGATAAGCGACGCTTAGGTACAGGGCGTATGCGGTTACGGTAAATTAATCGGATTAATTAGAACCATTCGTCAGAGAACGCTAGAGCGATAAGGTCGGCACTTTGCGACAAAAGAAGAAATATATGTCGCAAAACTACAATTATTCGCAAGCTCTTTACTTGCGAGTCTCATCATAAGAAGATTGTAACTAATTCTTTTGACGAGTTTCTAAAATGTTTTCCATAATTCCACAATATAATTCCACAAAAAAAAAGGAACAAAATAAAAAATGTTATAAATTTAAATGGGATATTCTATCAAGTTTGAAATTTTATAAAGTTATAAAAAAATGTTTAAAAATTTTATAAAGCAAATACTCTGCGAGCTCTTCTTTCGCAAAAATATTATAATAGTCTTGTAATCGTATCACACAAAATTTTACAACATAGATTATCGCGTCGTATCATATTACAGGAAAAACGGTGACGGGAGAAATCGACTACTTCATTATGGAAACAATGAGAATCGTTTCGTCAAACGTCGCGGGAGCTCGCGTTTCTCGATTCCCACGTAGAAAGCGCGGAATAAATTCTCGAGCGTTGGTCGTACGTCGTCGGTGGTACTTCGCGTTCAAGTCGGAATTATTTACGTTATTCCCGACGAGTCGTCACTCGCCGCCATTTACGTATAACATATCAGGAGAGAAAAGAAGGAAAAAAAGAAAGAAAAAGGGTGAAAGAAGAGAAGAAGGAAGGAGAGAAACTAGAGTGTCCGAGAGGCGTCACAAACACACACACGTTATATACCTGAATAAGGGACGTTATCCCAGGAGAGTTAAGAACCCAAGATTTGTTTTCACCCCCTATCGCCGAAAATAGTTTTCTGTAACGGAGTCACCACCTAAATAGAAGAATACATATCGAAATGATCCAGCGAAAATTATTCTAAACGGATTAATATTTATGAATGTTGAACAAAATTTCCTGTCAACGCGTTGCAATCTGACCTGTTGTCGCTGACTTTGAAGACTCGGTGAATAGCAGTTTTTTTTATTTGTTATGCCAATACGTAAGTATTTAAAGTACAAAACAATATTTTGTTGTACCTACATATACTTTACATCTATCTTCTAGCATGTATAAGTCCAGAAATAACAGTAAATATAACAATAAAGTAACAATAAATAAAGAAATAATTATTTTAAGAAATAACCATTTTTGGAACTCTTCTTTGATTCATAAAATAAGACATAGATTCACGAGGCATTAGAAGTCAGCGCTAGTAGCGCATACTGAGATTTGCACAAATATAACCAATGATAAAAATATATAAATAAAATTTAATAACTTCTGGACGTTTTCTGGAAAAAACATAATTTGCGATTCACTAAACAATGATATAATTGTCGGTAATTATTTATATATGTACATGCTGAGAATGCGATTAAAACGGAGCCACAATATCCAGAAATTATCAAATTTTATTTATATATGTATATATTTTTATCTTATTTTAGCAAATATAAAACAAATAAAACAAATAATGATGTTAATAATCTTAATGTTAAACTGTTAAAGTTACTGAGGACTATAAAAGTCATCCGCAGAAATTAATGCACAAATAAAATCTTCAATGTATAAAATTTCACTACATTACGTCGGAACTTTAATAAATATAAAACAATAATTGTGAGGATTATACGAGCGTAATGCAAAATCATTCCGAGAGATGCCTAAATATTTTCATACAGTGTATATTTCATATGAACTTTTATACATATAAATTCCTTCATCTTTCACATAAGGAGAAAAATATAATTTACTCAAATCCGGTGAATATTAGAAGTGTATGAAACGTATACAGCGCGTTTGTGCAAAGTCATGAATGCGCAAAGTTTCAAAATTTGAAAAGTGGAATGCCAACCGAGCGGCGTGAGAAATAAACTACCCAGACTGCTGACCAGCTCCGAGAAAGAATACCCATTCCTCAAAATCTTATCTCTGAGCAGAACGATTCTAGCTCTATGAGAAGTGTCCGCGCATGGGTGAAATATCGCGAGAAAATTCGTATGTACGTTTTCACGCGGCGACACGACGACCGGCGTGAGATGCAAAAAGACAGATAAAGAAACACACGCTGCCGGCTGAATGCAATGGGTACGCATTTGGCATGGATAGATCTCGAGCGACACTAAAACCGTCACGATTTCCGTGCGATTGTCACAGCGAACGGTTGGACAAGCATTGTCCGTCAGAAAAGAAAAAAAACGCAGCGGGTGGCAACGTTAGAAAATTCGCCTGAGGCTGGAGAAAAAGGAGAGGAAAAGAGACAGAGAGAAAAAGAGATGGCAAGAGGCTAAGCCGAAAGCTTTTCGAAGGATGACGTTCCCCTCTCTGCACCAACGAGTTATTGTGCACAACGTTCTTGTGTCTTTCTTTTTCCTTTTTTGAATTCTCGATGCTTTTCCTCTTTCTTCGAGTGATCCTACATCCAACGCTTACGTCTCACACACAGTGTATTCACATCGTGGTTTTGCATTAGATGATGCATGTCCGATGTTTAAATGCAATTCAAAAATTCGACATAAAAACTGTGTATCATAAAAACAGTTTCATGTAGATAGTTTTCAAGTTGAAAGCGTTCTTTCGAAATTAAAAATATTGATCGAATAACTCGTTTAACATTTAACTCGATTTCTCTGTTCTTCAATTGTTCTTCATTCTTTACAACATATATCAAAGATGAGAATGGTCTCTTTAATATCAAAGATGAGAATGGTGTAAATATCAGCGATATCTGACTAGTCAATTCAAGGATAATTCCAGAACATTTCAGGTAAAAATCTTACTAGGATTTACTCATCGATTAATTTTCATTATTTAATTGATTTTCATTGATTCGCGCAATATTATGAGCTTTGTATTCAAATTAAGATTTTATACAAATTAATTAAAACGCTAACTAATTTGGAATAATATTATTTATTATTTTATAAATAACATCAAATGAATATTTCATCAACACAAATTTTTCTACTATGTTTCATTTCAGACATTAAATTCAAATTTTCAATTGATAACTTATTGCATCTTTAAGAGAAGACTTGTATCCAAACTCTTCTTTTCATTATTTTTTCTTTTTTTCTGATATTTTTCAGAATGAAAGAATGATAAATTCCAGGCCAATTCTGAAATTTCAGGGATTTTCCAGAATACATAAAATTGCAATATAATTCCAGAATCCAAGGATATTCAAGAACTGCTGGACAGCATGTTATACTTTTGTCTCCTAGCTTTGGTTATGTTTCAAAATAAATAAATAACGTAATACATATTAATCTCAATGCAAAATGTTTATCTATTTATATTTGTTCGTGAATTTTTTATAAAACCGATTAAATATTGAAAAAATTATTGGAAAAAGATCTAATTGTAAGAAGAAACAAATGAACTCTCTCTTTGGAAGATCTCTCATTGTCAACTTTTCACACTCAGTTAAATGTGATCAGTTGAAAGTTAATATTAATTGAGACATACACGGGAAAATAAGGTCACATCAAGCGTATCCATTTTACATACGGCGCGGCCATCAACCATACAGAGGAAACATGCATCATAAAGCCTAACGACGTAAGCCTAACATCGTCGCGTAGACGTCTCCATCTTTCTCGTTTCTTCATTTTCTATTCCTCCGTCCCTTTTACCTTCTCATCGAGCGATGCGGTGTATACTTGGCTTCGTATTAGTTTCAGTAATGCGAGCGTGTGTCAATGGCCCCGCGCCAAAATTGCAGAAACACGCCGGCCGTAGCCGCTGATGGCTTTTCGGTCTTCTTGCTTGATTTTTGGTAATTACGCCGCGCGGCGCGGACGGCTAGCAATCTCGTAGCCGGTACTCGAGCTGCCTCCGTGAAACTTCACCCGATGATCGCTCGGCAAATAACAGAGACCGGCAAGCAACGTGGCCGAGAGCTCGCAGGAGACGCTGTGCTCCTTCGCCGCGATTCTATCTGTCCTTCACTCCTCATCTCCTCCCTCTCGTCTTCGTACGATTGTTCCGCAGGCATTCCCAATGATCGTGCAATTAGTCTCACGCGAAGGAATCGCGCCGATTTCGGGAATGAAATGTTGACGCAACATGCTTTTTAACACGTTTACTCAAGGCTGCGGTGTTACTTATTTTTATATTATGCATCAGTAGTTATTCAGTTTGAAAGTGGTATCTTTCAACTTCCTCAATTTTTCAGTTATCCTGTTCAGTATGATGAAAAAATCATTTACTGCAAAAAATTCTGCAATTATGAAAATTATAAATATATATAAAATTTGTTTATTAAATGAAATAAAAGGTAATAACTGTCTTTCTTCTGTACTCTCCTTCTGTCTCTCCTTTTTTAAATAACTTATTGACAACACGATGTGATTAAAATTGTACGCATTATTCATCTCGCTCTGTAAATTTTCCCCAACAGCATCTCGTAATCCTATAAATCTCGTTTAACTCCCGGCTATATCTACTTGACGATTTATTCAGACGGCCAACACAACTAAATTAAAGAAAAATTTCCGATATTCGATCCCCATTACAAAAGGCGACGATGTTATTCATCTCCGACGGATTGTATACACACGTAAAACCATATTTCATGTCGAAGAGTTTGGACCATCAGTAAAATTAAACTAGACAGTTATATTTGTAAATTTCATTAATTTTTCTAAATTTATTTCAGTTTGGCTTAACAATTCCTAAACATTCAACAATAGTTTCTGTCCATCGTAGTAAAATTTCACGGAAAGTAGACGATGCAATCTTCATCGTCGTTGCTATCTCTCTGAAAGGAGTCGCGCATGAGAGTATCCATCAACGATATCTCGAGATCTTCACACGGTCTCGGAATGGATTCATTAAGGGCGAGATTCATTAGCATCCCAGGGGAGATTGTCGTTGGTCGGGGTTTCGCGCCTCCACGTTTCTTCTGTCGTTTTCATCACATTTCCTTCCGTCATATTCTAGCGTCACCACAAACACTAGTTTGACTATTTTCTAAATTGTAATTTCCATATTGTGTGTCGAATTACAGAGTGAAAGCCACAGAATTCTGTAAACAATACGATAGTTTCAAAAATTTTACTACTAGATATTTAACGTCACACTTTCATGTTGCCACAAAAAATTCCAAAACGACTGCGAGAAAAAGGATATCTTTTGTTATGTCTTGAATGGCATATCTGACTTTTCAATAATCTTCTCTAGACTTTTCTGGTAGTCATTGCTAACTGACACTACCGATATTTTTCAAATGTTAATAAAAAGTAAATGTTATCTAAGTAAATATAGTATTTTGAAAGACATAAAAAGTCGAATGTAAAAAGCATACAAGATACTACCCATGAAAATATAGTTTATTGAAATAAAAATTATTCAATATTTTATCATTGCATGCTTTTGCTCAAGAAAATTATTCATATTTTATTATTATATGCTTAAGATAAAAAAATTTTATTATAATGTAATAAGACGAATAAAAGTCCATTAAGTAAACAACGTGTTAAGATTTGTCTTTACTTATAATAATATGTTTTTCTATTACATGCTCCGTAAGAGAGAGAGAGAGAGAGAGAGAGAGAGAGAGAGAGAGAGAGAGATGACATTATTAAAATCTCTTATAAAAATGTCATATAATTCGCGATGCATTCGTGGCGACCCTCGTGGCTTCCAGATGGGCCAAGCTTAATCCTTTGGATGACACAATGTCCGCGTAACCGACGGAAGAACGGACTTACAAGGAGGACGGACAACAGGGAGAGAAAAAGATCTGGAGGACTGCCGCCTCGTCATTCCGGTGTCCCATAATCCTCCGGGAGCATTCGCGATCAGACAGGACACACTCTGCGTCTGTGTGCTCGCACGAGCTGAAGAGAAGCCCGAGGAAGAAGAAAACGAGTCGCGCGACCTGAATAACTCCGTCCGGATGTTTCTAATGCGCGGCTTAGCGAACTCACGAGTTCGTGAAGAGGACCGATGAACTTCGGATAATCATGCAACCTTTTTTTTCCTCCCCCTAAATTCGTAGAATATCCACAGCGATGACTCGGGCTTCAATTTATCATAATGAATTATCAGGTGCAACCGAGTAAATTTTATTGCAGACAATAGATACATCTACAATATACAATTAGTCAAGGAATATTGTCGCACGATTTATTAAGTAAGTTGCTAACTTAATAAGTTTTACTTGAAAATGATATTTCAAATTTTACTTTAGTAAATATATTATAAGTTAAATATATTTCAAATTCTTACATGCTAATAGCTTTATACGAAATTCATTATTGTAAAATAATAAGAAAAGTCTCATCAATATTAATGTGAAACTTGTAAGTATGAATTGTGTTTATTAATTATTTAATAATAATAAATAGACATATTTTTATACCTTTTTACGAGACTATTAATCTGATGATTTTACATGATGATGTGTCTCAATGAATGAATATTAAAAGAAAACATTTGCACAATTAAAATAACATCTTTGGTGATTTCTTTCTATTCATTTAGATAAAGTTACGTTCACTACCATTAGATAATTTTTCTCATCGAGAAACGAAAAGGCTCGTTATCTATTCACATATGATATCGTAAAGCCAGTAAATCGATCAAATTCTGTCCGTTGGAACGTTCGACGAGGGCGCGACCGTCGGTCCCGAAATCAAAAGGGAAGAAGATAGAAAGGGCGAAAGTAAAGGGAAGAGAAAGTAAAGGAGGGAAGACCAATTCCGTCTAACCGCGTCGTTTTACTTCGATAAATATGACGCGCAACCCCTTTCTGAGGGGGGAATGCAAAACACCCCATCGCTGTTCGCTAGACGGGGTACAACGGAACCTACGTAATCCGCCATACGTTTCCCATGAATATGCATCTGCGAGGCTAATGCGATTTGATTCACGATTGGCCTAAGCGACGCGGGAAGGGCAGACCTCTCGAAAGCCCGCAATAATTCGATACATCGACCGTGAGGCGCAAATTAATGTTTGTTAGCGTAACGTTTCCCAGCAGAGACGGGAAGACGCGCGTCTGGGATGAAAATAAATTACTGTTACGCCGTTGCACGATCTAATTCGGCCAAGATTGATTAACATGTTCCGCGATCGCATAGAAATGAGATATTATAAAATCTCAATTATCATATCTTACTTTAACTCGCAATCTAAACTTGATACTGCGTTCACTATTTGAGTAATAAATTTTAATCAATAAACGAATATTATTTGTCATTACTATTTATATATTTATTTTTGTATAATAGAGTAAGTTTTTTAGTTCTCTGTATTTCTTTCTAATTGCGTGAAAATCTAAATATCATTACCAAATATTGTGTGAATGAAATAATTTCAATCAAATATTCGATAATATGTAATATAATCAAAAAATAATTACTTTTCTAAATATTTTAGTAAATATTTCTATACAATATATAACCTACCGTCTAATAATAATAACTTAACATGTGGAAAATAAAATTATTTTCTGTTACATTAATTGAACATATTATAATTGAAATTATTTCAACGTTTGGTAACTATTAGCAGATCTTTTTTTCAGTATATGAGATAATTATATTACATAGATTATGTCAGTAGAAAATAAAATGGTATTGTTATTGCTGTAGAAACTCCTAAACGCATATCACTTATTTAACTATTCTTAATAAAAAAAAGATATTTAAAAGAGTATCTGTTGGTTTACGATCTTCTACTATTTTCCGTTTAAAGCTCGAAATTGCAGCCGCCGTGAGGAGACAAAGCCGCAAGAGAACGAGAACGGGGGTGGAACTCGGATTTAATTGCTTTACTGCCCGGCACTTCCGGCAAACGCAGCGCAAAGCCAATAAAGGCCGATTTTACTCCAACCCCTTGTAAACTTTATGTCGGGAGCAACAACGTGGCAGCAGATTCTCAACGTGCGACGAACGAAAAGCAGCAGGGGAGCAATGCTTTTATGTGTTGAACGGAAATAAAAGATTTTTATGACGCATAGAAAAACATTCGACGAAAAAAATCATTGGATGGCATTTAGTAATATAATTTCCACCGATTTTTTGGAACCCTTTGATATATTGCGTAAAAATGTGATATGAATCCTCCAGTTCTCTCTTTGCAAAAGAAAACAAAGTCCTGAGGAATAATTACCGGTGAAGTGCTTAATGAGACGCACTTACGGCCAAGCGCGATCGTTGTCTCGTAAATTATACTGGTAATTTAGATACCGGCGATGGATTTCATACGATGCGAAAGTCTCAACATCTCCGGGCGTTTTTTTTTTTTTTGGAATTTGATTCAGTAAAAAAGTTTGATCAGATTTGACTAAACATTTAATTATATTTATCGGAATTTTATCGAATTTAATTAGACACTATAGATTATGTTGACAACATTTATTTCTTGAGTTTTAGAAATTAAATAAGTTTGAAATGGATATGCTATAGATTTAAAAACAGATTTAGAAAAAATAAATTAAAATAATATTCATGTCTTATTCGTAGTAATAAAACGATAAATATTTGCTATAACAAAAAAGCAAAAAGATAAAAAATATATAATAATTATACTTAGATATTCAATATTATACTATCATTTATATCAAATAAAAGCAAAATTGTATCTTGAGTGTAAAATGCGTATCTCATATTTTATATACATATTTGGCAACATAAAAAAAGATTGGATGTAAATCTGAATAGAGAGAGAAATATTGGAAAATACGCGCGTATTTCGTTCGGGAATATTTTATGCCGCGAGGTGTTGCGACGAATAAATAGAAAATTGCGATCACACAATTTTATTCGTATATCTTCGTAGAAATTCAAAGTATAACTGAATTCTGATGAAACTTGCAACATTGCAACTATTCGAAAACTCATATACAAAAGTAAACAAAAATATATTCACTGCAAATTTCAATTAAAATTCAATGTTTGATTTTTTAGAGCAATCTTATTACATATACAATAAATATTTAATATAATACACCTTCTCTAAATAAATTTACCGCAAACTATAAAGCAAAGAGATAAATGGCGCGCACGTATTATGTTCCAATTTCGTAACAAATGTTTTTGCACAATCATCAAACGTGTGTTTCATAAAAAATGCACCACCACGGAACAATTCATTCAACGACACGTGGTGTCCCTCTATTTCACAGAAAATTGGAGGGCACCTGCGGCTGGTCACTTCCTGTATCAGCCTGGGGGTAACCAGGTTAATCCTCGATTGACCCTTGCGCGCAGGTTGGGCCTATTCCGGAGACAGAGAGAGAGAGAGAGAGAGAGAGAGAGAGAGAGAGAGAGAGAGAAGAGAGAGAGAAGAGAAAGAAGGGGAGAGGGTATGAGAGAGAGAAAGAGATTCCGGCACGCGACCAGAACCGCAGAGAGCAGTGACAAAAAGGTCGCTCGTCACACATACAGAAGCACATAGTGCGCGTGTGAGCGAGTTGGACAGGCTCCTTAACATAACTTCCTTCGGAGAGGAGGAGGTGCCTTCCGTAAGGGCCTGTTCGTGAGAGACGAGCGACTCTTTCTTGGCCCTTTAACCAAGACCCAGGGCCTCCGGAACGACAGGTTGTCGATAGCCCGTTACGAGCTGTCGACCTACGCGTCGATTCGCGCAGTTGTCGGATCGTTCGATGTGATAACGACGTTATCGAAATTATATCTGATCCGGCGAGAACGTAAACCTGTAATAAAGAAATCGTTTGCTGTGCAGAAATACATGACGAAATAAAATAAATAGCGGAAGCAATTTATCCAGACGCGTAGAATTTACTTATCTCGCTTGAATAAGTGAATATTTGATTTAGCAACTAAGTACACAGTAGACTATATTTTATTTTAGATTTTCACAAGGGCAAGTGAGAACTAATAACTTACTGTCATCGATTTCACTTTGAACATCTACACGCATATATTATCTAATAAGTCACTTGCAAGAATTTACGTAAACTTACGATACATATATCGTAGATTTACAATATACAAATCTATTTTACTGCATGACGAAACTATACTTAAGTTGTCGATATTACATCACATTCGTGAATGTCACTTTGTGATTGATAATTATGATTTTTCTAACAATTCCATCGACGAAAGACATATAGGCAACAATATTTTCCCATTGAATTACCGCTGTAATTTCCCAATAGACTACCAACAGTGTGGGTTAGTACACAACTTTATACTGTAATTGAAGCTTTGATACGATACTAATTTTATACGGATACACACTTGCGGACGGGTAACGCGATAGTTTGCCTCACGTAAACTCCAGAGAGAAAAGGGCGGCTACTGCCCTTCGGCATGGCCCTAAGGTCGGAACGACAGGTTGTCGATAAACACAGGTACCCATACGTCGTATTGAGCAGCATCGACGGCTGCTTCCGGCTTCATCGAGGCAAAGTGTTTCATCCACTTTTGGGAATACGCTAGCGACTATATAGTTCAGCTTTATCGAACAGTTATTTGATATTCGATCAATTTCACAAGTCGTCGCTTTAGAAAAGAGTAAAGATTATACGAGATCCTAAAACTTACCAGTGCACTATAAAACTTGTATTGTATTTGTTCGTATTTAATTCTAGGTTTGAAGAACGCAGTATTTAATAAATAAGATAACTTTATGCAATGTAATCTTAAGCAAGTCCAACATTGAAAATTAGTCAGATATGAAGTAGGAAATTTTTTCTGAACATTGATTGAAAATCAATAACATTTACATAGAGATAATAAAGATTGAACTATCTATTAAACTACTTACAACTAGAAAGTAAGCTATATTAAATACTAAGTCAAATTGGATGCAATTACTCTTTTCTTGATATCGCTTGTGCTAATTACTAATAATAAATTTGTTTATCTAAGCAAAATTATTAAATCTTAATTCTGGAAATCAATTAATTTTTACATATTTCTAATGGTGTTTAAACAATGAATGTATATTTTTAGAGAAATGTAATTTTTTTCTGAAATAATGTTTTTATATTCAAATATGCATTGTATAGAATTTACGTTTTATTCATTTTAATATAATTTCTTATGTTTTAGAGATTAGATTAATTGTATTTTCGTATTTGCGTGTTAAATACATATATATGTATTCGATGAAGATGAAAATATTCCAGTAAATAAACTTCGTACTTAAAGAATGATTTAACGTAAAATCTCGTTCCGCAAGGAAGTTCTCACATTCCCATGAAACCGACGATGATAGAAGGAAAGGGAGGAGATGCATTCTCGCGGAATATAGGTCGGCAATTCAACAGAGTTCCAAGGATATCCTGTCTATAGATTGGCGGGAAGAAGAGGAAGGAGTGCAAAGTGCGCTCATGAATGAGAAGCCCCAAAGGACCTTATCCAGGATTCCGTGCACTTGCACCTCGCCACCAGCCCTCCCGGAGACACCCCCTTCCGGTTGGACGATTTTATGGGCTTGCCGACTGCCGGATACTCCGACGAGTGTCGTCTTAAATTTTCGAAGAGATTTTCTTTCCTCTTTTCTTCGCGGCACCGATAATTACGAGTAAGAAGAACAATACACGAAGACAAAACAATGGACACGAAAAGTTTTCATCACAAAAATTCATTATCATAAAATTTAAAACACATTAAAAATGAAAAATCGTAATTACAACATCAATGTAGAAAGAGATATAAATTGTATCTAATATTTTCAAATATTTGAAAACATGTGTACAAAAAAACTTTGAAAAATTACACTCATTAATCAGTAGATAAATATCTCGAAAGTTTTATATTGAGCGTTATATTACGTTATAATATGCCGAAAATTTCGCTCACGTTTCATTATAAGAAAACTGTTAAATTTATTAACTTTTAATAATTGATTAAATTTTCGTCAAGCGAAAAAAATCATTATTTGATTCAAAAGATGTCATCGTTATAAATCTGTAAAGTTTTTAAATCATATTTATTGTAATAAAATGAAGAATTTATAAATTTCGTTGCTTCAAAAAAAGTTTTTTATCTTTTCATGCATGGTGGTTTCATTTTCAGATTTTCGTGTCTCTTGCAGGAGTTTCCGCCACCTAGAAAGCTAGTTTCGTTTTCACGTCCATCAAGATTTGTCCGTAAAACGGATTTCACCGTGACAATACGTGCGAGTTTTTTTCTGCCGCAACGTAAATTCCTTTAACCAGGCATAAGCAACCCTCGTAACACATGTGTGTATCTATACGAAAAAGCAAGAGGAACGATACATGAGAGAGGGAGGAAACGAGAGCGAGTGAGGAACGAACATATTTTTGGGAAAAAGGATTCCGTGGGAACGTAGGGAGAGTCGGCAAGAGTTGGATTTCGTGAAGAGGAGACCGTCCGTGCGTGTTTGAGGATGATCATCGATGCGGTGGGAGGGAGGAGGGGGAAATAACGCCGATGGATGGGGGAATGAAACGGTCGTCGCAGATTTTTACGGTTTCAAGATGAAACGAAGTCTCTCTCTCGTTAGGGCACGCTAGGGTACTTCGAAGGATGAATTACTGCAAAGAAACGTAACAAGTTTTGATAGCCTCTTATATGACACATTGAGAAAGGGTTGAGAACGAATGCGACAGGAAAGGGTTAAAAAATCATATTCAGAAAGCGATGAGAACAGGGATTCTAAAAAATGTTTTTTGTAAAAAGAGTTACTTTCACAATAAAACGTTTTTGTTATGCCGCAGAGAAGATTAAAACTGACCTTTTTTTTCGTGAACTAGCTCATAAAATAATTTACAGCTTTCCTTAACCTTTTAGTTAACTTTTTTTCAATACATTTTAAAACATTTTAAAAAGGTTAAATTCTTTCATGTTAAAAGAAACACATAAAGTTTAAGGAGAAAGATTGTTTGTTAGAAATAAATATTTGTTCGATCTTAACCCTTTGTTAAGACAATATAAAAATGGCTTTACGGTCTACAATTTGTAACGCTTTAATTTCATTTAAAGATTTTTTACACCTTTGCGTAACTAATAGTTATACTTTTCTTAGAGCAGTTCGTAGTTTTATATTCAAACTCATCTTAAGTTTGATCATAGGAGGTTTTAAGATTCCATCTTAAAATATCCATACATCTTGTAATGGTATAATTTAAGATAAAATATCCATACATCTTGTAATGGTATAATTTAAGATACCAAGATGATTAAGATATAATTTAAATCTAAATATAAAATTAGATATAAATATCAAAATTGAAAACAATAATAAAACGCAAATAACTTTTCGAGTTTTTCATGAAAATGCGTCGGTAATTTATAAATTTCACGCTAAAAATTTAAATATTTTGTGTAAACATCGCTCGAACATCGTGAAGACATGTGTCGATGTAATACGAAATTCTAGCAAAGCTATCAAATTTCCATGGTTTCACATGCACGTCGGAGAACGCTTCAGGAAAATATGTACGCATGTGCAACCGAGCACAGTGAGTGTAACGCAAACGAGAAGAGCACAATTCTATTGTCGGACCGAATCCCTTGTTTGCTCGAATATCTGGCGAGCAGCTGATTGGGATTTTCGAGCTCTCAGGTCGACCGGATTGCACATGGCGAGTCCCTTTCGTAATGATGATGCTCTCATATTTGCAAGATCGAGAACGGACGAAAGCGTACAGAGAAAATTTTCTCTTTAAAAAACTGAAAGATTTTTATCTATAACAATTTTTAAATTTATATAATGATAAATGAAAAGGATATTTTTTATTTGTATTGAAAATTATAATATCATGCAATTAACTTTTTCAAAAATGTAATAAGAATTTACTGTAATAATAATACAATTAAAACAAAATTAAATTCTATTCTTTTTTTATTTGATTTTCAATCTTTCAGTCTTTCTTATTACGATATAATGATGAAGCGACTCTTAACACGCGACAATTTTCAGCAAAAATAGATTCAGATTATAGAATCAGATTACGTTAACACTGATGGAGGTTAAGAGAGTTAATGGTTTTCCCATGTATAAGATTTATTTCCAATAAAATTACTATTGTAAGTCTATTAATAAATCCAAAAATATGATTGGCTATAGGTGCTTAAACAAGCTTAATAAATTTATCAAAGTTCATAAAGAAAATCAAAAATCAACATAAAATAATAACGTAAAAATAATAATAAATATGTAAATTGTAATAATTGCGATAAATGCATCGTTGGTCAAACGAAGAGATTACCAATTACAAACAAGAATTAAAGAACATCGCAATAATATAAAATTAGACCAGTCCTCATACACTGTAATCTCGAAACATATCACGGAAACTAATCATAACTTTAATTGGGAAAAAGTTAGTATTCTTGATTTTGAAAAGAATTATCATAAAAGATTAATATTTTAGAAATGATACATATTAAAGAACAAAAAAAACGGTTTAAATTTAATGAAAGATACTGAGTTATATTGGATAATTCTTATTTTAACATACTTGATGATATATGTGAACTGTGAAATTGTCACAGTTTTGAACATACTTGTTTTTACATTCGATTTTATTGACTTTTATTGACTTTTATTTGATCTATATATTACATTAGTCAATTTTCAAACAAATAAGTCAACATCTAATTTTTAATATACTTGATCGGATCTCTGATTGAGAGTTTTAATTACAGTATTTTATATAAATTAACGTAAGTTATTATTTGATTCTGTACCTCTTATTCACACTAATAATATATTATTTTAATCGATTTTGATACAAATCGACGACAAACTGAATTCTTGATTTCAACCGAGGAATTTGACTATTTTATCGAGGGACATAATGTAATCTACTGTAGACTGAAATATTTAAATCTCCTTATCTTATTGTAATCTGTCATAATATTTTTTGATAATACGTTTGAATTCTTTATATATTCATACTTCATCACTGATAGTTTTTTTAATTTTCATTTTGTATTTGTTATTTATTTGATTTAATATTGATATTGATTTAATATTAATTTAATATTGTATTTCTGCATTTTAACACTAAAGAAGGCTTTGTAAGTCAAAACATGTGTAGAATATTATTTAATATTTATATTCTTATGTTGATTATATTAATTTAAAGTTATTTTAATTATAAGTTTGAAATAAGTCACGACATTGTTTAATTTTTTAAAAAATACATATGCGAAATCTAAAATTCACTTATGGATCAACGAGAAGAAGAAAGAGCGCAATGTGGTACGAATGAGGAGCTCCGAGGATCCGACAAATGCACTAAATCATATTTTCATTACATTTTTACTATGACGCTTGCTTCAATATAATCTAAATATTTATAATAAAAATAAAAATAAAAATAAATAAATTTTATCTAATAATATATTGTACCTAAATAAAAAATTTTATATGTAATATCAATTTTTTGCGATTCTGCGTTTAATAATCAACTTGTAGATATTCCTATATATCATCCGCATCTAAGCGAATCTTTTACTGCAACATTCGCTGCCATAATTAAAATTCTTTTACGTTGACATAACTTAAACCAAGGATGTACACAAAAAGAATAGTTTTGTTGAAGTATCTAAAAATTTAGTTAGATGCAGATCTAAAAATAATCTTGTTGGATCATCAAAATAATTAGGAGGACACTCAAATTGATTGCTAGAATGTCAAAACTTTTTATATATTTATACTTATGTTTCCTATATTATTACTTTAACGGTCTAAATCTTTTTTTCTTTAACAAAACTTTCAGATCTACGTGTATTCAATTAAATTTTTAGATATTTCATCAAAATCATTCTTTCCATGTATTCGTCTTTTTGATGAAATTATTGCGAAGACTATTGAGAAGAATGTTAACGGAATATCAAATTCCGTTTTGCAGAAAAAAAAAACACTGAATTAAATACTTAATAATGTCACTAATGGGCTATACATGGATGACTTTCCCCGCCCGACAAGTCCGACAAAAGGGAGAGAGATCACCCCAGTCAGGTTTATTTAATACAAAGCTGGCGGCGCGTGCGGGGTGGCACTCGGCTGCCGCCAGCTGCGGGTGCGGGGG
This sequence comes from Atta colombica, assembly GCF_001594045.1. NCBI lineage: Eukaryota > Metazoa > Arthropoda > Insecta > Hymenoptera > Formicidae > Atta > Atta colombica. The sequence goes on from NW_017259326.1 coordinate 236,905, forward strand.
TGGCGACAACCTGTTGAGTCAGACAATATCGCGTTTTTACTAATGCCACATCGTCGTCCCGACACGAGAATCGAGGCGGGGGTGGCCACATTTTTGCCGAGGTTCCAACCCCAACTCAGAATCGTTATTATCGAGCCACGGATTATTAACCTCCCCGAAATATCTGCAAATCCGCAGACGTGGAAAACGGTTCTTCATCTCGAAACAAGTACCTTTACATTCAAAAGTGATGAAACAGAAAAGACCAAAAAGACATAAACAATACTATTCCCTTCAACTCACTTTAATATCTACATTTGAATTATTAATTGACATTCATGAAGAAACGATCTCCTTGAGTCAGAGCTGGCATTTAATTCTCTTCTGTGTACATTTAATAATTTTATAATATACAATTATAATGTTGCAATATACAATTATAATGATGTACAGGTAATGATAACATATTTTGTTGCACACAACAAAACTCAATCAAATTTTCATTACATGACATCAACTTGAAATAATCATTAAGAAATGTAACTTACAATACTTGATCCATCATATGTAAAGTTGCCATCCTTTTTTTCCCTGGAGACTGTCCTCTTTTTAGGATATCTGGATAGTCTTGTCTGTTTTTTCTAAAGGGATAATTAGGAGCATGTGTAGAAAATTTTCTAAATATTTTGCTAGGATTCCTTCTGCGTTATCTTATTCTTGACCTGCAATAGCGATTTTAATTAATGTTAAATGTAATTTCTTACTAATTAATGTTAAATGTAATTTCTTACTAATTTATGATATTGCAAAATAAAAATCAATAGTGTAAACTATTCTTTATTATAATTATTTAATATATTTTATATTTATGTATTTATTTTATATTTTATTGTTGTTTTAAAATTTCCAATAAGAACATGTAGATATAGTTTAAATTGTAGTAAAACTTTTTATTTTAAATAAAAATTCTGTATCTGTATTTTATAATTCAAACTGCTCTTTACTCTAAAGTGCGAATAAACAATTTCATGTGAAATAATTATTTACTCTGATCAACTAACCTCATTGCATCTTTATATACGTCCGGGATTGCAAGCAAAACATTCGAGGGTTTTGGCCTGTAAGTTCTAGTTTCAGAAACTTTTTGACGTCACATTCGATGTTCAATCATTCACGGACATGAGACAATCCACAGTGGAATGGGACAATCGGGATATGAGACAATCAATTGCGAACAATTCGGTTATGTAGAATTCTCGGAACTAGGTAAAATTATCACTCGTACGCATTCCATCGACGCGTAGGTCATGTTTACGCATAACTCTTTTATTCGCATTTTCGTACAACGTTAACTTGCGGGCCGAGGGGGGGGCCCAGAAATTGTGACGTGAATAACCTATACGAAGGTCACGTCGCGCAGCGTGATTGATACTTCGACGAATACGCGGCAATACGTTTTAATACTTTTTGGCAAATATATGCTTGCTAGCTCACAGTACGTTACGGATGTCTAGCAGATTACCATGAAAAGGCTGATTACAACGCGGGGATACAATTTTGCGGGAACACTGATATTGGGAAATTTTGGTATATCCACACAGATACGATGAACGCTAAAGTCACGTTATTAAAGCCGGATCTACAATTGTAAACGTAGTTGTGAAATGTTGAAAACGAAGTTTTAACTTACCATTCCCGGTTGTAAAGCGTGTTGTAAAAGATTCAAAAGTAAAAGGTTCAACTTTATCTTTCACGACTACGATACGTAAAATGTAAGAGTGAACCAATCAAAGTGCTGTCACAAGTTTACATCGTTATTATTCTTTTTTGTCTCGAAAGAGCTTTTTGTTTCCTTTTGTATAGAAAGAAGTGCAAAGTATCCTTTTCATCTTTTATCGACTTTTATAATATATTTTATAATATATTTGACGAATTTATTATATTATGAATGTGAAACACGAAGAAAGTGTTATGAGCAATGTTCAATTTGAAGATGAAAATTCATTGAATCTTTACTCGATTGTAGATTAATATATTGTACATTTACTATTATTTTACTATTCCCATAACTCTACGTTTACGCAATTGTAGATCGAGCTTAAGAATTGACCAATTACGCTTGAATACGAGAATATCCGACTGTAATTGATGAATTGCTACAACTACGATCACTTACAACTAAGCAATTATAAATCAAACTAGTGGAAAGTTGAGCTGCGCATGTGCAGTTTGACTTTCCACTAAATAATGTGACTTAAGCTTAGCGTTCACTGTATCTGGATACACAGTATTGCAAAAACTTTTTACTCGCCGTATTTTAGACCCAATTGCATCAATATCACTTTGATTTTAAGCGAGATTTAAAACTCTATCTCCAGCAAACGAAAATGGATTGAAATGGATTAAAATGGATTCAAATTTTCAAAAATACGGATTCATGAATGTTAAAATGAATCTTTTTCAATTTTGAATGCATTTTTATTTATTTATAAGAACTGTATAAAGCAAATGTCTATGCCTCTTCAATCTAAAAATACTATTAACATTTTCTGTGCGCATCGTGAATACTACTCAATTCAGTATTCTGAATATGAAATGCAGTTTTTCAATCTATTTAAATAAAAAAAGTTTTTATTTAAAAATGGATCATAAATGCTACTTAAATTATTCAAAATTGTAAATAGGAAATTTTGCGTTTATTTTAATCCAACTAAGTTCGAAAAAGTTGTAACGTAAAAATAATTGAGCCATGTTCTTTTGTTTCTCTTTGATTAAAAATAAAATGAATGATCGATGTGAACACTCCAAACAAACCAAGTCGAACACAACCCGAGGTCAATCACGGCGCGCGACATCGACCAAGCGAGATTAGATTATCCGATGTTGTTTCATAGTAACGTAAATTGTTTATACTTTATTATATCTGTTAAATGATGATATTTTTATTATATTTATATAATTTTGTTACTAGTTTAGCTGGTTGTAATTGAAGTAAAGAATGAATAACACATTTACCAATTAAAGAAATGATCTAGCGGGTATCGTAAAAGATTCATAATTCAGTAGTCCCAGATTCTCGAATCCCATTAAGGTACGTTTTTTAATACCAATTTGAAGTAGTTAATTTCAGGTATAATTATTATAAATGTCTTAGGAATAAAATTTGTAATCCTTAAATATGAACATATTTTTTTTCGAATATTAAACTAGTGTCAGCTCTAATCTATTTCAATCCATACAATCCATTTTCATGGATTTAAAATACGCATTAAAAAAATTTTGATCTATTTTAATCTATTCTCATTTTCTAAGTCTGTCTCGTTTTAAAGCCAAAAGAGACAGAGAAGAAAAGTTTTAAGCCTCACTTAAAAGTAAGTTAGTGCAATCGGGCCTTAGACACTAAACAACGAAATGAAGGTATGTGAAAAAAATCAATGCATGTAAATTCGATCATTTGCATTACAATAGATTAGATTATTACATATCTATAATTGAAGAAGCTGCTTTATATGAAGTAGCTAAATGCAGCGACATAATAGGGAACTTTCCAAGACTGTAACAAAATGATCATTTCATCTTTATTTAACGTTGGCGAGCAATTAGGATGTAATAATTCACTTATATTTTCTATTTAACGAGATTTTCTATTTAATCCTGTTATTCACTGCGAATACTGAAAATCTATAGTATACATAACGTGAACTATAGATGTAAATAATTAAATATAACGGAAGAATTAAATATAACGCGGTCAGTAACATTTGTTTGCTTGGAATATCTCGCGAATATTTGTTAATTAACGATGATATTTATCAAAGACTTTATATTCTCGTCATATTCGATATATACATTAATGTAGCATTTGATAGAAGCAGCGATCGATCAATGCGCGACGTGATAGCCATATTTAATTCGTCGAATTCGCGCGATGTAGTGTGATATAACCTAACCTAACTTTATTTTTTATTCACAGCGTAATACAACGCAACAGTTCTATCTGACTTGCGCAATAATCACTAAGTAATATCACTAAGTATTTAGAAATGATGAATATAAATTAGAATCGATAATTGAAATCAGTAAATATGAATTTAGGATTAATAACGTAAATTAAAATCGACAATTGAAATATTTCGCGATCTGTGCTCGTCCGCAAATGCATGATTTGAAATCTCAATTGAGCGTCGTAAACATCAAGGAAACCATGATGAAATTAGAACTTTAGGAAACCATGAATATTCTGCAGGAGACACAGATGATATATACAGTGTAACACGACAAATTATTACATCCTTATTGTTTGTCAATGCTAAACAGAGATGAAATGGTCACTGCGTTACACTATGTGGAAAGTACCCTAAATTAATTGATTGAATGTCATGATCAACATCATTACGGTCAGAATTATATTACAATATTAGGATTACGGAAGATTGCATGTATTTGTCTCATCGTATTTGAATTATAACTTTACAAGTTGTTCGCACAAGGAATAGTAAATTCGTGTAGAAGTAAAAAAAATAGTTGGCGTCAGGAATGTCGAAAGTATTGAGTGGGCGAAGGTCGTATATTAAGTGTGACTATAAGATGTTGGTGTACTAATTTTACATTTCAATATATGAATACAATACTATGCGAAGTCTAAATGTACTGAACGATGCAGCGATTGGTGAGTCAACTTATTTGTCAAATTTGATTTGTTAATATATACGTATGTATTGAGTTGTCCGGAAAGTTCGTGCCGCAAAAGATTTAAATTTAATAAATATATACTAAAATTTAAATCTTCTGCGTTTCAATTTTCCTTCAAAATCGGCACGAACTTTCCGGACA
>NW_017259326.1:241736-253816 GCF_001594045.1 Atta colombica
ATATATATGTATATATAAAATGTGTGGATTTTAAATAAAATACAAAAAGCATTTCTTGTTGACTGTTAATGGCAATTGAACGGTAAATCGATATACAAATTATGAGAAACTGATATAGAAACTATGCAGAATATAATTAGATTTTTATAATACAGTCGTATGACTTTAAAATTTCTTGGAATAAATACGACCAAACATGTACAGTATACATTGGTGAAACTGTTGTATATATTTCCACTGTTTTATTATTGTACACTCTTGGGACAAAACTCGAGTTACTTACTCCAGATAAATATTTCAATGCTATGCTTACTTAAATCATATATAAGAAGATCGCTATACTAATTTAAATTTCACGTACGTACTTTATTTATTCTCATATAAACTATAATTTATTCTTCAAAATCTATGATTGTCTAATCTGTATATTCTTGTCTCTATTTTGTCTCTATATATAATTTTTACTGAAATTAAATTTTATTTTATTAAAAATATATCATTATTGTTTAGAATTTGTTTATAAAGATTTAAAGATTGAGGAATATTTATTTTTATTTCTTAACAAATGTATTATTCGATAATTTTGAACTATAACAGATATGAAAATTACGTTACTTAATTGAAAAGATTTATGATTTAGTTTCTCCTCTTATTTATTACATTATTTCTTCCTTCATTTCTTTATTGCGATGATTTCACATCAGATTTTCGTAACGATCGGTCGTCGACTAAAAAAAGAAAACGGTTATTAAATATAGAATTCATGGAATTCATCACGAATCCGCGTTCACACGTGTTGAGCAGTCGCACATATAAACACACTGCAAATCCAAATGTATAAAAAGTGATACATATGTGTATGATTAGTTTTCTGTATGAAAATGATATTACGTGTTTAAATGTATAAATCCTTTTTTATATGTAGTATACTTTGCAGTACAATCATGTATACTTATATATATATAAAACATAAGTCTTTCTCAATTTCATTTTACACGATTTAAATATTTTAATCCGGGAATATAATTGCCCATGATAAATTCGTTACATAACACGAATAAAATTGATTCTACAAAAATATTTTATTCTTCTCTTTTATTTCATGTATTACCTTATCTAATGTCGTACAATTTATTTTATGTTCTTTAACTTCATTGCCCAACGCGTAATGAAAATTATCGGTGATACATCCTAACTTAGCGTCCATAACTTGCGACGGCTATAATAAATGTAGTTTATCGATCTCGAAGTATATCTTTCACGAGCGCGTCCTTCCGCCGAACGCAACGACGATTCTTGTGTACGAGGTTCGGAACGCAGATAAATCTTCGAAACGGCGAGCAGAGCACCTACGGCAGGGTGTTCAGCTATTGAGCCGATCTCCAGGGCCGTATCCATCGATCTATTCAAGTTCACGGGAGCATGTCCGTGTGGCGCGGATTCGTGAAGCGAGTACCGAAGAGAGAGCGGGAAGGAGCTCGAGGGAGAGGAGGCGAATGCACCGGCAGCAGTAAGGACCAGGTGCATCCATAGGAGCCTGGGAAGCGCAAACTACGGCGAATGAAACGCCGGCAGATGCTACCAAGCCACATCGAGAGAGAGAACAGGCCTTCCGCGTCGTCGTCTATATATGCACAAGACGCATCCCGTCTAACGTCGTCGACTTTGTTTGCTCACGAGACCGTCGTTGGTGCATTCGAGCTCCGAATTCGTTTCCTCTCCTCTCGACCGCTGCGCCGGCCGATCGCGGAAAATTCATTCGCTCCAACTATGAGTTCCTACCAAGGAACGTTATCGTTCTCAAATTCAATCTGAGTTTATTACGTACGGAATATGTCATCCCTTTAATGTCATCATTTTAGCATAATTATAACAGATTTATACGAAAAAAACGATTTTGCTGAAATATCTAAAAATTTGAATAGATACATTCTGAAAAGAATTTTGTTGAAGTATTAAAATAATTATGTAGGAAACTGAAGCATGATGAGAAATAATGCTGCAAAAAGTCCTATTAATAATTATTTTGATCTGATATATATATAATAATTAATTTTGATTTAACAAAATTATTTTCAGATCTGTATCTAACTAAATTTTTAAATTTCAGCAAAACCATTCTCTCTCTTTTTCCGTGTATATTATTAGTACATAGGTATATTGTTAAGTTTTTGAAACTTGTCCGAGGAATAGAGATTAATTGAGAATCCTAAATAATTCCTGAATGAAAATTGTTTCCAAATTATGTTCTTGTGTATCGATGTTGTTTTTTAAAAAAATCGTATTCATTGTTGATTTTTCGGATAATCGAATTTAGGATATTGCCAGAGCTCGAAATCGCCATTTATCACGTCCATAATTGCGGCATAACGGGCCTGCAAGATTTTTTTTCTTTCCATCCTCACTTCGTTTTCTCCCCTCTCCCATTGAAAGTGTTGCTAAAAAATAAATGTACCGTTTCACATTACGTCCGGTCGCGCGCGCTGTTTCGTCACGTATTACGGACTTTCTCTGTAACTTTCACCGTAGACATTATGAACAATCACGCGAACGATCGTCTTTATTATTTGCACTGTATACTCGTGCAGTTACGCAATTGTTCGAACTGCTTTCACGACATCACGTAGGCTGTTTAAGCGAGGTAACTTGGAAAAAAAGCGAAATGTCGCTTTTAATAATGCAACACATTATTTAATCAAGCGAAAACGAGATTGCATCCCATATCGTATTATAAATCGATAACTTGAAACTTTCTTGCTATTTGAATATAAAATCGTATACTTCTTGATAAAAAATGTTTGGCATTTAATCGTTGATGTTTTATGTACGTAAGCGCTAAGATTATTAACTTTCGTGAAATTGTAGTAATTACTTTGTATAATATTTTGTAAAATTAAAAGCAAGCATGTGTTGAAGGACCCATTGTGTAGAATATTGAAGCCAGTTTTACGATGACGAATCAAACGGCGTAACTTAGGAACGATTCACCGCGACTTGCCATATGTTCGACATAAGATATTTTTTGTCTCGAATTTGACACTAATATGTTATAGGTTCCTTCTCTCTCTAAACTCTAATTTTGCGTAACAATTTTACTTAATATTTTTTTACAGATAGAATAAATTATTGATTTTTTTCCATTTTTTAATAAATAATTTATCTCAAATAACTTGATTTATAAAATATAATATTATTATTTGATAGAAAAGAAATTAAAAATCAAAATTGAAAATATTAAACTTGGCATTAAATTAAAAAATTTCTAAGAATAAATTCCAGCAAGTTTAGAGAGCATGAGTCTTCTTACAATAGAAAACAAAGATTTTAAAATTATATTAGCAGCGAAAGTGATAATTGAAGCCTTGACATAAAAAATAGCATAAGTGACAAAAATGTATAAGGATAGCAAAGTAAGTATGAAAATAGAAAAATATCAAGTATGTTCTTAACTTATATTTAATTTATTTTTATAAAATTTATAGTATATTTTTTGTCATCTGTTTTCGAAATTATTATTTATTATTCCAATATACCCTAATATTTAATATTATTTAAATTCTAATTAATTTGGTTGTATCGCCACTGTTTATGCATAAAGGTCGAGACGAATTAATAGACAAATGTCACGCGTCGTAACGGAAACGGACACACGTGAGACTTCTATCTTTTTACTTTCGAAAATCTTCCAAGGTGAAACGCTTGTAAAGAGATCGAAACGAAAGCGAGCGTGCTGTAGCAGTAACACGGGCCACACTAATTCGACTTCCCGTGCCAGAAGTATCTCCAAGAATTTCCAAGGGAACCTTGATGCAGTAACTTTCATCCTGCGCGACCTACCTCACGTATTTCCCCATAACTTCTTCGTAACCTCCTTTCGGTCTGTGACCCATGTAATCTAAATACATTCTGATATATCTTGGAACTAAAGAATCTACTTAAAAAGAATTGATATTATATAACCATTTAAATTTTAACGAAAAATTTCGAATTTCCGTTTATATTTCTTCGAAACAATTTTTCTTTAATATTATATATTTCTAGCCATAAAACTGGAAATCAAGGAAATGTCATTGAATTTTAGAATAGAAGAAATTTGTGACTTTGACTTTATATTTATAGGCTACATTCTTTTAAATCACCTACTTTTCACTTCGTATGCTTCTTATACGAAGCGTCACACGAAATATTGATCGCGCGTAGAGAACGTACGATTAATTTGTATTCGTTGAAGAAACCGAGGAGATATCGAGCAGATATCTGAAGGAGAACGAAGGAAAATGCTTGAAGCATAGTAGAATCGCGAATAAAAGGTTGTGCTCGTCTTTATCCCCAGCTTATCGGCTACGATTTATGCTCGTCGAAGGGCTCATTTCTCAAATTTCGAGCTCCCCTCCTTTTCACGCGGATCGGTGAAGACTCGTCCCCGCGGGACTGCATCGGCCGATAAAGGAAACCTGCATTGTCACGTAGGGCATATATCGTCTTAACGAAAAAGTCGCCGTCAGATAGTGGAACAAGGCGAGATAAAGTTCTTGGGAAAAGGGGAGAAGCATAGGAACGAGTAAAAGGACGTGAGGATGCAACTCATTACGACAGCTGTCTTCGCTGTGGGAAAAATCCTGCGGATGCACATCGGAAGCTGGGTTATCCCAATCTCCGAATCGCAGAAGTTCATTAATTGAGAAAATTGCTTTGTAAAATATATATTCTCAATCAGATTATTACATCACACGGATGATACGATTCATTAATCAAACACGTTCTCTCAGCTTGCATGAGAAATCGATTTTATGAGAAGTGATTCATGAAAACATTTATATATCTATATAGAAAAAGAAAAATGTAGAGAATATTTTTTTCTTAATCTTCTATATAACTTATTTGTCCGAAAAACATGTTTTTGTATTTAGTTTTGACATTTACAGCTATTTTTATATCAAGTTGTTTTTTGATTAAGAATTTTATTGGCTTAAACCTAAGCTATAAATTAAATTTGATTAATTAATGTCGTAAGCATAAATTTATAAATTTTTCAATTTTTACATCTTTGTACTTTTATCAACGTATCACTTCCCAATGATGCGATTCACTCAAAATGTTGCGCGTTAACACGATCAAAGCCCCTGGCGAGTATCTCATAGCCTTGGAGGAACATATGGTCCATGGGCTAAGGGCATCGTTCATTGGCCGACACGCAGACTCGTAATCTTGCTATTTATCACAGGATGCGAGAACGCGACGGTAATCTTCGTGCGTTAAGCCGGTCGCAGTAATCGGCTGAAAAATATCGATGGTAAAAAGGATTGACCGAGAGGAGAGAAAATAATTTTTCCGTTGGTCACGCACGTCAGGAAAATCGCTCTAAATACGAAAGATATTTATTCTGATGAAAACTACATGCGTGACACCTTTCGTGCACGATAAATAGGTGATATGAGGGTAGCAATTATCTCAGAAAGTGATTTCAGACGGCAATCCGTTAATGCTTAGCCGATCATTATTCAGTTTCAACACAAATGAATGAAAAGATATATATGAAAACAAATAAATTTATCCTTAAAATCTATATGTATTAATAGATTAACAATTTAATTTATTCGATATTAATTATTGATATAAACCTCGATATATTAAATAGAATTCTTTTGATCAAAAATATTTTCATCAATCTTTCCATGTTTAATTTCTTTATTGTTTAATTATCGACATTACTTTAGTAATTAAATCCTATCGAAAGAAAGAGCGACATTAAATTTATTCTGCTGATACTTATATTTCCTTAAGCCCGTGTAAATTTATCTCACCCCATCGTCACGCCATGAGAAATGCTTATTATGAAGCGACTTGCGTGTTTCAAACGCCGATAATTATTTAACGGCCTTGCCGCATCGCTTAAATGTCGTAAACAGCGACACAAGTCATTAAATAAATTACTCTGTTATGCGCGTTATAATGTAAGCATATTGTGATACTATAGCTTCTATTATGTTATGTGCGTGCAAGTGTATATGTGTGTTATTATACTATAATTTTCCCTCTTCACGAATACTTACCGTGCTGTATATACCTTCGCTGATCGTCTCGCTCGCGTACAACGATTGTCCTCGTGGTAAATCACTATCTTTCGGACGTTCGGTGCAACAAGAAAAATGTATAATAATGAGACACATACTTACGGAGAGAAAAGGAAAAAAAAATATCGAAAAGTGGACGTAGGAGAGAGATGGGAAATCCATTAACATTACAGAGTCAGTCACCGTTGGATATTCATTATTTATTAATTAGCTAATATTATTCTGAAAACGTATGAACATTTGTACATGTGTTTTGTATCATGAGGTACTTGTGTATGGCGTTCGTCATATACGTAATCGGCGCAGTACGGGTGCACGAGTGCGGACGCACCCGTATACAAATCTACGCGGTTTGCATGATCGAGATCCGCTCGAGCTTTTTATTTCACGGCTTCCCTCGCTTCTTAATTCCCTTTGAATTTGTCTCGTGGCGGCAGTGTGCTCCTCTCGAAAGGGCTAGTAGTAGTTACAGAGTTAATTGTATTTTTATATGAGAATGCGCGCGCAAACCGCGACTCGCGGCTGGATGGCTTCCCCGATGTTGCCGATCGGCAACGAGCTATAACAAGTATTGCGATTCGGCAATCTTGGACAATTGCCGATTTTTTTTTTCTTTCATCTTTTCGGAATGATTTCACCTCTGCGAGGCACGTAAGACTCGTAATTGTATCGCGCAAGTATCGCTGGAATGTGGCCATCCGAGAATGTTTGCCACCTTGTCTTTTTATACTAAAGCTTGATTTCTTCTGCATTTGACAAATATGATTCGATCACATTCAGCGTTAAATACGCGTTCAGGATATGCATTTAAGCAAACATCTCGCATTTCGTGGATCTCGATTGTCACACTCATAAGACGATACATCGTCGATTGCTCGTGAGTTTTTCGCGGCGAGATATAATAGTAGCCGCCACGCAGCTCGTTGATTGATTTCTCACTTAGAATTTAAATATATAATATATATAGATTCATTTATTTATATATATATTTATATATTTATACCAAAAAACATTCGTTCACAACGAATTAGAAAACATAAAAATTTAGCTAGAAGACGCATAATACAGTACATTGGACTACACCTAACATTCGACTTATCCTTTTTCTTATCCCATATACGCTGCTCTGCTCATTCATTTGTTATTTTTCATTCACTCTCTCCCTTTCTCTCTCTCTCTCTCTCTCTCTCTCTCACACACTCATTCACTCTCTTTCGCTCTCTACTTTTCATTCGGTTCCTCTTTCGTTTTATAAATCGCATCAATATATTGCTTCATCATCAGGTAGATGTTGTCTAAGTCTAACAACGATGTGGACTCGCTGATAGCGGGGCAGGAGTCAACGAGGCGATCGGCTATTAATTATTATTGCTGCAAAACAAGGAAAGGGCGAACGGTAATCATTACCGCGTAATTCGCAATTAAATCCACGACTATCGATCTTCGTCGTCGTGGTCGTCTGATCGCTCGTTTTCTTCATTTTTTTCAGCTCTGCTGTATCGCTACGCAAGTCTCTCGATTCGCGCTTGCTTCGCCAAACTTTTTTTTTTATCTCGACGTTGATTAGCTTTCTATAAGGATGCGTATCAGTTGATTATAAATCTTTAAACGATGTTTAAACTGACGATGTATAATTCGCTCGGCAATAAACCAACATGATAATGCTGATGGAACAACATTGTAAATTATAAGTGAAAGAAAATTCATAATTTTTAAATAAAATTTTTATAATTTCAAAAATCTTAATTGATGTACTTTAGTTAGATCATCCGAAAAAATTCAAAGAGACTCTAACTTATCATCCCCCGAAACAATCAAATCGCGTGCGAGATCAAAATTTTTTGCCTCATCCGAAGGAATTCCGCGGGACATCCTTATCTTGTCTCTCGATTCTTCGATTATTTATTTATTTATCCTTTTTTGCACTTGAGTCGTCCAAGCGCGGCGAGCGATACCATCATCGCTATTGGCGAAGCATTCGCGAATCGAACGATTCTTTTCGTCGAGTCCACAACAATTTGCTAAATTACAGAATGCCCAAGGTTACAAGTACGCGACGAGAAGCTGGCGTGGGAGAGGAAACAGGACAAGGGACAGGGGGAGGGGGAGGAAAGGATTACAGAAGGGAGATGGTGGGTGTAATGGTACAGATCGGGAGGATGGGCTATTCGCCACGATCAGGATATTTCATGGAATCTCGCGGGCGCGTACATGCCCACGTGTCCGTACTCTGATATTAACTAAATTGGCCAATAAAAGCGCGAGAAAAAATGCCCGTGCAAACAGTATATAAAACGGAAGGAATTCACGGATTTCGAACATAAAATGGCTGAAAACGTTCTGCTCGCCGGAATTAATGAAGCTCGATCACGAATACGCGAAACAAATATAACGTGCATTAACCTGTGTTCGGTACCCATGAATCATACGCCATATTTCAAACTTCGCATAAATGTGGTATATCGTATAAGGCAAGGCTAAATTGCTTCAACACAATACATGATTTCGTATTGCAAGGAAAAATATTTTCGAAGCACTTGAGAAAGTAATTCATGAATCTTTTAACGTTTCATGTTTCCGTTTTACGTGTGTGTATATATACATACATATAATCTTAAATATGAGATAACAGTGTTAATGCGAAATTTACTCGTCTTATAATGATACAAAGTATAATTGGATTTCGCTGATAGTACGATATACCCATACATCAAATAATACATGCAATATATACACTATGTAATTCATAAAGCGTAGAATGAGTGCGTTGAATAGAAAAAAAAAACGTAAGGAAAGGAGGAAACAAAAAGAAAACAAAAAAATAGCTTTTTAAATTTATTTAAGGACAATTTGTTTTGAGAAATAAAATATAAATTTGTGAAAACAAAAACTTCCGCGTTATTATTACTTATAAAAACAAACAGTAATACATATTATTAACTAATTATATTCGTCATCTTTTCTGCTTGCTTTTCTCAGTTTACTTTCTTTAGAATATTATTATATAATACAAATCCGGTGTACATAGATACAGATATCGTTACATGTTTACTTGAAATAAGGAAGTAAGTGAGCATTAAATCTTATACAATGAAAACAATTATCTCTTTCAAGTTCTATTATTAAAATATTAAAATTCATGACTAGCAGTATAAAAAAATCTATATGATGCCAGTTGAATCCTAAGATGCGTAAAACAGAATTAAAAATCTTTTTAAAATTTTGCAACATATTAATGTTTATATTATGTAAGTTTTGAAAAAAATAATCTTGTTTTGCGTAATGTTGAAAATAATTTGAATTCTATTTCTGTAAGACCTTTCATATTGGAATTCTCCGAGAATAATCTACTTTAAAATACAATTTTTGCAATTTTCTATCAAAGAGATTACGCATCCTAGGTTAACATCTTTAAAAGAGTGGAGTGAACATGCAAAATCCTAAAAAGTCATTATTCGGAAACTTAAAAAATGGCCTGAAAAATTATGATCTCGAAATCACCGTAAGACAAACTTAGAAAAAATAAAAACACTTATATATCTCGACCGGTTCGATTAAGCACATTTAGATTCGGTTCAGACCCTTATTGAGATCTGATAATTTCGATTTGGCTCGCGTAAAGTAGTCACGGCAGTGTCGTTGCGCGAAGCTTAGCGCCGAAACAGTGTCTCCAGATAATGAGGAATATATTTTTCCTGTAATTTTTGAAGATACATAAAGTCGAAAAATTTCACGATCTTAATATTATTGGAACCAATAATTTTATTTTGTTTAATTTAATGTTGCTGCGTGTATCTTAGCGCCGAAATATTATCAGTCTCCAGATTATATTGGTTTGGAACAGTTTTGTGCCATTTTTTAAATTTCGTAACATTTTCAGGATTTTGTACGCTCGTTTAGAGGAATAGAAAACGCATTGTTTTGTATTTGGAATGAAATTAATGTCAATATACTTATAATTGAAATATCATTCACTATGTCACAATAATCGCACACTATTCCGCATTCTCTCTCTGTGGAACTTTATAATTTACCGACACGCATAGCTATGGCACAAGAGACATTTAAACAAGAGGTGTGTGCTTCTTCCGACACCGAACGGAATAAAAGTGCTTCCTTCAATACCGAATTAACCGGACGACTAGAGAAAAGAAAGATCTGGCTATACTTCAAAAAAAAAAGGAATATTCAAGTATAGCGTTTCGCGAAGAGGTCACCAGTAAGTAAAACTTAAGAAATCATCAACATATAATATTGAGCGCACAATACAGTCATAGAAACAAAATTTTTTGACAATTACTATCTATTAGTAAAATCCAAATTTTTTATGATTAAGACTTTCAAAACAATGTGCGGGACATGCACACCTGATGTAAATAGAATGATGTAATAGCATATTTTGTAAAAATTTATATTTTACGAGAGATTAAATTGATGATTTATACAAAGCGTATAATATTAAATGTAAATAAGTTTTGTACATATAATACACTATACCGCAGCAATCGTCCCGGTCAGTCCGGTCGAAGGAAGCAACTTTTATTCAATGCGCAAATTAATTACTTTTTAATATACTCTTTGAGAAAATGCCCATGAAATCAGAATCACATTTTTTTAGAGGGTTTTTCCAACACCATTAATATTACTGTTCATTTTGTAGTTCAAATCGCGTTTATATGTACATATGTCTTATCATTATTCTTAAAATATAATATATAGAAACAACGTCCTCGAATACAATTCTTCTGAAATCCTTCTAAAATCCTCAGAATAAAAAAACGAATAAGAAACTTAAACTCCATTTTTCTTCTTTTTTCAGAAATAATGATCTATCTAGAGAAATATTAAAACGTTCGCGTAATGTTTCCGAGTTTTGAAAATACTGATTTATTACTTGATTACGGAATTATAATTTCTCAGGATTTTTTGTTTCTCGAAACATTGTTTCTAGGTTGATTTCTACATATGTAACATACATTGGAATATCTAGGGGATCATTCCTTTCTTTTTTTTTTTCCAAAGAAATCTTATAAATGGACCCAAAGACCATTTAAACAACCTAAAACACTGTATTTGTTAAAAGAATTATTAGATATTCGAAACCTAAGATATGTATTATCCTACTGGCCTAATATATCATATGTAAATTTTAGAAAATAATCCCCCAGTGTACACACACACATTGTATAAGCGTTCACTTATACGAATACGTAGCACATAGCATGCCGGGTTAATCATCATTAGTCATTTTTCACAATAGGCGTTTTCTAAATGAATGAAATATACAGGGAATATCATAATACAATAATTTTTATCAATAATAATAATAATAATACGGAATAATATTATATAATAATCGAATAGTCAATAATAAAGAAACAAGCGAAGTGCACATTTGCGCTTCGAGAACAACTATACACAAAACTCTTGACAAAATTCTTCACGTATATAGAGGAAGCATACTAATAATAAAAATATCGTTATTAATAAAATGTTCTTATTATATGCTTCACTCATATATTTTCTTTGCCATCTTCCAAGACCGAATTTTATTCGGAGACGAATAAAATTGCGAACAAAAGTATTATTCTCCTTTCGCCCTCACATACAATGTACGATTGTTTTACAAAACAGTGATATGGCTAGATCGCAATTGGAATTTTCTTCTCAATTCGCGTTACGATTTATTCGCGTTTACGATTATTTTTTTTTATTAAAATCGAATGTACAGTAACACTGTTTGTGATATGTGTCTAGAAAACGTACGTCACTCTTCTAGAATCTTCGCGTCTTATAGCGAATTCGATTGCGCACTAACTACTAGATATAGAAATGTAATATAAACACTCTAATTGACGAAATAAAAATGTCAAATGTACATTCTATCAAATAGCGCTAAATTATTGGCTCAATTTTACTGCGAGTAAGTCTTTTCGTCAATTTGTGTACATTTCTATTTGCTTTAATATTTATATATAATGCTTATATATATATATATATATATAA
>NW_017259326.1:253916-256253 GCF_001594045.1 Atta colombica
TTCGTACATTTTTGTTCAATTTTAGATTACAACGTCTTACAAATCGATTTAACCGGCGGGCGATTTGGAAAATGCGAAAAAAAGTAAAAAAATAAAAATTTTTACACTTTTATACAATTATATCTTCTAAACATTTGGATTTATATTATGGATATTCGGATAAAGAAATGATCTTCATCGACGGCACATAACGCTTAAGCATTTATCCGTTAATACTTAAAATGCAATGTGTGGAAATACGTCGTTTCGCCCGCACGGTCGCTTGCTACCTTTACAGTATTATTATTATTATTATTATTATTATTATTGCATTGGCTCTTTTATCTTTTCTTTTTTCTTCATCCATTCATCATTAAATACCTGAACTCTGAGGTAGACAGTTCCGGGTTGACATTACGTAGTAAAAATGGCAAGAGTGTGATATATCATTTACCATGTTACCGTGTTACCGTTATATATTAAACGTCGATATTATTATGTTTACCTTTCTTTAATAAACAGAATAGGGCTCGAAAGGATATCACGCTTGCACTTATGACATATGAATACATGATGCACTGCTGTGTGCATACATTCTCTGATTCTATCTTTACACATGTCTATGCGTGGTTTTTTACAGGATATTTCTAAAATGACATTATTTTGTGATTGCAATGACGGCCAGCTTCGAACATACGCTAATGTGTATGTCTGTTAAGTACAGTTGTATCTTAGAAATAAAGAATAAAGGAATGTTAATTACATTTCCTTACTTAAATTTTCAATGAATGTGTCCCTCTTTCTCTCTCTCTCTCTTTCTCTCTGCAAATATAATATTTTTTTAGAAATACCCTGTATATGGTATTTATCGTAACAGTCACGCAATCTTTAAGACACCTACAAAATTATTAATATAAGTATGCTATTAATTAATTATTAATTATGTTACTATTATGTTAATATTAGATATTATTAATAATATCTGACAGCAAAAAACAGGTTATAATATTACTGCAGTATTAAGTATTAAACGTTATTAATAATACCAATATTATAAATTTGTTGAAAAAGCTTTAACAAACAATTTGGAATATGCAACGAAAATCATAAAACATTTATTTTTGATTTTTTTATTAAAAGGACTGAATGCCTAAAAAATGCGGACCGTAACGATAAATGCATGAACCTAATATATAAGATATAAAATATGTACAATTATATTATATATAAACAGATTATGTTTGTAATGGAACAATTGCAGAACAAATTTAATTGAAAGATCAACATAATCGACATTAGAGATAATTCTCTTTAAACAACAACGATTGAATGAAGATTTAAATACTTAAAATCGCGTGAAATTATTGGCGCACCTGAAATCGGTCGCTCCATTCGACAACAACTGACGGAAACAATTATGCGTACCAGGGCGTTATTTCGTTATAATGACGTGAACGTTTACCCACAATTGCATGCTTGCGTGCGCCGAACGACGCGTGGCTCGAAGGGAAATTCGCTCCAAAGGGTCGAGATCGCAGCTTCGATGATTAGCTCGTTTTGCCAGTAATTAATCAGGGATCGATTAATCAATGACGTCAATATGAGGAACGATTGAGCTGCGAAAATATCTAATTGGCAAATTTCAATACAGAGAATATATGAACCTATCGACAACAATCACTAATAAATAGTTAATACTTCAAGATATTTAGTATAACAAAATATGTTAATAAATAAAATAAAAATATCAAAATACTATTACTTCTCAATAGAGTGCGTGTTACTAATGTTAAAACATTAGTTGACTAATAGTTATACTAATAAATTGAATAAAAATTCATTGATGTAATTGAATATAATATAAAAATTCAAAGAAAAATATAGATGGAATGTAGATGTATAAATAATTTAAATAATATAGCATAGAATGGCTCAAATAATATAAAAACAAAATTATGTAGTTTCATTTACATAATTTTTTGTTTTTAAATAATTTAAATTTAATATGTAACTTATTTATATTTCATAATTTATATATAAAATCATAAAAGAATTTAATTTTTCTTTCAAATAAAAAAAAATCACATTATCAAGATTTTTTATGAAGATAATATAAAAATGGGAGCGAATTCAATTCGAGCAACGCACAGATCGTATAATTAAAGTTTATCTAACTTTTAATTAAAATATTTAAATTAACAAATGAGGCACTGATGTGAAAACGTGCCCGGTCAACAATTGAAATGCACATCAAAAGGAATGTAAGATACCGTTATAGATAGAAACCTTAGAAATTTTCTTATCAATCGAAATTTATCGGAATTATTCGAAAATAAAAATATTTAAATTTGATAAAAA
>NW_017259326.1:256353-275428 GCF_001594045.1 Atta colombica
CAATTAAATAGAATAAAAAATATTTTTAAAAAAGCAGGAATAAATTTCTGCTCATCGATAAGATTTTTATGCCAATTATACTAAATGTTTCTATTTCTGATAAAAAGATTTTTATGTTTTCTTTCAATCAAAGAACAGTAAGGGTTTTATTATTCTGATATTGATTTATATCAATTTTATCTTTACAAATTATGTTAATATAAATAATAATAATATTAATAATTATAATATGATTATAATGTAGTTATAATTATTAATATTGTTTAAAAAATTATTACGTTTCTATCCATAACATGTTGCATGCATTCTGAAATGAATACGTATATATACATATTCATATACTGTAGAAATGTATGAATATGTATATATCACATTTACAAAAAAAAATATGAAAATATGTGCATAATGACAAATTTGTACATAATTAGTAAAAGTAAATTTTAATAACTGTAGAAATTTATGCTGATAAAGTACAAAATAAAATATGGTTGTAAATGCATAATTATTAAATAGTAACTTTAATACCAAAAGTATAAAAAAGTATAAAACAAGTACATTTATTGGCCTTTCTCTTACGATTGTAATTTCATATTAAACAACCTTTTTTTATTTCATACTATTATCAATAATTATAATATAATAATAATATACACTTATATTTTTTTCAATATACTTTGTACAGTTTGTAAGTTCAATATCGTGTCTATTTTAATTTCCCAATCACTTATATGACATTTCTAATTCTTTCGAGATCGTCATCAGAAACATTGGAAACATTATTGAATTAAAGTCAATTGAATCAAATAATTAATGTGACAAAAACAATAGAAAAAAATTTCACGCCATTTTGTCGAAATCAATTCTTAATATCGTAATGATACTTGTTCTATTATTATGAAAATATCATACATAATGATTCATTCTTTTTATATTATGTGTGTAAAATCAGTTTCGGTTTAATCTTTCCATCAAATTATTTTGGCTTAGAGAATATTGAGCTTCTTCAACTCAAATAGACATTAAGCATTTAACGTTATGTATCGGAACTGTCCGAAAAAAAAAGAAAAGTTTTTGTTCTCGCAGGACACATGTATAATGAAGAAAATTTATTCCCGATGATAATCATCGAATCTTATTTTACTGAGATTATCATTATACTAGTTTATCATAAATTACAATAAGCGTAAAAATAATCATTAATTAATTTAGCGATTATTATATGATCGAATCTTCAATTAAAAAATTACAGAAAAAATAAAAATTGCGAAACTGTCATGGATAAAAAGACGATGTCCTTTGGCCGGCAAGAAATCTTACCTCGCGTTTTGTTATTAGGATGATCTCGAGGCTGCGCATCCAATCGATCGTAGACATCGCAAGGACATGTCTTTATAACTCCATGCAGTTGCTATTGAATTGCAACCGTTGAACGTTGACCCGTTGAACATTGTTGGGCCGTTGAGCGTTGCCTCGTTGAGCATTGAATCGTGAATTATTGAGTCGCTGAGCGGATTGCCGTTGGTTGTTTATCCGCGTTTTTTTGTTATGTGTTTCCTGATGTTTCCTCATATGGTCTTGTCTGATGAATCCCTTGCCGCAAGTATCACATTTAAACGGTCTTGTACCAGTGTGGATACAGGTGTGCCGTTTAAGATCAGTTTTATGTGCGAACACTTTTGGGCACGTGATGCATTGGTGTTTTCTGGCTAAAGCGTGCATTTCCAAATGCTTTTTGTTCCTCTCTTCGTTTGAAAACCGTTTGCCGCACAGGGTGCATTTAAACGGTCTAATGCCCGAATGAAAGCTCTTGTTGTGCTGCGTCAAATAGCAGGGCTTGTTGAAATTTTTATTGCAATCGAGACACTTGTAGACGCCGTCTTGCGAGATATAATTAGCACTGATAGTGGTGACAGTTTGCTTGTTCGTATTACTTTTGCTTTTACGCTCTTTCTTTGGCTGCAAGCCGATATTTGGATCCAAATCCTCCTTTGCTTGGCTTACCGGCATTAGATGATTGTTATTCTGTATATCAATTTTTCGATCGAATTCATATCTCAACAACGTAATTTCTATATCTTGATTTTGCTGCACCATATTGTTTCCATTTGTTTGCAACATCGTCATGTCTAGATTATTCAACGACTTGTAACGCATTGGCGAAAATGGATCATAGGTCGATGTTGAAGCTTCAAAGGACTCTTGAGGAGTGATCTCCTCTACATTTAGCCCCCCCACGTTAACGGTCTGTGTCTGGCTTTGATCTACGACAAATTCGAATTCTGAGAAATTCATGATGGTATTGAAACCGGGCAACAAGCGACGTCGTGGCTGCTTGTTTTGGTCGTTACCAATAGTAACTAGCTGCATGGTGGTAGGTGCTTGGGTAGATTCCAGTGGGACCGCCGGGATGTTGGTAGTAATTGTAACGTGGGGGGGCAAGGCGTTTGGGTACGGCTGAGGAGGCATCGTAGTACCCCCCATCACCGTGGATGAATTCATTGCTGGATGGCCCGAGCCGGGCGGCGAGTTCATGTGATGAACCGGGTGGGATGATGAATCCATTGGTGAAGGGCAATTCATGTGCGATGCCGCCGGTGGGGCCATGGTGGGCGAAGTCGTGGAATGATGCACCGGCTGGCCCGACGAACCCGTTGGCAGGTGAAGTTGCTGCTGTTGCTGGAGGCCCATTTGGTGAGGCGCAGTACCCATTTGTTGCTGATGGTGTCCCGCCAGTGGCGATGACACCGGGGAATTGATTATTCCTAGAGGGATCAGTTGCGGCTGCTGCTGCTGCTGCTGCTGCACCAGGACCGCTAAAGATTCGCTGCTGCTGTTGCTGCTGGAATTGTTGTTGCAGAGCGTGGTGGGCGTGTGAAGCAGGCCCCCCGTCGCCTCGCCCGAGGGACCTGCCATCAAGTTTGGGGGACTCCGCGAAGAGTCCGGTGGAGATCGCGCGGGAGCGCAACCACCCCTACCGCTTGTTGAATGACCAGCGCTATTATCTCTATTGGGATGATGATGACTGGTGAGCGGTAGAGTTGCTGGATCAGGATCCTTTCCATTCTTTACAGCATTCTTGTGGAGCGTAGTGTTATAATGTCTCTTCAGATGCCCTGAACTTGTAAACCACTTGTTGCACGCAGTGCAATTGTATGTCTTTGGACGGCGTGGCTCGTTGCTTTTCCAAGATTGATTCGCCAATGGTGGCGCTTTCGGTGTTTGCTGCACGAATCCAGCCGATATCTGATGGCTCGGTATTGGTTGCGTGCTTGTGAGTATCGATGAACCTTGAGGCCCGTGTTCCACAGGCATATGTTGACCGCGCATGTATTGATCCTGATCAGCGATAGGTGGAACATTGTTTATGGAACCCATTGACGGGTGTCCAGCATAATCATGAGTCATAGTTTGCCAGTTCAACATAGAACTTACCGAAAGCGATTCTATTCTCTGTGACTGCTGTTGTTGCATCACCTGTTGATGATGCATCTGCATCTGAAGTCCTTGTTGTTGCTGTTGTTGCTGCTGCTGCTGCTGTTGTTGCTGCTGTTGCTGCTGCTGCTGCTGCTGCAATCTCATAATCTCCTCTTCGTATCGATGCACCTTATGAGAATCCAAATCAAGGATCTCAGCTTGCTCTTCAGGCTGTTCCTGCTTCATTTCGGCCTTGATCGTCTGTACTCCGTTATAATCGTAACTAGATTGTTGCGGTTGATTCGAGAGAGGCGGCGACGGATGCATCTGCTGGCCCTGTTGCTGAGGACTATTGCCCAGTTGCTGATACTGAGGCGCGGATGGATACGCGGTAGGCGAGTCCAAATGATTCGTTCTCATATGCTCACCTAATTGATTCGTGTCCTCATACACGGCGCCGCACTTGTCGCATTGAAAAGGCGGGCTTTGCGGGCTAGTAGAGTTAGAAGTCGTGCGATCTGAGGGATACAATTGTTGATGTTGATACGGATGATAGCGAAAACCACCATCGCGACTGCCGTTATTCTGGCTGTCTTCCTGTGATGGCGAAAAGTGATGAGACAAGATGAAAGTCTGATCGTTCTGCATGAAGTAGCTGCCCTCGCTATACATTGGAGTTCGAAAGTGATGATCGTATGGCGAACATATAAGTACAGCAGACTGTTGTTGTGTGTGAGATTGTTGTGATTGTTGCTGCTGCTGTATTTGTTGCGAGGATGTTGAATCTTGAGAGGGCGACATCGATGATGCTTCACTCGTGTCCGCCGGCACGTTGTCCCGGCTCACGTGACTATTATGATTACCAGTCTTGCTATGGTTATTATTGCTCTCTTCCTGCTGTGTCTTATTAGCCCACTGATTTAGCAAATTTTCGTGTTGATAACGCAGATGCACCTCCAGGCTCTTCTCGCTCTCGAATTTTACACCGCAATCCTTGCAGTGAAGCTTCGCATTCGAACTACCGTCTACGTATTGTTGCTGTTGTTGCTGCGTCTCAACGGCACTCGTCATCTCACTCATATTGTCCTCTCCCTTCGTTTCGACCGTCAAGTCACGCACTTCAATCGTCGTTTACTCGTGATACACACGATCAAACAGTAGTTTATGCACAACGCGAACAGAATGAAACTGAACGAAATATACATGAGTACCTGACATGCGCCTTTATGCGCGCGCGCAAATAAGATAATCTTCCTTTCCCTTTCTTTCTGTTTTCGATTGTTTCACCTTGCCACCTCCTGAATTGCGCCTCGTATAGAACGCGATAGAATCACATGAAATATATGAGCACGATGATGACGGAAATAACGCGAAGCGGCACTGTTGAGTGTCACATGTACGGATTCAATCTCAGTAGAAGCGAAACAACACGCCTTTGACTGACAGTTGAGCCGGCAGCGATAGGGTAGGGATAGATGGGGGAGAGGCTTTTCAAACAAAAAAAAGAGAAGGAAATAGAAAACAAAAAAAACCGGGGGATACAGCGTGTTCTACATTTATCATATGACTGCACTGACTCTAAACGCGAATTTCCATCTCAATGTCGCTCGAAAAATCGCGATCACCGCATGCGGCATTGTCGGCCTCGACTAGACGACGTGTCGACGACGACGTCGACGACAGCGAGACGGTACCACTTGCTAAATTCCACCTTGATGCCGGGACGCGGCTTTCGATAACGAGATTCGAATGATGCCGGTTACCTCGGCGGCCGAACGAACAAAACAAAATAAAAGCGAACGCGCGTATCGCTCATGATTTACATATCGAGTGGCACGCCAGTAGCCTTTGTATCTGCATTTTTCGATTCGGAGCAAGGTCGCCTTCGTTTGATGAGACGGTGTCACACAGTGTTCCGAAAGAAGAATTTGAATTTCCAAAACAAGTTTTAAATTCCCGACGATCTTTATTTTAAAAACTGTCACGAGCGCGGTTCACTTTACACTTTGTTTATTACAATCCGCAATGTCTACTTCTCGTATGTAGTAGTTTACTCAGAGTTTCTCTGTTCACAATTGATCGTGGGTGTCTGAAAAGTGATCACCTGACGTTACGTATTCCGGTATACAGGTATACTGCGAGAACGACAGAAGTGAAGCCGCAAACACAATGAGACGCAACCACCTCAACCTTGCCGTCACCCCTCCGTTCGGTCTCCCCCACTTTCCCACATCTCTTTTTTTCTTCTCCTTTTCTCTTCTTCTCTTTCTCTCACTCTTCTCGGATTTACACTTGCTCACTACTATCGTAGAACCGTGTCGTACGAACGCCGGCACTAGTCTGTTCTGTCGTTGAAATTCTGTAGTTTCGAGACCTCGCGCCAAGGCACCATTCTCCTCCCCTCATCCCTCCCTCGCCCGTGTTCCGCCCCACACTGCTTCCTTCGCCAATACTCGCCACCCCCTCTCGTCGTCACTTGCCGACTCTTCGAATTCTACCTTTCTCTCTCAGACTTCCACACGTTTCCCCTCGTTCTCTAATCATCTCTCTCCCACTCGCTCTATCATTCTCTCGAACGTCTTTCTCCTTTCTCCAACACATCAGCGAATCATGTTTTTCTCCCTTTAACGTTATAAAACTTTCTCTTTCTCTCATGAAGGCTTCATCGTTCCATCACGCTCCCTTCATTGGAAGAACTCTTATCCTTCTTGCTTTCTCCGTTATATTCTTCTCTCGCTCTTTCTCAGTTTCTCTCTCTTCCTCTCGCTTAAACTTCTCCCTCCTGTCTCGTCCAAATACTTGGCCGAAACACGAATCTGTCTCTCTCCTGCCTTCTTCTCTTTTGCTTGCTTACTCCTGTCCCTCCTCGGTGTACCAACCCCACTACTACACTACCTTCGACTACAGTCGATCTTCTCCGATTCTCGCCTGAAGAGGGATAGGCACGCACGACAAAACGGTGGAAAGCGACAGCCAACCAAATTTGAGAGCTCCTTACCCCTCCTGGCTTTCGTCCTCCCTCTCCTTTCCTTCTAACAAGTATTTGGCTATTCTCTTCCTCTTGCTTTACTCGTTCTTCTCACTCACTCTCGACAAACGACGAATCCTACAGGAGATGCTGCGCGTTTTGTCTCTCTCCGTTAGTCCCATCTTTGTCAGACTTAAATGTGTCCTCTTTCAATTACGACGCTCGCCGTTACGTACTTCCTCTCTCTTCTACGACGCGACGCGGCGCGTCTTCGGAGAGAGAACACGATGGACGGACGTGTGCGCATGGCACGGGAATCCTTGCTCGTCTGCACGCCCGCGTATCGGCCGCGCCGGCCGGTCTTTCGTCCTTATTCACCAACTTTATACAGCGAGATTCTAGAGATGGATCTTTCAAATCAGATACGCGCCGATTTTTTCGAGCAACGTATCTTTACACATATCATATGAGCATCCATCATATTTTTTAAAAATATTAATTTTTGACATATAAATTTGACATATAAATTGATATTAATGAATTTTCAAATATTTTATTAATTTATTACCGAGAAGAGAGAGTCTACATAAAATTTTAATTAACTCTCGTTACTTTTTTGACTTTGAGAATAGTACTTTGATGTATGAAGGAATCCTGCAAAGAAAAATCCTCGTAAGCACTTTAACGTGTTTAGATCATCACGCAAACCAGTCCATGACTTCGCGTTTCTTTGTCAAAGAATCTTTTCGAATGATTTGAAGATTACCTAATTCCACCGAATGATAAGCGTAACTCTCGACAGTTTGCCTAACTTTTTATTAATCCCCGAGCCACGAACCCTTCGTTGCTTGCGTAAAAAGTGAGAGGGAATTATCCAGCGATAACGAAACTCTTTTTCGTCCTTTGCCTCTCTCTCTCTCTCTCTCTCTCTCTCTCTCTTTCTCTCCCCTCTTCCTCCATCTAGCTCCGCAAAGTAATTCAATTGAATAAAAAAAAATGTGAGTAACCTTGCATTTTTTGTGACATCTTTTTTTCACACGCGAACATAGTTCTCCTCGGCCTGTGCATTTTGCCTATGGAATGTGACACGATCTTCTATTCCTCTTACCCTTCGTCTCTGCCCTAATCTAACTGTATCCACCACCACGCGCGTTTAACCCTTTACTTCAACTATGAATATATTTATTGCATTGCACGACGGCCTGATGTAAGGGGAGAGAACCTTGCTGCATGTGGGCGATGCAGAGCACATGGTGTCGAAACGAATGAGTGTCATCTGACTGGTACCTTTAAATGATCAGCATTAAGAATCAGGTAGCGTGGAGCGATTAACCTTTTTGCTTCAAATGTATGCGATATATATACCTACGTTCAGCTGAATTCGAGAATTTCGCAATGAACAAGAAGGCGGAACAACTGTCTGGTTTTCCGTTATCTTTCTGATTGCATTATATATTATATTAATTTATAAAGAAATAATTAATTTTTATATTTTAACTGCATCCACAGTTATACGTATCGCATTTTATAATTATATGTTTTATTTATTTTATTGGTATTTATTAATAATTTAAAAAAAAGAGATTTAATATTCTATAATTAAAATATTACAGAAAGTTCTTAATATTTTCGCCATATTTGTTAAATATTTTCATTAAGAAACAATTGATATTAAGTAAATAAAAAGTCTCATAATCAAGACAAAAGCACGAGAATTCTGTCATTTTAAGTAAATATTACTTTCTTTAATAGTTCCGTAAGTTCTAATTAAGAAATACTTGTTTTTCGAATCGTTTGCAATTTTCTTTATTCTTTTGATTTTACTATTTTTATCCACTGACACGTTAAGATACGTCGAAAAGGTCATCAACCAGTTCGGAGGGTGATGGTAAATTGAATCGACCTAAGCACAGCCACCCTTCCACGAATTTCGCTTTGGCAGTTCCTCGCCACCCCTCAACCTCCACTCGGCATTTTCGATGTGGACGCTGAGCTGACCGAACCACTATCAGCTAGATATTCGCTGGCGTAGCGTTTGCGCCCCATTTTATTAAGTCTTATCCTGGTCCCCAAACCTCTGCAGTCCATGTCACGAAGTCCTACAGCGCAGAACTTCTCGTAACACGTGCGACAACACCTTCGTCGCACGTAGACTCTTTCTTTTCCTTCTCTATCCTTCTTATTGTCGTATAATGAAATTGTTTTCTCTCTTTTGAGTATTTTTCTTACATATATGAAAAACAATGGCTTTGCTCGCAAATCAATAAACATGTGATAAAGAAGAGATAATAAAACAGTTTAATTTAAATGAAAAAAATCAAGGATTTGAGATGCTTCAACGATCGTAAGTTAATTTATTTCTAATCTATTTTATAAAATTTCAAGCTTTTTTATTAAGACATTCTAGATAAAAAATTGAAAGCTTATGGCAATAATATCGAATTGGAGAAAAGTCTGCAGATAGTCTACAGTTATAATTTCTAAATTACTAATTAGAATTTATATTACACTATAGTTTTGTCTTTTATATTTATTGCAAAGAAGAAAATTTATAATGACAGACGAATTATTGGTTGATCTCTAAACAGTTATCTGTTGCATTTACAATATCATTGTCTTTCAACAGAAATCTTATTACAATTTAATATGATCTTTTCTAGTTAGAAAAATAATACAAAAAAAATAAAACTTTCGGTGAAAAGAATTTTCTTTACAATTTTTTTCGACGCATGACAGAAGCCTTCGTAAGCCACATTTCCGTGGCCCCAATCTCGCGAAAAAACTTGGAGGCCCGTCTAGTCGTCAGAGATCGCGGACAGTAATAAAAAATATTCCGCGAGCTCGGCAAAGGGGGATGAGGGTCGACCACTGGGGTTCCATCATTAAAGGAAATTATAACAAAGTGGTTCTCCTCCGCGAGACGTCGGGGGCTGTCATTTGGCGGCGCGGGCCCGAATGTCCGCTGGATGAGAAGAACGCGGGTGGCGTTGAAGAAGGAATGGAATAGAAAGGCTGAGTCAGTTCGCACGGAAAACGAATTGAAATTTTAATCGTCCACCCTCCCCCCTCTCCTCCACTCCCACCGCGTTAAATGCGTCCGCCACCTTGCCGGCTCTAACCCAGCCTCCCTTTCCTGCGACCCTTGCTAACCTCTAGCCTCCTTTTCCCATTTCTTTCCTTTTTTCCTCTCGCTTCGTTCAGAGCGCGAACTAAATGCTTTTACGCGCGTCGCTATTATGTACCTCTCTCGCTTTTAAACTCGTGTTTATTCCTCACCCGACACCGGACATTTTTCTCGTCAGCGAACGCAGTTCTCGGAGAAGACTGACGGGGTAATCAGGTGCAGTTTTTCTGCATATTCAATTCGTAATTTAGTTAAGAGCGGTTTTGTGCATTGACACTGCTTGGAATTATGAAAAATGTATAAAATTATGACAGATAATTTCATCGCGTGTTAAGAAATAATGAAAAGTGAACATATGTCTGATTTATGAACTAGTATACATTTGTGAAACTTAAACGACATATGTTTGATATTTGGTGTAAACGAGAAAGAATTCTAATGCAATCTGCAGGAATAAAAAACGGACCTAATATATCATTAGCGAGCAAGCATAAATCTTTATGTTGCTTTGAACATTTAAAAATATTAGAAGAAATCATAATTCAAGATTGTCGCGCGTGTAATCATTGTAAATTATCAATTAAAAAATCATATAAACATTTGTAATCAGTATTGTTTCTTACAATTAGACGATTCAATATATCGACTATTTTTCAATTCAACGTCTATCACATCCTATGCTAACGAATAAAAAAGATGCTTGACCCAAAAGATTACCATAACATATAATACTATTGTCAGAAGTGTCTGCAAGCCGCGATTACGACGAACGGACACTTCTCACTGAAAGGTGCCGTTTTATTCCCCAAAGGATACGGCAAAAGGTGCGAATGAGGTCACATACGGTTCTGATCCCGCGCACTTAATGAAAGGTTGATCACTGTCACTGAGAATCTCGACAGCCTCATCTTTCCGCACGTCCGTATCAAATTTTTGTCACACAAGAGTATCATATTGGCCGGACGGAGAGAGAAGCCTCGACCCTTCGAAAGCCATTGAGAAACTTATTGAGAAATCGTGAAAGTCGATCGAGTCTCGAGCGACCTTTCTCGGCCACGTGCAACCCGTCCGATCGCGGTCAACTGTGTTCCGCCCTGGGGAGAAAAAAGGGAGCATTGTGTGAAATTAGAGCCCTTCTTATGGTAATTGGACCACTGTATGATGGTCCACTGGTTTATCCGCGGCCCGTCACACTGCTCTTCGCGTTGCTCTTCGACGGGCCAACGACTTGGATCTGATGTTGCTTGGGCACGTGTCGCATCGCGTTCTCTTTTTTTTCCAGATTCGTTGCAGTCGACGTCTTCGGACGTCTTTTCTGCGTTGCGTCAACGAATCAATTATAATCGAGAAGACTTGGAACGCAGTAGCACCCTGAAACGTCGAGTGTATCAACATCAATCAGCTCTAATTCAATTTTGCTCTGAGCGCTCTACATAGAATACTTTATCGATAACAATTAAATCTCTTATTTTTCATAAATCTTTAAACTTTCTATTATGCGAACAATTATCATTCGTGAAAGGGATTAATATATTATTAAAGTAGATTTAATTTAAAAAAAGATTAACACGAATTTGTATCAATAATAAATGTGTTTATAGATTTATTAAATATTTTCTCATATAAATTAATTTATATACCTGTATTATATACAAATTTATTGTAATAATTATTTTTGTATAAGAGATACATTTGCAAGAAAAAAAATTCATCTTATGACTATTATCATATCATAGTCATGATATAATAAATAGTAAATATAATAGTAAATATAATAAACTTATACTATGTACATATTATAATATATGTATATAATAGCTATCATATGTGTAATAACTGGTTTTCCATATCGTTATATCAAGCACGAAATGAATGCTAATTTCTCTCTTCGATGACCTATAATAATTTTTACGTGACATGGTGATGAGAGATTTTTTTACATTTGCGATTTTATATTTTGACCAAGGATCTAAGTTCCGAAT
Organism: Atta colombica; assembly: GCF_001594045.1. NCBI lineage: Eukaryota > Metazoa > Arthropoda > Insecta > Hymenoptera > Formicidae > Atta > Atta colombica. The sequence continues at coordinate 267,842 of NW_017259326.1, forward strand.
CAAAGGACAAAACATCGAAACACACATCCTCTTTATCTATATATATTTCTTTCTCTTTCTATAGACATTAATATTTATATATTACGAGCAGAGTCACTCGGGCGATAGTAATTTCAGCAAACGGGCATTTTACGACGGCGGCGTCTAGTTAGCAACAAAGAACCAGTTAATCAAGCGTTCTCCGGACGCTGACGTCTCAAGGTTACCGCAGCCTTTTTACTTTCCTCTCTCATCGTTATCGTTATTGTCGAAACGATCGGACAACCGAAATTCGATTAAGGAAACGCAGCGATGCCGAGCATCGGATCCTGCTGGAAAAGATCTCGCATTTCCACCACGTTTCCACCCTTCCCCTCCTCTCTCTCTCTCTTTCTCTCTCTCTCTCTCTCTCTCTCTCTCTCTCTCTCTCTCTCTCTCTCGCTCTCTGTCTTTCTTTTTCCCCCGCCCCTTTCCTCTACGGTTCCCACAGCGTCTTCTTTGTCCGGGCCTGGTTCCGGAGCGGCTGGACCAAAACTAAAACTAGTTTAACTGCATCCTGACGTCATCCGCGGCGCGATTTGCCTTAACCTTGAACGTCTCTCCCCACCTCTTCCCTTTCCCTTCCCGGTCGATTCGAGAGTATACGAGATGCGAAGGGTTCAGGAAGGTACGCGCGGGATAAGGGGAAACCACCTCCGAGGAGGCGAGGTACTCTCGCTCCTTTTGTTTGTCGCTGCGCGGCACAATTAAAGTTCGTTCACACGTTTTCCATGAATTTCAATCGCGATTCACCGCAAAGGTGACCGCTCACTATCTTCTGCGCAAATAATTATAAACTATGAAATCGAATGCAGAAAAACGATATTACGAATTCATATAAGAAGAATGTGATTTTGCAATAACATTACTAGTTTAATTGAAATTTAATATTTAATTGAAGGTGCAATAAAAGATTGAGTGATATTTTATCGGCCAGAAGTCATGTTTTTAATGAAAAATGGTAATAATTAAATAGCTTGAATATAGAAGTATCATGAATGTATAATGATGTGTGTGTGTGTATGTGTGTGTGTGTGTGTGTTTTTAATTCGTAAAAATAAATTGTAATGAACGTATCATTTTATTTATTTTGTGCGTGTAAAGTGCGTGTGAAGCTTGTTATCAATCTGCGAACAGAATCAAAAGGATTAATTTGTGATCCACCTGCTGCGTCTCGTATGACCCTCACGTACAACGAAGGGAGGGAGGAGAGCACAATGAGCCTCAATCTGTCCCATTCCTATCGTAACGATATTCCTTACCGAACGCGAAGGTTTCACCTCGCGAGATGAGACAGGAAATAATTCAAACCGCGAAAACCTATAATTTCCGGGGGTCGCGTCTCCCACGAGGGAGATCTTATCGTCGGACGCACGAGAGAGAGAAAAAAAAGGGCGGAGAACGAAGAATTATTATCGATACTATTGGTAAATACAGAAATACCGTTCCCGCGGGCGAATACCGCGGGGACCAGTTTCGTGGTATTCACATTAATTTTCGATGCGTCGTTGATCCGCCATGCGAGACCACGGTTCGATTTCTTCTTCTTCTCCGTCTCTTGATCCGGCTCTCGCCCCCGCTATAGTCTTCGTTCCTCGTCTTGGAGCGCAGGAACGCGAACGAGGCATAAAAATCCTTTGTCCACTTTGTTTCACGCGAAAATTTACCAATGATATCCGAAAAATTCAATTAAATATCCACGAGAGAAAATAGAAATAAGAAATGGACTAATAATTTGTAACAGCAAAAAATATGATTTTCGTTTTACTTTCGAATATAATAATTTTGAATATATTATAAATTAATTCACTCAACATTTATCGCTAAAATGCGAAATATTATGTATGAATGTACAAACATTATTTAAATTTAATTTATAGCTGACATAATTAAAAAGTATATTTTTTTAAAAATACTTATTTTGGAAAAGCGCAATATTCTATTATTAAAATCATCTAATAATTATCTTTGTTACTAGAATCTTTGTTACTAGAATATGTTACATATTAAAGTTACATATTAAAGTTCTGAATGATGTTTTAAATGTGAAGTTTTAATATGTAACTAATCAAAAAGAACTTCTAATTTACTACGGTTTTAGATGCGCTATAAAAGAGAACATAAAAGTACATGGTATTGGAATTCTACATATCTAAATGGATTTGTTTAGATATTTTTAGATAGTAATAAAGCCGACACATACATATAATTAAAAAAATTTAACATTTATAATTTAGTCAATAACAAGATCATAAAATTCTGATGTTATATCATATTAAAAACTAGTAATTAAAACCTCAAAAATAAAAAAAAAGAAAGAAAGATTAACATAAAAAGTAATGAAGAATATAAGAAAAATGACAGTAGTTATTTTTTTTATATGAAGCATGAATAATCAAGAATTATAAATCAACGCTCGAATGTTAACCTTTTAATTTATCGCATGTGGACAAAATTTCCATTCTATTAACAGAAAAGATTCTAACGAATCGTGATGGATGATTCATTGTTTTGTCGAGGAGACAAGAACATTGGAGATGTCGTGTCGCATCGGTTAAAGTTTAATCCACACACACAAACACACACACACACACACACACACACACACACGCACATTTGCCTGTAGAACACAAAGTAAATTCTTTCGTCTAATTTTCTTAATATCCAAAAGGGTTATACGGCAATAATGGTCAACGTGAAAACATTTTATTGCCACGGAATAGCATTCTTAGTACTTCCGCATTCTTAGTACTTTATTTCCAAAGATAATTAAATATAACTATTTATTACGATTTACATTATTTTAAATTATAACTTTTATCGTGGATACTAGTATTGCTTCAAATTACATTTAGGACTCATTACATTTAAATCTATGCCTTGATCATTAGAGATTTTCAAAGATAAATGAATTATCGATTGTAATCGAGCATAAAATCATTACTTACATAAAGTTTTATTATTAATTTTATTCTGGATTTTTAAAGGATCTCTTTAATCATGAAAAATCAATATAATACATTATTTTAATATGAAAAGTATCTGTTTGTCATAATTATAAAAACTTATTTAATAATTTATTAAGATTTAATTAGATTCAAATTATTTTCGTCGTGTATTGCTGAGAAAATTGTTGTCGGACTAACTTATCTGTACGAAAAAATATTATCCGTTTTTTCTCGCAGATTTGCTTGTTGCAAGTTTTCTCGAAGATAATATAACTTTGTTCGGGACGTTTAACTCTATTCTGAACGTCTTGGCAAAATATTACGTCACCGGGGGTTTAAATGAATTTATGACGCCTAAGTATTACACTTTGAAAGTTTTGTACACCCCCGCTACACGAATATTAGCATGGAACTTTCTTTATCCAATATTTCCTCTTATCTAATATTCATAGCCAATCGTTCGTCTTTAACATCGCGTTTATTATTATTCATGTTTCACTTGCCGCTATTCATCGTGAGCTGTAACATTTAACTAATGACAAGACATCAGTTATATATTGACTTGTTACACATGTCTCGAATTTTCTTTTTGTTTTTTTTATTTTAATTTTTCGTCTCATTACTTTTAAAAATTTCAAAGACTTTGTTTTATTTCAAGACCATATTTTATAATGATATAAAAATACAATATTATAAAAATAATTTCAAAAGTTAGAAGGCAAAATATATTAGATATACGAACAATGAACTTTTATAATATAATCGTTAAAAAATTAGAATATATTTAATACATATATTTAATACACGCACAACTTGACATCAAACAACAAGTGAATAATTTTAAGACTGCTTTTACAGCAACAAGTAACATAGCATTAACGTGACTTCTATTTCGACATCAATTTTCATCCGTCAGCTGAGAGAGGTTCTTCTGAGAATTATCTTGTCCTTCGTGCCGGCGAGTCACGATGTCACGGGAAAGAACGGATAGTCGTGAGTCAAAGGAAATTAGGGCAATCATAATTTGCTGCGGCGCATCGGCCGGGCGATAAGAAGGCCCAAGTACACTTGTTCACGGGGGATATCCAGGCACGAAGTCGCGTTGAGGATTTTGGTGAGATGGAACATAGAGTGAGGTGCCGACGCAAACTCCATTGTTTCGCGACAACAATGTTGTATATCGGGTATTTCTAGTACCTGCACAAGGGGAGCACGAACAGTATGCATCCGCGCTGTATTATGCGAAATCTCAGGTGGGAAACGACATCAGGGCGGTCTTTACGTCTTACCGAGACCTGTCAACGTAACACATGTATGACGATGCACATTCAATCGCTTTATTATCACAAATTCATTCTAAAATATTGATGTAATTAAAATACACCAACTGAGTAGAACACCGATATTAGCTTGCACTTATCAAAAATCCTATTATTATTTTTATTCTTCGAGTGAATCCGAGATGATTATATAGCGCATTAGGGGATTTAATTAATTTAAGAAATGAGAGAGATGACTACGTGTTAAAATTCCTATATTGGATTTGATCACAGCAAAGTTTAATAAATTCTCGCTAATTATTTATGATTAAACAATATACATTTTATTAATTAAAAAAGAGACATAATGAATAGTATAAAAAATTAAAATTGTCCTTTTTTTCATTAAGGTTTAGTTAAAATGGAAATACAAAATGTTTAGAAACAGGCTATTCTTTTACACTTTTATTATCAGGTTAGAAGTCTACAATTCAAATCTACAATTATAGCTTCTCTCGCCTTTTGTTTATAATTAATATTTTTATTTATATCGCATTTACGTATGTTATTCTTTATTATTTGCATTTAATAAAGTTATTATTATTATTATTACAATAACAAATCTGTATACTAATATTGACACAAAAAACAGGAAATATTCGAAAAATAACTGAAAGAAAGTTTGTGCCTGTTGGACATCTGTTAAACATGTTTCCTAAATTATCAATGCGCTATTATTTTAAAACGACAAAAAGTAAAATAATAGTTTGCTGTTTTCTTTTGGAAAATAGGATGTCGACTATATTTGCAGAAAGCTCTTATTGTATCCGGTAACCTAAAGGAAGCAAATTTCTTTCACATGGTGTCCATGTGCTGCAGTTCTGCGACGCACCGAATGGTTGTTGCCAGTTTCGAAAATCGCCGACGCGCAGAAATGCAGAGTTTCGCGAACGTGTCATCGTATCGGCGGGAAAACGTAGCCGACGAGGAGAAGAGCGTCATTGCGATAAATCATCCCGTCCGACAGGCATTGAACTTCGCGGCGAAAGATTTTCTCACCCTGGTTCCGGGCCAATCGGCGTGTCGTATTCCGGCCGCAACCCCGTCCGCTCGGCCAATCACGGTAGGATGCGGCACGATGATCGATGACCAAAGAAATTACCGATTGTCGCCGCCACGACGATCGTTCCTTCTTCTCCCTTCATGCGCTTCTTTTCCCCACGTATGTACGCATTCCTCTCGCCAGCGCGCAGAGCTATTTCCTCGCCGATAATTATTTGCGCTGACTAGACGAGATCATCTTCCCCCGGGACGTTGTCGATTCGGCTTTTGAAAGGATTTGGAGCAGCTCATTTGCCGTCGGTCGATATTTCTTCATTTCAAGATAACGCGCGACTAATTCTCAAAAATGATCCTTAAAAGTGAGCATCTGACAGTGATGTCTACAGTCAATTTTTTAATACTTAAAATTGCATAATGATAATATGTATTTTTAAATCCGATCTTTTTTTAACAACGAGTGACCGATTTTTTTTAACGATACGATGGTAAAATACCTTGTTTAATTTGACGCTCTTCTCTCACCCTCAATGACCCAAAAATGCGCAGGTAGATTTGAACGGACGATTACTTCTCCATGCACCAATTACGATCGGCCGGAGCCAATTTAGATCCTCGAGAGTTAATTTAAAGAGGCTACCCTTCTGAGTCCTAGAATAATGCATTCTGGTGTTATCTACTCGCAGAGAACGCGGAATATGTAATATCTTTATCGAGGGTGCATGTCAATAACCCCGTGTAAATTTTTCAGAGAGTTGATAGAAGTTAGCCTTGTGTTATCACCTTTACGATGACAGGCTAACCACTTCTTACCATATGATAACGTTTCGACATTTTTTTCGTTGTCATGAATTGAATCGATTCCTCTGTCATTTTAAAATAGATCATGTTTGAATTTTCTGGTTTTTTTTTTTTTAATAATTATATGACATGTAACGTGTCTGTTTTACAAGTGCAATTAAAAAATTATTGAATCTTGTATTTTTTTATGAAGTTTTGCGATAATTTCTTATTGTAATTCTCTCCGCTATAGTTAAATAGAATTTTAATGTTCATGAACTCTTTTAATGTTCATGAATTAATCAAACTATAAACTGTGTTACTCTGTGTATTGTAAAAATTACATTGTTATACTTTTATTTAGAAGTAACATAACAAATGCCTGTTTTTCTAATCGATTTCTGTTGCTTGTTCTTGATTTTCAAGTAAATAACTGTACACCTATCAATATGTATATCAAATACATTATTCTAAGTTCGGAAGTCGAAGTAAACCGAAGTATAAAGTGTCGCTTGGAGGCTCTTTTTTTTTAGACGTCTCTACAACGAGATTAGATATTGCAAATGGACTTGGCTTATCTCGGCCAAAACGACTGGACTTCAACTCCCCTCGATGATAAGGCTGACATTGGCGAATTTCGAGCTCTCTTTTATGATTCGACAACTGCTATTCACATTTGCATTTTTCCTGAATTTTCCATCCCTATCCAATTTCGATAATACGATTTCACCGGTCATTTTTGCACTTTCGAAATTTCAGGTTTAGATAATATTGACTATTTTTTTCACTCGTATATAACTTTTGTTTAATAGAATAGTGTTTGGAAGAATGGACACAACTCAGATCAAAAGATTTCAATCATTGAGTCAAATTTCAATTATTGATAAAGACATCTTATAAGTATATTAATTACAGATAATTATTGATACATTAAAATTTAATTAAAATCTAGTATCTATTACAAGTTTAAACATTTAATAATTTTTGAGACAATCACTGACATAAAATATATTGCTGATTCTTTAAATATTTATCAATATATAAAATATTAAATAAATTTCTTCTTTTTAGATATACATTACATACAAAACGTTTCGTAATGTGTGTCTCTGAATAAAACTCTCCTTATAAAATTTGGCTCACTAGATGAATAACGATTGCAGAAATACTATTATAAAAAGGCAAGTTCTACGTGAAAATTTTTTAAAACTATATATTAACTCTCCTACATTCAATCGTTCGTAGGGTTTACATTTTTTTATTCGCGTTCTTTTAAATTTCATTAAACTTTTTTAATATCGGCAGGTACAAAGGAAGTTAAATAACGAACTTTAACGTTCTCATTATCGCGGGACAAGCATAGCTCAAAGAGCTTAAAAAGCGCGACGAAAAGTGGGTCATCTTGACAAAATTATACGGGAAGGGTTATCGTCGAGTATGCATACATATGTAACTACGTCGCGCGCGCGTGTGTGTATGTGTGTGTGTGTGTGTGTGTGTGTGTGTGTGTGTGTGTGTGTGTG
>NW_017259326.1:275528-282575 GCF_001594045.1 Atta colombica
GAACTAAACGTGCTGCGAGGTAATGAGCCGCCCCATCCTCCAACGTCCGAATGGTTAACATTCTTATTCGTATTCCATTCCGGTATGCGACATCTCGTGCCGCGTTTTACGTTGCAGTTATCTAATGCGGCCGGGATTCGCTGTCCGACACGTTCGCACATCATTTCGTAACGAACATGTGAACATGCTCCGCTAAAATCCAACGACCATTTGCTTCATTTAGAAATTAAACAAGTGATATATTTCCCGAGAAAAAAATTAAAGAGAAAGTACTCGGGGAAGGTACATAGCATTGTTGTTTACGATTCAATTTAAAAAGGCATTTTTTAAATATATAGAAATGATTTAAAAATTCCTTGTGTCAAGAAATTTTTTGTATTCTACAGAAAAGCAAAATTCTTTGAAAAATTTATTTAAACATGAATGAGAACAAATAATGCGCGCAACAATGAAATACCATAATCGTCGCGTTTTTAATATCAAAAAGTAAAAATGATAAACGTAACAGTTGTTAAATATCAAAAAGAGAAAGAATTTCTTTGAATCAGTTACAACTGTTGAAGACATTTTTCGTGGACACCCCGCAAAGAATCTTCCAACATCGTTAGTGTCTAACTTTTATTCTCTCGCTTTATACACAGATATTCTGAATGTGAATTTTTCTAATGGTTTTTTCGAATATTAAGTCTTCTCTCTTTCTCTCTCTCTCTTCGGTGAAACTTTCGTGTATTTTTTGACATCGGTTAATATTACACTTGATTATGTTAATTTTATTTCAAGCTGTAAAAAATATGTATTAATATATCTTATGATTTCAAGCTTTGTCATTATAAGAGAAGGATTCGCATCGACGATTTGTAAAAAAGGATACATTGATTTCCGACAGTAATGGAAATAAATCGCCATCGAATTATCTCTGGAAGGAGTGAACTATGTGGTATTTCTCTCACGGTAAAGTTACCAGCGACAGTTCCATTTCTCGAGCGGAACGAGATAAAGAGTCTTTAACGAACACTATACTTTTCTTTGCCAATAAAAGAGAACTTCGTCCAACGCGTCCGTTGGGACGGAATGCATGGCTCAACTTTTATTGCGAAAATTTGTGAAAACACCGTGATGGAACTACTTGACTATATTAAAAATACCCGTTTTATTAATAAGAATAAAATTTTGTTAGAGAAAAGCTCTGCTTTCTTTATTTTTTTCTAAGATATCTAATATTAATAATTATATTGATATTAATAATTGTTATTAAATAGAATATTAACTATATACTCTCTAATTTAATGTTTGTCTGTCCTTCGATACAGTGAATTTATTTAAATGCAGTTGTAACTGTTAATCACTAAATTTTTTTAAGTGTAGATTTTATACCAATTCCTTTTAATATCTTGTTAGTACAACTTTCGTAATAGAATTAGAAGTCTTTCTAAACAATGATACATGATCGCCAGTGTAACATAAGCGAACGTGCAGAATTAAATAGATCTTTGGTCCTACAGAAATATGGAAGAATATTTATTCACAACGTTGGCTCGCCATTAACGTTGCTCATGCAACAAAAACATCCGACATCCTGCGTTTGGCGTTGACTGGTCCAGATGATGTCTAAGAACATAATGTACATGTACACACGTATACATGCATATAGTCAAGGAACATCGTAAATCCACAGACCGAGGTCGAGCTAATAGCGCTCGGCCCATGCAATGTTATTAATCACGCGAACGGCCTGGAAGGGTCTCGCGAACTTAATTAATTAAATAATATAATAGCCGAAACTAGGGAGGTATAACCTCTCTGTCTCTCTCTCTCGCCCTCCGCTTTTCCCAGTCATCCCTTCCTTACGCTACTATGCTTCTTCAACCCCCAGTCGTCCGCCCTCTTTCGCGCGTATCGGAAGCGTCCATCAGTCCCAGCATCCCTGAGGCATTGTTTCTCTTCGCTGTCCAAAACCTCGTGGCGAACGCGTAAGATATCGCTACGATGCGATTGTACAGCGAAGCCATTTTCTCTCTCTTTCTCAACTCTCTTTATTTACTTATTCATCTATCTTTTATCTCATCACTTGGAGAAATCTAGTAACAACGGAAAACTATATCGCTGTATCAAAATGTTCATAAAATAGCAACTTATTCAATTAACTGATATTAATTACACAATGTCCTTAGCTTTAATACGGTACATTTATTTTCATACGTACAGTAGATTCTTTTGCTAAGTCATATATAAAAGACAACATATTTTTAAGTAAAATTTTGATAATATTGGCATATCATAATTATGTCTTATACTTAAAAATTCAGATTTGTTAATGAATTTATTGATATTTACTTTTTTTATGCTGAAATGATTCTTAACTTTAAACGATAATGTCGTTTTATTGTTTTACTGTTTTATTGTTTTATTCGTTGCGCAAATATTATATACTCGAAATGTATTGAAGTGGAATCTTAAAAAGTGAAAATTAAGCTAGTCTTAAAAAGAGTGATTCAGAGATTTCACTCTAAAATCTTTATTTTAGAGAGTATGGTGAAAAAGCTGCGCAATGACAATATCAATACTATCGTCAAGAGTCGTAGAGAGAATTCACCAAAATTCCATTGTTATATATTTCTGGTTGCTTTCATATTAATGAACGCATGCTCTCGAATCAATCATTTCTCCGGATTCGAGAAGATCACATTCAATGTATCCTCCTTCGATAACTCTCAAGTCGCTGCACGGAAAGAGATTCGTGTCGGTCGATCCCTCCTCACCTCCGTACCCCTTCCTGGTCATCGCTTTATCAGTGGATGCTCGTTTGGCGCCGGCGGCATGCATCATTAAGCTTCTAGCGTGCCGTAACGCCGACGAGGCTTACTCGCACGAAGCACAGAGTCCACATACACGCTCTACCGCCCGACATTCCCTTGTAGCCTCCCTCGAAACCGTCCACCCCCGCATTTTCCGACTACCCTCTGCCATCCTTCTACGTGTCTCTTGCTCCTCCCTCCCCCCGCTTCCTCCTCTCCTCTCCTTTACACGTATACTCATACGGCAGATACTCGAGCTTTCGCGTAGACTCTCACGCGTCAGTATGTTCATACATACGTGTGTATGTATAACGGGCAGATGTAATAAGAGCGTGTACGTGTGCACGCGTGCACACGTGTCCATATATAAGGTACACAGACGCACACAATCGCCATCACCCTTTCACGTTCCACCACCCTCGCGCTCCACAGCCCAATTCCCCTTAACGCTAATTTATCTTAATTACATTCTACGCGCGTCGGCATGCGTCCGTGTTCACGCGAGCACGTATGTGTCGCTCGTGAATGTGTACGTACGCCGGTGACATGTCGACGATGTGGTCGAAACATAAATGCTTCTCTTTGCCGACGTGTGGGAATTTTCGGAGAATACACTTACAGGTACATGAGCGGAAAAGTTTACTCATAATAGTCGGATAGTCAAAATATGTTTAGTTGAAGGAGAAACTTTGTATTAAGAGTTTTCCTCGAACGCGCGTAAACTTATAAGTTAGGAGTTTGAAGGCAATATATAATTTTAGTGAGATTAAATTTTCATGCAAGCACCAGCAGTAAACGATATATTAAAAAATACTGCAATCGTTATATCGTCAAAAATTGAAATTGAAATATAACATTATGAAATATAAATTATAAATATAAAATTATATAATATTATGCCTTACATATTATCTATATCTCTTCAATTTTTAAGTATCTTTTTTTGCAATAGAAACGAATCTACTTTTTGATGAAAGTAAGTTATTTCGTTTATTAAAATTTTCTTTGAACATCATTCGTGTGATGTTTTTGAAATTGATTAATTTAATAATGCTATTATAAAATATCGTTATTATTATTCAGAAAAGATGAGTAAATCGATTATTTTTTAAATCTAAACGTATTAAAACTATTGATTAATAGGTGTGTATGTATGAGTGTGAACACATGCCTAACTCATTCGTATGACAGTGTAAATGTAAGAGTGTAGTTTGTCCGCACGTGATAGAGCTTCGTTTACACGTATACACACGCGTGTACACTTGTAATACGCGAGCTTTAATCTTCACGTCACGAAATATCCGCCTCGGTGTTCAGGGTCGAATTTGGACGGTGTAGTCTCTTCATCTTCCTCTCTCATTCTCTCTCTCTCTCTCTCTCTCTCTCTCTCTCTCTCTCTCTCTCTTCTCTTCATCGATCGACGATTCGCCGAAATTTCTTGGTGACGCTATGTAGCCAATTCCTCCTTTCTCCTCCCACCATCGTAAATTTGCCCGTCCAATTTTGTGTAGTTTACAGAATCGTGTGATTTTCTGAATTAACAAATTTTCACAGAGCACTGCAGCTCCTCCTCCCCTCGTTTTAACTTGGCCGCAAGTTTGCTATGTTTATATGACATTCTAGAATTCCGGTGCAATGAAGATACAGTCGGATACTGTGAATGTCGAGAATTTAGAACGATAAACATTGTAATTGCATGCACATGTAAGAATAATATAAAGAAAATTAAGTATCTCAATTTTTTTAATTATTATAGGTATACAAAAAGGTAAAATCTTTTCTTTTGTAAATGTCGTATCCTCAAAATTATTTTGGTCTTCAGAAACGAAAAAATTATTAGAAATTAAAACTCAAAATTCTCAATATTAAACAATAAAATAAAAAATAATAAAATTTCAGAGGCTAATAAGAATTATACGCTGTTGTAAGAGCGAAGAGATAGGAGAAGCAGATAATCCTCAGATGTTGATGGTTATCTTCATTTTCTCTTCATCAGTGATTACAAAACCAAAAAAAATTCTTTCATTGAGAGCAAGTCACTTGTAGATTGGCAGAAATGCAGCATTCAATGGAAAACAAAAAAATGAAGCTCAGAAATAACGATTTATAATCATACAATAGATAAGAAAGTTATACTGTATATTAGATGTATATCGTTTTTCTGAATATGTATTTCGTGTATGTACGATGATGTGTCATTTAAAATTCTTAATATTATATTTCAATTATTTAAAGCTTACGAATTCTTATAACAATTTTATGTATGTTATGAATAAGAATGTTAATTGCTCATAAATAATAATAAATTTGGAATGTACTGCCTCTTATATATTTATTCTATAAAATAGTTGGCATTCTTTCGACATTTATTACCCCTCCGATTGTTAGTTCTCACCGATCGAATGAGAAGGTTGGATATATGAAGCGGTACATAGAACCCCATACGATTGGGGAGCCAGTGGCGGCGCGGATGGGGTTGGATCGCGCGTTTATCTTGAGATTGAGCATTAGGATTCAGTATATAGCACCGGCTGTGCCGCGAGAAGATAAGGGGGTAATTTCTGTCCGCCGAGGGGGGTCAGAACTGCCCGTAGCTCATCTCCGCAACGTACATAGATACGTGCCACCCCCGTGGCGATTTGGCCAAGCCTCCGTGGCCGAAAGTCGTTTCCACGATCTTAGGGACAAGGGCTTGGCTTAAGCCCCATGCAAATTAGATACGGGATCTTATGGCTGCAGATATGCCGCGGCATGACAGCGGGATAGTCGAGAGGGGGCGGTCAAAATGCCGTTAATAATTAGTGTCATAGAGCGATTTACCTAAATGATTCATCGGCCGAGGTTTATAGAATTTTGTTGGCACTAATAGCACTCATTAAGATTGAGGCCACAAAATAATGCTCAGCAACGAAATTTATTCTCTTACATTATGATAATATTGAAGAAAATGAAAGATATACGCAAATGAAAGATACAGTTTATAAAATGATACGAAAATAAAAGTGTATGAGTACACGAAATAACTAAGAATTAAGAAATATTCAAAAATTGTACTAGTCTTTGAAATAATTTTGTGCCGTATACATACATACATGTGTGTGTTTATGTACATATACATGTGTAAATGTGGTTCCTTTAACGATAGCGGCTTCGATGACACGCAGCGTTCTGGGAACTAAATGCGGTGCGTGCACCGAGAAAACATATCGCGTAGCGTTGCGTGACATTCCAAATATCTGAGCTAAAAAGCGGCTTTCGCGATAATGACGACGTAGCACAAGATCAGAACGATTCCGACAGGCATCGCCTGTCACGCCTGTTTTCTACACGCCGCGCCGGGCAAATTACTCCGCGACGCGTAACGTAACATCGTTGCGATTCTAATTGAAGTTGCGTGTCATTCGCAAGACTTTGCGATGCATGATCGAAAAGAAGACCGAGAGCCAAGGACGCGAATGAGTTTTGACATCTGCGATCTGTGAAAATGGATCCAATAGTTAACCTTTTTTCTCTTGTTCTTCTTCTTTTTCTTATTTGTCTTCCTCCAATTTCTTTCCAACGCATCGCGGTAGAGAAGTCGGTAAAGAATAGTCAAAATAAACGATGACGCTAAGAGACGCGGTAATTATACGTTCGTGAGAAAAATCTGTTGGTACATTTCTCGTTTTGTCGAGCATTGTTTGTCTGAGAAAGTATTATTTAAGATTCGAAGTATCTTATTAAGTGTACAATTTTGCTTCCGCCGTTTTTTTTTCGAAATTCGAGGCTTTATTGTAAAAAACTGGTTATACATTTATGATTCAAAGTATTGTCTATCGCTGGCCACTACTTTCTTCCATCTTTCGGGTAGCGTACGAATCCCGCGTCGAAAAAACTGGTCATCTTTTGAGGCTATCCAAGAATCGATCCAATTTTTTACTTCTTCATAAGACCGGAAGTGCTGGTCAGCCAGGCCGTGTGCCATTGATCGAAGTGATAGTCAGAGAGAGCAACGTCTGGAGAATACGGCGGGTGAGGTAGGACTTCCCATTTCAACGTTTTCAAGTATGTCTTGATCACTTTCGCAACATGGGGTCGAGCATTGTCATGCTGCAAAATCACTTTATCGTGTCTCTCGTTGTATTGCGGCTGTTTGTCTCTCAATGCTTGGCTCAAACGCATCAATTGCGTTCGATACCGATCGCCTGTGATTGTTTCAGTCGGTTTTAACAGTTCATAATACACTACGCCGAGCTGGTCCCACCAAATACAG
>NW_017259326.1:282916-286593 GCF_001594045.1 Atta colombica
AGCCTCAGCCGCAGATTTCTTCATATTGAAGCAAAAAATTAAAACCTCCCGCAAATAACGAGAATTTGGCTCGTAAACTGACATTTTCAATCGAGAATAACTTTATGATGCAGACACAAATCGACTAATGTTTCTATGGGGTTATGTTGACAGATGCCCAAGTTTATTGTATGACGTTTATGATCTATTTATTTCGACCACCACTTACCGCTAAAGCCATCTATAGGAAAACGGCGGAAGCATAGTTGTACACCTAATATATTTTAAGTTAAGAAATTAAACGAAGATGAAAACAGATGAACGTACAAAAGTGAAATATACAAATGTGATGTTTTAATATACCATGAATCATTTGTTTTTAAATTGCTTGTGTAAAAAAATTTAGACAAAACAATCTCTTAAATTCCCTCAAGAATGAGCTACTTTAATCGACAACGCAAGGATTTTCAATTTTTCAAAATAAAGAGGAATTTCTTAATTGAGTGATCTTCCTGATTATTAGAAGGACAAAATCTTCTCAATGTGAATGCTATTCGATGTTTTTTCGGAGGGGTGCTATGCCATAGAATTCGCATGAGTCAAAGTCCATAAACTCCTTCTGATTTCAACCGATATCCTGAAGGCTGATCAATGATAGGACAAAAATAGTATCCATACATTATATGCGAAATTCATATAATTTAATTTAACGACAAAGCACCGCTTTTTTTATCATTATTTAACGATTATATGAAATCTTTACATCTATATCAATTTTCTATAGTATAAATTATAAATTATAATAAATCTATATTAAACATTATATACTTTTAAAATTTATTTAAAATTAGTAAAAGCTTAACATTTAATCTGATTAAAAGTTGTGTACCGTAAACTTAGACGAAATTAGATTACTCTAATTTAAGTAACACTAATTAGATATATAAATATAATATAATACTTAATTAATATTTAATTCATAATACATGATAACAATTTTTTTCTATATTGTTGCATTTAAGTAAAAAAAAAAGTCAGAAAAATTCCAAAAGACTCTTACGCTATTGCACAATATAATCCGATTGCTGTTCAAAAGTGACTTAGGATTGTGTAAGCATCGAAAGAAAAAAATGAAATACACATGCATTTATACAATGATTTATACAATTGAACATTTTTACGTAACATAACTTAACGTTATAAAAAAGTCTATTTTATAATAATGGCATTAATAATTTGATGTCAATTTTTTTCCAACATTATCTTTTTGCATCATAACAAAATGTTTACCCCAGTTATCAATATTCTTTAAAGTTTTACAAGTTATAAATCCTTCAATCCTCGAGTTTATTACACAAAGTTTATTAATGCTTCTGCATACAAACAACCGTTATTCTTATTAGTATACAATGTTTAATAAATAAAAACAGCAGTTTATATTCTGTAAAGCACACATTGGCACGTGTCCACGGCGGTGCTTTTGCGTTTACGCCTACATAAGAGTAGTTTCTCCGCCACGATGGATTGCGCTAACAGGGAGGAATAGGAGGAACAGAGAAAGGTATCGAGAAAGAAAGATGGAGAGAGAGAGGGAGAGAGAGAGAGAGAGAGAGAGAGAGAGAGAGAGAGAGAGAGAGAGAGAGAGAGAGAGAGAGAGAGAGAGAGACGAGAAAACCGAGAGGAAAGCGAGGTGTGTGTGTGTGTGTGTGTGTGTGTGTGTGTGTGTGTGTGTGTGTGTGTGAGAGAGAGAGAGAGAGAGAGAGAGAGGGAGAGAGAGAGAGATCAACGAGTAACGTTGTAGACTTGAACAGAGGGGCACGTAAGGACGGAACCAAGGCGCGGGAGGAAAGAGGGTTGCGAGGGAAGAGAAGCGAGGTGGAAAGGAGGGTAGCCCTATCTCTCGTGCTCTCCTAACTAACATGTATTTTGCATAAAGCTTACATTACTTGAATTACAATGCTCCAGTACCGTCTCGGGCCTCCCCGTCGCCTCCACCTCCAGGCCTCTTCCTCTCCCCCCCCTCCCCCCCGCCGGTCTCGACCAACCCCTTCCCGCGGTTGTGTGAGGAGAGAGACGTTGGGATGTAAATTGCTTCCAGAGCCGTGCCAAGTTGGCGCGCAAGTGCTCGACGCGCGCGACATCCGCGCGTGTGTGCACCAAGTTTGCACGCGTGTATGCGCCATGCGGTGGAGTTGGATAGGTGCTGGGCGAGCGTGCGAGGATGTTCCTGGACAGCATAGCTCCACGCTATTACGTGCGGAGGCTAGAGGGACGGAGATGGTGAGGGAAAATTCATTATCTCAGTCATTCCGGAGCGAGAGCGTTATCGGGCGCGATATAATTGATCGTTAAGCGGTCGCTCCGGGAGCGTCGGCGTTTTAGATCACGTCGACCGATAACGGTGCGAATTACCGCGGCGATTATGGAATTTAGAGACGCTCAGGAGATGCGTTTAAATCGAAAGTCGCACGTTTCCATTCGAAAGTTAACACTTCGCATCGTTTAAATGCAACACCATCCTCTCGCTGAAAGGATTAAATTGTTACTTAAGTATGTGAGACGTGATTATATCAAAAATTTTACAGAGATTAAATTAAGATAGAGATTAAATTATTCTAATAATAACAGCTCTGTATCTTTATATAATTATTATGGAACTATCCTATTTCTTATGCGCGCGATATAGACATATACGCGACGTAATGTAGTACAGACGCAAGCAATATATAGAAGAGAGGGATATATGGTAAAAAGATCGTTTGTTTCTTTTCTCCCTATTTAAAAGTTAGTTTAAGAAATCAAATCAATAATCCGTCCGTAGTTAAACTACTGGACACGCACATTATGAATTTTCCCCACATCGGAAAAATTCGTCGAGCAACGCGAGTGTAAGCGAAGGAAAAGCAAGAGGGGGACTTTTCGTAAGGAGTAACTCCGACACCCGGGGGAGTATCTGCGTGTAGAGTTTTCCCGCGCCGCGCCGGACACAGCCCTTATTGGCTTTTTCCATGCGTTCCTTTTTTTCACCCTCTTCCCTCCCACGGCCTTCGTTCCTTACATTATTCACGCTTACGTGCCGGCATGAGCGTAACGAGAAGCATCGGTGCCCCTAGGATAATGGAACCGCGATGGTGAAGGACGCAAGTACGTGCGCGAACAGGAGGATAATTACGGTTCTGCGTCCTTGATGCGTGCCTCTGTCCTCTCTTCCTGTCAAGGGATAGGAGATCGCACGCACACACGCACATATATGCGTGCGTTCCCCGGAACAGATCGAGCGGGGCTCTCGGTTACACAATGGCAGAGGATACCGGGTAACCCGATGACAAGGTGTAAATCATCGACCGGATTTCGTATCGCGTTCGAACGCGCGGAGCAACGATAAGTCGGACATTACCGACGTGTACGCTACAAACGCTACGTGACAAACGGACCTCGCTTGAGTAACGGATGATGCATCGGCTTCTACGATCTCGAAAATGATGCATTGGATTTGCAGCGTGATTTGGAGGGAAGGTCTTTGATTTATCGTAAATGTGGCTTTGATCGTAAGACAGAAACTTGCCAGAATAGAACCATCTCGATCTTCTAACTATGAGAAATGGATTATTATCATCGGGAAAGTATAATTTTGAAGATTTGCAATTTGAATTGACGTAAAAAATGAGCAACACATTTAAAAATAATATATATATATA
>NW_017259326.1:286693-323925 GCF_001594045.1 Atta colombica
GATATATAGTTTTCTCTCTCTCTCTCTCTCTCTCTCTCTCTCTCTCTTTCTCTCCCTTAATGGATATTTGTTTTCATGGTTACTAAAGCATGTTAATCGCATTGCTTAACTCGACAAAGTTAGCAATTCTAACTCATTTAATTCGCCATAATTTTATAACTTATAATATACGATTTAACATTTCTGTGATAAATTCCGATAATACAAAGCTCGCAGGAAAACTTGCTCTAAGGAAACCGACTAAAACAAGGCGCATTACGAATTTATCAAACTGTCCGAAGAAAAATAGCCAAATTCAATCAATAGCACGCACATAGCGCGACTTAATCCAAAGGAAAACCTTAAGGGGTGAGACTCATGGGCCTCGTATCATCCAAAAACTATGACGCAGGTACATCCGTAGGTGGCGCCCCGCAGGATAACTTATTTAACATAGACACAATGTACAAGACTCTACTTCGCGTACACGTTGGCAGGACGAGCTTGGTGAGCTACTTTGTATGTACGCACGCTGACATCTTACCCACCCTATCCGCCCTCCTTTTACCGTGGTCGAGGGGAGACTTCTGGGGGTGCGGGTGGACCAAGAGATCAATACCGGCGTCCCATGGACCAGAGCCGCCACCAGCTACTCTCCCTTCTGCCGCTTCCCCTAAAGCGGACTCACGTGTGTGAGCGCCGGACCTCTTAGAATCACCAACCCCCAAAACCCACCCGCACCCAACCTCACAGTCACTACCGCCGTGGCAACCACCCTCGGGGCCATCTACTCTCACCCTTCGCAGCTTTAAAGCGATGTGTCCGTGTTAGAACGCGGAACGAAACGACTATCGACCAAGAGTTTTTGAAACGGAAGATTCAAGAATGTTAACGCGAGATTCACCAGTTGAGATGTGCGATAATTACAGAGGATAATACTTTCGTGATTTATTTCTTAAATTTTCTAAGTGACAGCCTTATATAAATCGTTTCAGCCATTAAATTCGTATTTGACATACGATATTGGAAAGTTCGAAATAAATATCAAGAAATATCCTTTCGCGTTCTACACACATCTCTACACTGAAAGAAAAGATTGGCTGCTGCAACAAATTAGATAAAATATGACATAGCATTTGACTGCAACAGCCAATTTTTGGTTGTTGCTATCAATTTTTGATTGTGTTAATCTACCCACAATATCAAATTTCGATTAATACAACCAAAAATTGATTGTTGCAGCCAATTAAGAATGCTATATTTTACCATCTAATTTGCTGCAGCAACCAATCTTTTCTTTCAGTATATTCGAAATTGAAATTAATTTCTTAAATTTCGAATAGAGATGTATATATGTATATACTCTTCGCGCTGAAAATGAAGTCTGCAGTATCTTCAAATCTGCCACCTGCAACGGCCGGATTGCCCGTGAGCTGCAGGACGCAATCCCTTGTTTAATCACGCTGATAACTTATGCCGCACACATCCTCTCTTCCTCACGCGGACGACGAAACAAAAAGACCAAACCGAATCCGGAACCCGTTGAAGACGGACACTCCTATCACTCCGTTAGCCACCGTGAGTTTTTGCATCACAATTAATCCACGAACGTAATGGGCCCCGATCCTGGCCACCTGGTGCCCGGACGTCCTGCAGGACAACGGTGCTCTCTTCCTTCTATCCTCCTTACCATCCTTCGGACCGCGCCGATCCTCTCTTTTAGCTTTCATTACAAGAGAAGAGGGGAGGGGAAAACGATGTGAGAGATGATGACCTGCATCTCACACGCCGCAGCATCCCGCTGGCGACCATAATCCTTCGTTGTGTCTTGCCGGGAGCTTTTTCTACGTCGCGAGTAATGCTCGCGACGCGTTTTTGTGCACCTCGTATACATTACGTCGTGTCTGACTGCATCGCACTGCTATAATGGATATCAGTAATATGTTGCAACTAACCCGCGACCGGATGAGACATTACCGTCAGTCAAATTGCTCCGAAACGACTGTCAGACTCGCTGTTGGCCGTTATCTCCTTGTAAGTTTTGTCCGATGCTCTTATGAAATCTGTATATAAATTGGGCATTTAATTAGATATCGTGCGATATGACGTTAGATGAGATATGATATTCTTTTCAAAGAAGTCCTGAAGTAACTCTTATATTTAACTTGTCAAGGTATACATTCTTTTATTTACTGAGTCTGCATTGACGTGAGTTGAAGTACAATTTTATTGTATTATGTACTATATTTTGAGTCTCAAATAAGTACCGCTTGCTTTTGAAAACTTCGTAATGTTGATTGCGATCAGTATTTCCTGTAGAAATTCCTTTCTCAATGCAGTTATAGACTAGCTCGGAATTCAATTCCAGTTTGATCGTCGTTGCCGGATACGAATTCGCATTCTTCCGTTCGCTATTCTTCGATGACATATAGATCTTCAATGAAAAATTCGACAATTTCATTGATCTTCTTCGAAATTATACGCGCGAATATATAAATAACACACATTCGTGCACGCATTGTATATTTTATCACTTATTCCTTCATTAAATATATAATCCTTATTAATAATACAACTTGCACAATAAAATTCGATTGTTCGATAAAAATATTAAGGTTTTCATTGATTTTAACTTTATTCTTCAACTTTCAAAGTACGCTGAAAGATAAGACATTTTTAAAAGTACAAAAATGTAAATATAAAATTAAATTATTATAACAAGCTTATATTACACTAAACAAATGGTCAATATATTTTATGTCTCATAATAATTATCCAGATATAATGGCTATGTTCATTGTTTATTTTAATCATCCGAAATCTTTTTGCTCTAAATATAGCATATGCCGATGTTGATTTACCCTCTTTTACAGTATATGCTATTGAAATAGCTGTCCCCTTTCCATCGCCCTTAACCAAGAGAGCGATACACCACGATCTGTTCGACATATCCCCAAACGTTTGAATCACGACATGACGGGGGGTAACCACAAGCCCGTAACCACCGTTGACATTTCTCAAGTGCAACCTTCTCCCCGCCGTCCCTACGTTTCGCACTTGAAGGAAAGAAGACACGAGGACCCGCGATTAATCAGGATTAGCCGAAGATCTGACCCTTAACCCTGTACTGTCCACTGGTCGTGCGATGACCATCAGTCATCGAGAATGTTCCTCCTCCCTCCCTCCTCCTTTTCGGGGTATCGTCGCGGGCTTCTATAAACCGGACGATCATTACAATGTCATTAACTTTGACGAGCGTATAATTCGTGGCTGGCCAAGAGGTCAAGGGGAGAAAGCAACGTACCTCTGCCAGCAAGTTGAGATCATATCGATGAGATCGTGGCATCGGCTGATCAAAATTTTACGAAATTAACGGATTTTTGAACGAAATCGTCAAAACCTTTCTATAAGCTAAAAGAACGAATCACGCCAATCTAACTGATGAGGATTATGAACATCTCACAGAAGTCGCAATTAATAGAGAGAGTTTCTTCGTCGTTCGTGTAAACTATTATTATTGTTAATTGCCACAAATGATAAGGCGGATGAAATTAAATAATCTAATTCATACAATTGAGTATGGAAATCACAACATCGTGAGTTAAATTAGGAATAAATGATCAAAATCTTAAAAATCTTAAAAACATATTATTTTATAAGTGATCTATGTTAAACTTTAACGCAAGACTGTAAAGTGACATTTCTTTACCAACGGTAATTCTCAGGACGATACTGAACGCGCAGAAGGAATTCGCGTCCGGCGCCAACGTCGTCCAGGGTGGAATTGAATTCCTGACTACCCCTTCCACGGTAACGTTCAGGAAGGTGTTGCCGGCAGGACCAGCGCAGGTCACGATCCGGGGCGTTGGCCAATCCTATCCGATTTCAGTCGACTGCAGGTCGACGAGTAGCCGGGATTTCCTATTGTTTGCCGGATGGACGGTAACGCGCACGTTGCGATCCGATCATGGATTACATACATACACGCGTACGTGCATGCATGCGTTTCAGAGTCTCTCGCGATCAAATAGAGAGGGTTCGGTTGGCGGTCTTTTGACGAGCATGTAGCGAATTGCGGCCGGTCAACGTACCGAGTCGACTGATGACCATAAAAAGAATAAAGAGAGGGCTGCAGATCCTCCGGAAGAATCGTGCCGCGAAGAAACGGCCAAGCAACCGTAACGGATAATATGCTAATTCGCGAGTGTCTCCATCGCGGTCGGTGACCAACGAATTCTTTCCCGCCATCGTTAAAATGTTCGAATCTGAAATAATCCCCTCTTCTCCAGGAAAATTCTTTAGGTACTTTTGAAACTTATATTAATTTATTTTTAATCCTCTATTTGTAATCATTTTTTTTACTCCTTTTTTTTGCAATCTGATTTTTGCTGCTCTCAAAAAAATGTGAAAAAATTCAGGATTACTTTTTAATCTCTATTTCATTATCAAACAATTTTTGAATGAGATATTTTAAGTGAGGAAAGAGGTCTTTGCTCTTCTTTCTTTATTTTGGAGAAATTTGAAAGTGAAATTTCATGTGTGCCAAAAAAAGATTTAAATTATATATGGTCTCTATAATTTGATTGTTCAAATTATATTTCAATAATAGTGCTAGTGACATTCTTTATCACGAATAGTATCACTGATTGTTAATTCTAATCATTTATATTTATAGAGTTAAAAGGGACAATTCTCTAATCTCTCTATTTTTAATTTCTTTAAATCAAGCGCCACTTAAATAGAACCTTATTTTCGTCCCTCTTAAAGCGATCGCTGGACCAAGTTTGCGTTAAGACCTGCCGTTCATCCTAGCAGGTGGTAACCGGTTCTCTTTCCTTTTTGCGTTCCCTCCTGCGACAATGACCAATGGTCACTCGAGTTGTGCCTCAGAAGCAGCATTGAGAAGATCTAGCACGTGCCACGTCAGCTCGTCTTAATCCAAAGATCCACGACTGTGCCCGTTCCAGGACCCTACTTTTTGCTTCTATTCCCTGCACGCGCGCGCGCACGGTCAGTACGACGTTCCCGATCGGAGATCCTAACGCGGGACAATATTTGGCAAAGGATAATTTCTGCTCCATCTTGCTAGTAGCTCCTGAAGTGCTGAGAGGGCCGGCATATTTGCAAGGAAAATACCAGCGAATCGCTTACGTGGTAACTGCTCGTTTAATAACAATCGCGCGTTTGAATAAATGTTGTGAATGAATGCGGTGATATCAATGTAAAAAAGAAAGCATATTTAGTGTGACGATAAGTCCTAATATATTTCTCTATTAACAAGAATGCACTTATTTTAAGAAAAAATGTAAGTGTTTTATTCTATGAAGTACCAAATGTTCAAAAAAAATCATTCAGCATTTACATAGTAGATAATATACATCATACTGAGTAAAAAAGTCTTAGTGCAGAACATAAATCGAAAATTCAACCTATTCGTGCTTTCGATCTATGTTCACTAACATAAGACTTTTTTTACTCAGTATAATGTATATTATGTATACATATAAATGCTGAGTAGTTTATTTAATACACCTTGTATATTGCATTATTTTTAAGAAAAATATTTATTTATATATATAATTTATTTATAATAATATTTATATTAAAATATTTATTCTAATTTGTGTGAAGAAAAGTATGTTTAGTGCGACAATAAAATTCTAAAATATTTCTTTATTGATAAGAGCGCACATAATCTTATCTTAAAATGTTTTTCTCAAATATGTGTTAATAAAAACTGTGTGTATTAGTTTTAAGAATCTATAATCTATATACAAAATAATATTTGTACATCGAGCTGCAACGTGAGATCTAATGTTCAGCAAAATTTAGCAAATAAGACGATATTAGAGTGACGGTTTATCATCGGGACGTGCAATTGCATCGTAAATGCAAATCGCTCGTCGACGGATGACCCTCAGAGCAACCATGCTGACCGATGTGTTGTTTCTCTTCTTGTCAGTATTCCATCAAGCTTCCCCAAGAGCGTTCCCCGGCTACTCGTTACTTTGATGGGCGGTCAAGAGTTGCACTTCTACACCTTGTAAAATAAATCGTTCGTCGGACCGCAGCGTTGTACGTCATCTCTATTCTGCGTTTGCTGGGCTCCGACTAACGTGCCTGGTTGATGCCGGGCGGTCCGTCATGTAAATCATTAATCACGGAACTTTCTTCGAACGACACGTTAACCCTTTCAAGCTGCATTTTTTTTATAGTACGTAGAAAAATGACCCTATTACCGTTTATTAGAATCACTGAAGTATTAAGAGATTTTCAGAACTTGTTAATTGTTTAAACTTCTGTCGATCTTATATATATATATCTTATATATATATCCTTACGTTTTATTAGATAAGATTTGGCAAAGAAAATAGAAATTTCAAAATTAGAAATTACAAATTTGGAATTGCTGTAATAAATTTACTATCTCTTTATTTTATATATAAATAACCCGACTGATAGTGACTTCAGATTGCTTAAAGAGAAGTATATTTTCTCTCTTTAGATGTATAATTATGAATTAGAAGTTTGAATATAAAAGAGATTCCAGATATCTCTTCTTACTTACAATAGTTTGCTTCACGATTTCAGTTGCATTGCCTCGAAAGAGAGAAGCTTAACGTTTACATAGAATACTGTAATCGGATAACATTTTCAACCGTCGGATCCGCGACATTTCATCGATATGAGAATCCTTTCTTCGATGAGGTAGAAGGACTTCCGTTGCGCGTTGCATCCGAATAGATGCATTGTATCACGGGACAATTGCGAGATGTTCCGTCGTAAAGATGCACGTATGCAAAGTCCCTGCAAATAATTCCATCACTTTAATCCACTTTCCGTCGTGGCGGTTAATGTATGTCAACCGATTGACACACACACACATACACACACACACACACACACACACACATCGCACATGATCTGCATTTCTTTTTCTGCTTCCTTTTTCTTATTATGGTCGATAGATTCTCAGGTACTCGATAATCCGAACCAGCACGATTTTGAGTTTCCAACGGTTTCGTTATTTATTCCGCATAGAGGGGATGCATATTAGATATTGTAACGTTAAATTCCAGCAAGGTGATCGGAGAGGAAGTATACAGCTGATACAAGATTTAAATTTTTTGTGAGAATTCTTTTATGTCAGTAATAGAAGTTTAAATCAAAATTCTAAGTAAAATAAAAAAAATTTTCTAAAATCTAAAATCCTTTGAAATTGAAATTTAAAGCTCGATGAAAATTTAGACTAAAATTTTAAACTCAATTGATATGTTTGAAAAGCAGAGATTTAGCAGAGACTTCATTCATACATGTTACTTACAACTGTTTGAATATGGACGGAATGGTAACTCATACATTTTAATTTCTTCTAATTAATTAATAACTAATAATAAGGCTCTAAGTATAAAACAATGTAATCAAAAGAAGGGCAAAGAGCCAGTAACGTAGCAAAGAACTTTAATTTAAATTAAATCATAAAATTCATACAACAATTACAATTGAAACGTTTCGACTCCGCTCGAGTCATTTTCAATATTGCCGTTAATATTTAAACATCGCTATAAACTAAAAACATACATGGTATTACTCATTATATAATTTTAAATCACGTATTCTTCATTTCGTGCAGTATGCTGCGAGTCATTTATATCAGAAATCAAAGTAATCAGAAAACAATATTCTTATCAGTAATATCGGTAAATGTATTGAGAGTCCATTAATAAAAAGAGAGAAAAAAACACAGGTAGATGATACATTCATATCGTGGTACAATACATTAATTTTTTAATTGAAGCAAATTGGCAAGAGTAACAAACATCTGATTTCCACAACGTCGGATAACGCAATACTAATTAAACTACTTTCTCTCTCTCTCTCTCTCTCTCTCTCTCTCTCTCTCTCTCTCTCATTTGTAGACTCTATAGACAGATAGTTTAAAAAGAGAAAGTCTGTGCTCAAAAACTTAATAACGTAAAATTGCAACGCGTTCGACCGCCTCCAACGGTTTTCACATTGATTCCAGGTCGGTGGCATAACATTTCCTTAGAATTCGCCTGCTAACCCATAAATCGGTACGTTACACCGTCACCGAAGGGGTAGAAAAAAAATCGAAAGACGCAGAGGCGATATAGAAAAGCCAGAGGGAAAAAAGAGAGCAAACGACAAGGAGGCATCAGCGCAGAGAGGGAACATTATAATGTTAAAGGGATGCTACCTAGCTCTGGAAGAGCGAGAACGAGACGGAAGACGCTTTGGAAAGCCGGCGCAAAAGGGGAGAAATTAAAATGTAAAAGGGATGATGTGCGTGGAAAACGGAGCCTGTTCCTCACCACGCCGCTTCTCCATTTTTCCCTTCCTCCAGCTATACTTTTCTCTTTCTTTCACTCTCTCGCGATCCATTCTTCCTCCTCTCGCCCGCGTCAGCCCCGTTTCTCTCTGGTAATCGACTAGCCCGCTCGCTCTACTTACAAAGGAGGGGATTTTGCTAGGAAATTAAAATTAAAAGGGGCGGCCCGCGTTGTTGGTCGAAGGGTTGCACGTGTTCCTTGGTGCGCGAGAAAAGATATGCGAGCCTTGGTTCATCAGACATACTTTTGCTTCGCATCATGAAACAAGTAGTACCCACGCAAAATTCTTGTGTGTCTCGCTTAACATCTAGTCAGCATTTAATATATTTTTGTAGGCGGACATCAAATTTTTGATGAAATACATTGGTGAGTATTATATCGCTTCATTAAAAAAAGATTCCTTGCTTGCTCAGTAACAGTAGTAAAAATTCAGGAAAATGGCACGAAATGACTGACGCAGAATTTTCTTCTTACAACAAAGTTCTATTCTTCTCAAATACAATTCAACCAGTCAGATATTGCAGAAAATTTAAATTAGAAGACATAATCTATAAAATTAATTAATGATTAGAATTAATCGTGAATCAAATAATAAATATTTCGTATATATTTCTCCCCACGTTATTTCTTTCTGAAGGAAACATTTTCTCCTGATTTTCCGCAATCTTCCCGAAACTCGTTGATTAACGTTGAGTGACCCGAAAGAAGTTCTTCGCTCGAAAAATGCGAACAAATATTTTCAGAACTCGAATAAGAGCTTCTTCTCGATTGCATCGGGATTATCTCAGCTACAGATGACACCGATCGCTGGGGGTAAGTGTATTCCTTCGTCGAAAGGAACGTGATTCACAATGGTTACAGGTGATCTCTGCTTGTGAGAACATTCCCACAGCATCCCTACGACTTGTCACCCTTTCCTCTCCTCTATTCCGGATAAACTCCGTTCTTTTTTGATGACTCTTCCCCTTTCCATCCCTCCTCCCTCTCGTTCTTCCTGCGAAGCATCTCTTCGGAACGGAAGGTGCTATAGTTGCACGGTTGCACCCCTTCCGGGGATCGACGCTGTGGCCCAAATAAGTTCACCCCTCGATCGGTCCGGGGATCGTATAATAGGAGACGGTTAGGGACATATATTCTCTTCCGGGTTACACTGCGAGATACCGCTCGAGTGCGTGCACATGTGTACGCGAGCTGGAAGCGGGAAACATTGGGCGGCATAATGCGCGTTCGCGGCGGGACGCCATTGTGCTGTAGACAGAACGACCGGCAACAGGAGCCATCCCTGGCACTCATCTTTACCTGAAGAATCGGAAGCGAGAAACGCCGCGAATTCGCTCTGTCCTAATAAGAGAATTAGTGATTTTTTTTCTTATGTTCTCTGAGTGAATACAATTCTGAATAAATTGGCAGTCTTTTAGAGGTGTGGCAGTGAAAAGAATTATTGATATTGGCAAAACTTGTTTGCGTCAATGTAACAAGTAAAAAATAGATATCGATATCGCTGGGTATACATAAATTAAGAATAAATCAAGTTAGCTGTCGCTTTTGCTATTATTTTGGAAAATACGTTTACAAATATTCTCTGATGTATCTCTCTTATATCTCTGAAAGTATTTGAAATATTGTCCAATGTTAAATAGCGTTGTTAACAACAGTTGTTTACAATGCTATAACTCGTTCCCAAATATACGTTACTATTAATCTTTTTTTTTACTACATAATAATCATAATTTATTATTAAAACAATTAAGTAAAATAATCTTATTTTCGATCAAAGCGGGTCTTAATGCTAATATTTCTTTTAGTGCGAATTCATATACAACATCAAAATTATTAATATTTTTATGATGCTTATTAGCATCAAAATTATTAAATTGCTTGCTAATTTAATACGTGATATTATTATTCCAGTTTTTCATAATTTTTTAAAATTGAAGATTTTGATGCGCAAATTGTAGAATTGAATATATGTACATACATAAATTTATACTGAAATGAATACTTAAATATAATACTTAAATACTAACATCCGCTTCGACAGAAAATAGGATTATTTCTCTTAATTGATTTATTCTTGTTTCTTAATAATTTATTTTTAGATTTATTCTTGTTTCCTAATACGAATTATAATTATTATTAAAAATCATAGTACTTTAGTTAAGTAAATTATTAAACCATTTTATAAAATAACAAGACCTGTATAATTTTGTTTTTAATGTCAAAAAACTTTATTAAATGTTTTTAAAATTAATTTTATTTAATCGTAAGATATGTTTGTTAATAAAAACATATTTCAATTAAAATCATATAATTTGTTTGGACAATATTCATTAATTATAATAAACAGAAAATTGTAACTTTTTCTTATTTTTGTATATAAAATTAGTTTATCAAAAAAATAGGCAATGCTATATTTTTAATGAAGTGAGTACAAGTTAAAAGATGCGGTTCCAACACTTTCAATCTCTCATTGCGAGGACCTGTTTTCATATAAATAAATGCGCGGACGTTTGGAACAGGTGATGCCAGATTTTCCCTTTCATCGGTCAGGATGAATTGATCCCTTCTACAAGGCACAAAGGTCGATCGCTGTGAAGAATTGACTCGTTTCGGAACTAGAACTCGAATTGACGACCACTGACGCTCTGACCCTAGGTGTTCGACTTCCGGTTTCTCATCTGGACCTCTGACCATCGAACAGGTCCCTGTCAAAGTCCCATTAGGGTATCGTTTCATAGACGACGACCATATGATGAAGCAATGAAAGTTGACGGGAACATACCCCGTTCTTAAAAAGCAGAACTTGACATTTCCTCAGTCTGGATGGTTCTCAGATTGCTCTAAAAATTGAACTGACATATCAAATCTTATGAATTATATTTTCTATATTTTCTAATATCATTAAATCTTACAAAAATTTCTGAGAGAAACGAAAGCATCTGTGTCAACAAATATTCGAATATTTAATTGTAAGATATATTAACAATACATATATAAAATTAATTTCGAACATTTAATGAAATTTCTCAAAGTTTAAAACAAAAAAATTACAAATCTTATTATTTTTTATAAAATGATTTGATAATAATTACTTAATTAAATTTATGATAAAAATATAAAAATGATGAATCAATTAATAACAAAATATTCATTTCTAAATATGTATATGTGAAACAAATTTCCTCAAAACCATTTAATATTTTTATTTAAAAAAATGTTCACGTGTTAAAATCAAAATCGCGATTTTTCTTGAAAGTGAAGTTGACTTATTTAAAGACAACAAAATGAAAAACAGCATAAAACTGATTACAAAATCGAGAGATGAAGGTTCACTATGTCTGGATTTAAAATGCGGGGAATTCTATCTGAGGATTTCATTCATGTGTCACGTCGTCTCTGGTCATCTCTTAATTCAAACTGGTATCCGTACATGGGCCGGATATACTACAGCCTCGGGTTTTTGAAATCTGACATACTATTTATTTTTTGGCATATGGACACAATATTAAGACCTATACAAATAATAATATAAAGCGTACATCTATGAGAAAATTTAAATACTTTCAGAGAAAAATAGCCAGAGAAATTTAGCATCAAAAAGAAAAAACATACGAGATTAAACACAAGGAGAGGCTAAAATTTAATTAAATTCAGATAGAATTTTGCTACTTTTAGAAAAAACGACAGGAGCAAATCTTTATACTAAAATCTTTCTCTAAGGATTAAGTACTCAAACTATGTAAGTCGAATGATGGAAACGGCGGCACGAATAGTGGCAAAAGAAGAAGCTATCAAGATAGCTTGTCTCCGTAACAATATTTATTTCTCGCGATCCAATCTTATCACTATTACTTATCGTTCAGAGAGCTCCTATCTCTAACAAATTTATTCTCGTTCAATCGCCGCGGATCAATGCTCGATGCCGCCACGAAGTAGTTGCCAGAGTCGTGCTCGAAATGCCCATAAATACTACGACAAATGGTACCTCGCAGTAACCGGACTAATTACTCGCCGAATCCGATCCCTCGATCGTGAGTTCTGATCCGTATTGCAGTACGAGATATACTTTGCGATAAAAGCGGTTACCATGAGTTAAAAGAACGACCGGTGATAATCAGAGAGGTCACCCCGTGGGACCTACGTGGGTCATCGCAGTCGAGGGAAGACTGATCGGCCGGGCTCACGAGAGAGTCTGGTCGCGCGAGCTCGTCCTCGGGCCGGAAACACGCTCCACTTCGCGAGTGATCGGTGTTCAGCACGCGCATCACAGGTTGTCCGGTCATACGAGTTGCTTCAACGAGCGAAAGCATGTCACCGTCAAGGTGGAAGTTTCGCCAACGGTCACTTTTGTAGGATCGGTCAGGGTCAACGGTGAACGCGTGGACGATACGACAGAAGGTTTTCAAAATCTGGTCTGGTTGGATAAACAGGATCGGCACGTACCGGTGACCTCTTCATTTCGAGCTAGTTATCCGCGTTATTCGCTCTTTCGTTGCGTTGGGTCATGTGTCAACAAACTGCTGGTTGAAAAGTGTTACTAATAATCAAGGGAGCGAATGATAGATTGTAGATAGTGAGAACTTTACAAAGAGGAAACTTGTAATGTAGATTATTCTTATTGTTAACATTTTTATTATTTGATATCTTATAATATTACACCTCTTGCAATGGGATTTCGCAATGTAATTCACAAAGATGTCTTCCATGTGAAAGAAAATATTTCATTTCGCCATCAATAATCATGAATGCGTCACTAATACTTTCTTTCGATATAATTTTTGATGTTTTTCATTAGAAATAATAAATAATAAAGAATTTTAAAGTATGTGTCGATTTTACAAATCTTCTTATAATTTTTTTCATTTCTTAATTGATTGCAATGTTTTATGACTATTATTTTCATGACATCGAAATTATGCGACAAAATAAGACATCAGAGCCGAATGTGACTAAGATCCCAGTTATAAGATGAGACGGTTGCAAGACAAGATTGGCACGTTCCTCGTTTGATGTCTGGTGATTTGGTCTTTCGACTGAAGACGGGCGGTCTTTCCGGGTGTCTTTCCGGTCAGTCAGGGTCATGTGTCGTCGGATTATGAGGTGGCCAGCGCTGCTAATGGTTGTACGATGATCTTGACCCGTGAGACACGAGCGTGTAATCCGCCACGCTGGCTAGGGTTGTAGGTCACTGCGACAGGGTCTCTCTTTCTCCAAACAAGTAATAAAAGCAGATATGTGACTGCAAATACAACGTAAATTAGCGACAGTCTAGTGTTAGGCCATTCAAAATTTATGACATTCTCAACAATATCTGAGAAATACAAGAAAGTTTAAAAACACGATTTGCTTCTTTTAGATATATAATTTCGTTGTCATGTGAATTTTCTATAAAGAGTCACAAAAAATTTGAAACTATATAAGAAACACAAGATTATAATGCAATAGATAAGTTTAAATTCTAATAATAAAAAATAATAACATAAATTAACAAGATACTTGACTTAAAAGTCTTGAAAAGGTCTTCGCGGATGCTGAAAACAACGATGAGTCCAAGTAAACAAAGTCATTGTCTCGCTGATGATACGGATTAAAAGTAAGCAGCTGTTTCAGATGGTAGGCAGGGAATGATGCCGTCAGCTGACGAAGGGTGGGAAAATAGAAACGCACAGTAGAGTCGTCCTCAGCCGAATCGGATGCTGCAAGGGAGTGATCTTTCGCGTTCAGTGACGTCATCGATTCCGACGTGGCAGCTGTTGCCTTCTGACCGTACCTACCCCAAGATTGATTGCGAGATTAGTCCAAGTATCTTCGTTAGTGAAGGGGTTCTAGTTTGGTCCACACCGGCAAACTAATCTTGAGACCAAAAGATCACTTTCGCAAGCATAAACTATTATCCATTTTTGGACTATTTAGCTTTTGTTTCACAATACACATCAAATAATCCCGTATTAAGGATTAGAAAATGAGAGAAATTGTAAAAAATTGACATTATTATTATAAACTTAAAAACAAGGATTTAAAAATTATTGCAAGTTTGATTTCGATTTTAACCCTTAATTATAATTTGGATGAAAATTGAAAATGGAAAATTGGAAGTTTAATTCAGATTACGACTTTAATCGTAATCTGAATTAAAACTGTAATGTGTAAATAAAAAAATAGCGACATGCAAGTTGGCCAGAGATCGAAAACTTGAAGCCTTGTATTCCTGATAAGTGCCCACGTCTTCTAAAACTGCTGTCATTGGAGACAAGATTGTTGCTCGTTAACAAAATGGCCTCAAAGCCACATACGACGTACGATTTCGTAAGATTTTTCAAGTGTCCAGATGATAAACGATCGCCATACGTGCGAACGCATGTCCACGTGGATTTTCGCGAGCGCCAAGCCTTTCGGAGAAATGAACCTGTTGCGGAGCTTTATGAGCAGCATTAACATACTTCGTCGTGTTTTGCGTGAGCTGTGGCCGCCGCGGGCTTAAGTGCATCATGGACGGTGAAAATATTTCATTACATTAGCGCAAAGAATGAAAAAGAAAAAGAGGTGGAAAGAAGCGTTTACTGCTATCTCTCGGAATTATTCTTCTCTACAATATATGCAAGCAACACGCGCAAACAAAATGGAATCCAATTTCTAGGATTATCCAAAAATAAATGCAATCATAAATTTTGTGTTTACGATGAAACATTTGCATAGACGTCGATAGCATCAAAAAGTATTATATTCTTTTTTAACGAAGTTTTTTTCTTTTCTTTAGAAATCAGAATCGGTAAAACTCACGTACGTGAAACATACATAATTAAGGAAAATAAAGTTTTGTGACCCTACATGAATTTGAATATAATCTCTCACTCACAATTCTATACCTTTCAGAAAAAAATTATTGTAAGTAAAAAATTACAATGCTTTTATAACAATTTTAAAGTTGTAATGGAGTTATAAATTTTAAAGTTGTAATAGAATTAATTTTTTTATTGAAATTGTTGAAAAAAATGATTTATTGTATAACAACGTATTAATGAAGAGAGAGAAAGTTTCTAAAGTAATTATTTAAATATATATAAGTAGATTAATCTCTTTCGGAAAAAATAAACCATTTAGCAAGAGAATTGAACTATAAATATTGATGACATAAATATGATTAACAATTTGACTCGGTTTTTCTCAAGTGTATAGTCGATTTGATTTTCGTGTGGCATCATCCTTTCGGTATCTTTCCTGTCAAAAGCAACTCTGTCCGTAAACTTCTCTGGAGCTTCAACTGAGCGAAGCCCAGTCATCCGTCTCGCTTCGCCGCATTCTGCGGACTTTCCTGCACTAAGCCTCACGATAACGCCGACGTCACGTTCTCGACGACTGCGAATAGCAGCGAGGTTTCAGCTTTCGATGCATCAGTTCGCGCGCGTGTGCATACGAGCTGGCAAGTATTGTTTGCACAAGGATTCCAAGCTGTGAAAATAATTGTGTGCCGAGCGAAAGACAGAGAAACCGCGAAGACCGAATGGAGATGGCAAAGGGGGAGGAAGGGAAAAAACGGTTCCCAGGATTCGAATAGCTTCGTATGTCTCCTATAAAGAGAAGATTGTTCTGGCTTCATTCCGTTCGCGGGGGGATAGATGAGGCGAAGGGTCTTTTCTTCGTGGCTTCGCGAAGGGTGACTGAGAGAGGGATGCTGCTACTGCTGCATCTGCCCCTTTGGTGTAATGATATCTGAAAAAAGAACTACTGCATTCAGCGAGACTCCAGGCCATCAATTTGCCTCCTAAATAGGATTCGACGAAGCATGTCTCTTTCTTTTTCTTTATTTCTCTCTCTCTCTCTCTCTCTTTTTCTCTCCTTTGATAGATATTGACCTTTGTGACTTCCAGGATTTAATAAAAGGAAAAATCTCCCGAGTTTTTGCATTTCGTGGCATCGTCTTTCCGTTTTATCAGTATTATTTCAATTCATCGGCATGATATAATTTGTACTTTAGCTATAACAATATTATACAAGATGCACGATTGTTATATGCAATTTATACATATATTTAATTAACTATACATATATGTAATTAATCCTCCGTCGACAATGTGAAATTTTCCCTTCATCCGCAATATGGATCTTCGAACTTTTAGTACAGATTTTTATATTGTCCTCGACTGCATCAAAATCTGAAAAAATGTTTATATATTTGTGAAGGTTTTAACAATGAGTTTTTGTTATTATAAAAATAAATTTAATTGTATTTTATTTATTTTTTTATAGATTTAAATTTATTGACCAGAATTCACTATCAAAAAATCAACTGTGTCTTTAAAGTCTAACATTGTGGATGAAAGGCTAAATGTACAATAGTTAAACAACGTTGTTATAACGAAAATAATGTTTTGTTTAAGTTGGCTTCATAATATATCTCGAACTTACGGATATTTCACGTTGATTATTTAAGCATTTTTTAAAACATGATGATATCATAGTGAAACAGAGAGATTCTTTGAATTATAAACTAATATTGATCTTTCTTTTATAAAATAAATAACTAAATAATAAAAAAAACCGAGAGATTATTATATTAACGAAAGATTACCGATCTTTCTGTTTTTAAAGATATTTTCAGAATTTCACGAGACAATCGACCAACCATGAAATCAACTGGACTAAGGAAAGCTTCGACGAAGGACTAGAATAAACAATGCCGAAAAACCATCGCTGACTGAAAGAAGGCCAACAATACATTTCAGAGAAAAAAAATTTTCTATCTTTAGGCCTTCCCGAGGAGCATGGAGCAAGAAGATAGGAGAAAAATCGTTCTCAAGGGAAGGTGCTCAATCACTTAACATCGTTACATTTAAAATCGAAATTTAATTATGTAAATGCGATGCACACACTAAGTTATTTAAAAATTTTAACATAATAAATAACGAAAAACATTTTTACAATAAAAATGAAAGAATTTCCAATTTATTAGTCAGAAAATACACAGAAATGTAAAATAAAATGTGCGAGGCATTTGAAACTTCAGGTATCGTTTTTCTTTGAATGTAAATAAAATAAATTTTATATTGTATTATATAAATGTACACACATTTATATATATATATATATATACATATATATATTTAAACTATTTGGTACATATATTACTTTAAAGTAACACTAAAAGGAAAGAGACGAGAATGAAACTTGTACAGTTAATTATTAGACTAGCAACCATAAATTTCGGAAGCTTCAAATACATATTTCAACTGAGAGAACCAGCATACCAAAGATATAATGAATTCCATAAAACTTCGTCATGGTTGAATATACATAGATATAGTGAATACATGTTTACAATTTTATATTGCTCTTCTTGAAAATTTTATCATATTTTAACCAAGGTTTGAAAAAATTTTAATAATAATTTAAATTAAAATATATGTACTTAATGAGTCATTATATTAAAAAATTATAATAAATTATAACAACTTTTGACTATTGTGAGAGATAAAATATTTTTTAGTGTCTAGTGATTTATTGATAAAATATTGATAAATATACATATTAATAAACGGATGACGCAGTGATTTCAATAAGACTTCATTATCTATACAAATTCGGTTACAATACAAAAAATAAATTTAATTAATGACGTTGCGATTTTGAATGCACCATTTCGACGAACCATCATTTTTCACGATTAACAATACAATGACTTTTCTGGGATTTTTCGAAGCAGGATGGTCATTTCAAGGGCATTTCTGTATTATTCGCATGAAAAGAGCAAAAATGTATGCTATTGGAATGTAGAGGGAAAGGAAGAGAGATATAGAGAAAAAGAAATAGAAATAGGCGTTGCAGTCCGGACACCCTATATTTTGGTCTCATTTTACTAAAAGCCGATCGTATTTCACGATTCCACTCGTCGCGAGGACAATGTGCCTGCGTGCCGTTTTCCATTTCTCTCTCCCCTTCTACTCTTTTCTCATTTCCTCTTTCCTCTACTCCTCGCTCCTTCCAAATTCGTTTTCACGAGACGTGCGACTAACTCGACTTAGGGAACGAATCTCTCTTTTCGCGCTCCCGTTTTTTTTTCATTTTTTTCTTTCTTTTTTCTATTTCTTTTTTTGCTTCTGAAAAACCGCGCATTGAAACGCATTGAGTCGCGGTCATTTGTCTGCAATTTGACCATAAATGAAGCCCTCAACGAGGGATGTTTACTCGTCGCACTAAATTCCTCCCTCAGATCCTTTTCTTACATCCATTCGACTTTCTCCCTTTTTTATCTTGTTTCGATGCTCCTTTCGGCGGCACTCGTATCGCGAGTGCACGATATATCGCAGCGGGTTCAAACAGCACGCACCGTGGAAAATGTAGGAAAGCAGAAAGATTCGTTGCGGGTCACGACCTCGAGAAAAAATATCGCTTATAGTAAGATAAAAAGACCTGAGAAGCGCAAATATACGTTGAGTTTCGTAGTGTAAATATTCTTTTGTATTAGATACGAAAAATGAAAATGAAAAGAAAGGTGCAGAAATAAAATAAATAAAATAAAATTTTCTTCGAGCAAGTAAACACGAAAAATTGTTAATTTTGCATAAAAGAATAATCAAAATGGCAATCAATTTCTTATTTTGTCAAATATAAATTCAATTGCGATTAAAACTTAACTGAGAATTGATAAAAAATTGCTCTTTAAACTAGTATAAATGAAATTGTTTTATGACACAATATTTTATTTTAAATATAACATTTATATATTTTATCAAGTAAATTCTTATCTTCAAATTTTACATTTTAAGAAAATGATGTTATATATATCATTTAAAATTATGATTGCAGGATAATTCTAATTCACTTATCTTATGATTCAGAAATAAACTGAAGACATTGTTCCACACACACATTTTACTTTTTCCTTATAACTTTAATATAACAAAACAAACGTATAAATATAAATAGTACTCCACAGAGAAATTTATAATTTTTACGTTGCACGACCAATCGACGTGTCTTTTCGACACGGATCATCACGAAACTTTCTCATGGGATCTAGAATTACATCGATCGCAGCGACGAGATAATCGTATGGCTGCTAACGTAATAATTGGACTGCTCACCAATGTCGGCGAGCGTACGTCGACCAATGAGAGATTGCGCCACGTTAAAAAAAAATGAGGGGAAAAAGAAAGAAGGAAAAAAAACTCTACAATGATCCTGCCAAAGGATCCTCGGCCAGCAAATCGTAAGAGGGAAAGGTCGCGAATAGGGGGAATCAAATCAGACGAATCGTAGGACGAGCTGGACGATGAACGAGGACACTTGAGGATGCACGAGGATATGACAATGGTGTCCATCCGTTTGTCCGTTAGGAGGATCTTCGCAAGGCGGCGCGTGGAACCGTTCGTGTACAGATTTGAATATTAATTTAGGGTCGTCGACGGAGCGACGTAGGATATTGCCCCGGGGTCAGCGGCAGGTCCGATGGAAGAAGGATCCCCGTGTCCTCGTTATCCGTTGCTGCAGCCTGTTAATAAAGCGCCGCCACCCCTATCTCGCTGGCCGGAATAGTGATACCATGTAACGGACCGTGCGTCGACTCGTTCGCCCATATTGTCGTTATGCTCATAGGATACGTGGAAGAAATTGCGTAACGGACGAGGCGCTTTCTCGCGGCGGAACCGAGCCGCCAGGTAAAATTATGTAACGGGCGGTAAACGCGATCGTTACTTTGT
Organism: Atta colombica; assembly: GCF_001594045.1. Lineage (NCBI taxonomy): Eukaryota > Metazoa > Arthropoda > Insecta > Hymenoptera > Formicidae > Atta > Atta colombica. Next base: position 306,720 of record NW_017259326.1, read on the forward strand.
CAGAGGCGTCTTGGCGCTAAGGTACGGATAACCGTGCCGCTGAAAGGGTTAGTCAAGAATTTAAAAAAAAAGGCCAAGACTCATTTTAAAGTCCCGTATCTTAAAGTGGCTCGCGCTGCAGAAATGCCGCGAGTAACAATAAAGAGTATGTTTATCAATATTAAGTAGTACCTAAGATTTCACTTGCAGAACATAAACTAACAGCAAAATTACATCAATGTTATAATTTCCCACTCAGCGATGTAACGTAATAACACTTATTGTATATGACAATTACATTATTATACATTGAGAAGGAAATTATAATACTGATGTAATATTACTGTTAGTTTGTGTTCTATGGATCAGTATCTCTCTTGTACTTTGTAAACTTTTAAATACCCATATTATATTTCTCAAATAATATATAATATAATATATAATATCGAGATATTTGATTGTTTAAATATTCTTTAAACTTTTTGTATCTTTGTGGAAATCTTTCAGATATTTTATGGTTTCTCTTTGAATAGTATATCTCTTCCAATATCAAATTACTAGGTAAATATGGAAGATAATATATGTGTAATGATAGATGGAAAATTTTAAAAGACTTATCTTCTTAATATCATTCTATGAAATTCTTTGTCTGGATATTAATGATCAAGTGTATAACGCATAAATTAACTGTGAATCTATTACTGTCATACTTCATTTTATATGATATATATGCCTTTTCATGAACAAAATGACCAAGATAAAAAGAAGATAGTGTAATGTACTCGATAGGAGAAGTTGGGTCTACTGGTTCCAAAGGTTGCGATGTAACGGACTATTTTATGACCTGGATATTATCTGGTCATCATTCCTGTGAGATTTATACGAGTGAAATCGACTAGAAATCATGGTTCCTTCGGGATAAATAGGATAATACGTATGATTAGTATCTACTTTCTAGTAGAAGCTTCCCTCAACCTATTATAGCGTTCTAGTAAGAATATTCATTACGGCCCGTTTGCGATATTAATAATTCACGCTGCGTTTTATATATTCTTCCTCAGACTTGGAATCATAATGCAATAAATAATAATAGCATAATAATAATAGCAATTGATCGAAAATAGTTTTTGGATAAGATCAAATTAAGTTCATTAAAAGATAAGTCGAAATAGAAATAAAATCTTTTACTTTTTACTTATTTAACTTATTGAAAGGTCAAGAAAATTGCTATTTATTTTGATTTTCAATGTTTATTTAAGTTCTATTTGCATTCACTCTAATATTAAACATCTTTCTTTTTTTTTAATGATTGCTTTAGATTAAACTCTCTGATGCAATCATTCAATAAAAAATAGACGTCAGAAAATCTCATTTATATTTCTTTTTTACGAGCTCAATCAGTAGATCTACGGCCTCTTAATAATTTTTCGATAATTCTCTAAAAGTGCATTATGACATTTAACGTCACATTTCACCGCGAGCGAGAGAACTTGCAAATCGAGAAGGTTGTAGTAACCTCGCGGAGAGGAGAGGTTCACAGAATTCGATCGGAATTTCGCGCATTACATGCAGCCATTAATTACAGCCAGACTTTTGACCACCGTGATCGGTACATTGCGTCGACGAATCTGATATACTAATGATCAATGATCCATCGCGCGCCTATAAATAGTAACGTGGTATTAACGTGGTCGGCGGGCCTTTCGTCGATCTCAAGGCGACTGAATACGGCAGATCTGATTGCTCGGTTCTCGGAAAGGCGAATTAAGGATTCCGCTTTCGAGCAGCATACCGCCATCGGTATCGGCGATCGGCGATCGGCAGTGGTATCGCAATGTCGTAATAACAATGTCTGACTCCTGTGAGCGCGACAGCGGGGGAAATTAACGTTCTCGAAATTGATTGAGTCAGAAGTTATGTCCCTCCACCTTTTATTCTTGTGTCGCCGCTTTTACAAAAGAACCGCCACGTGCGTGGTAAATTCATGGATCGCCGCTCGACTAAATCGAATTATCATATTAATACCGACGCGTCATCGTCTCATTACTCATTTATGCCGGGCTAATATCTCATAAACGTCCAGCGCGAACATAAATCTGTAATTTCGTGGCAAGGCGATCGCTGGCGCGATTTCCAGAAACAGGGGCGGTTCTCTGTGTAACGCACATTGTTTATGGAAATCGCTGACATTTAAACTTTACGTTCACGATTGTCGGAGGGGAATCCGTAAAACAACTCTCTGCTCGGGCATGTTTTACAATTTTTATATTCTGCGTAGAAACATATCTTCAAGCTCAGTTACATTTCTTACTTAGTAATCTTCTAAGCGATTGGTGATAAACCCATCGAAAAGTCATCCATTTACACGATTTAACGTTAGACATTATTCTCTGATTTTCATACTTGTTTCCAGCTCCTTTTCCAGAATAGAACCTACATGCTAACATTTCTCTCGAAAACACACCTATAAGCCGTGAAGAAAGTTTACATAAGCGCATGGTTTGGAATGCTCGAATGGAACGCTCGTAGTAGAGCGATCGAAGACTCCTTAAAGGATACCCCAATTTAGGGACGATTTGATCCTCGGATTCGAACTCACCTCCGGCGCGAGATCAAGAGTCCGAGTCTCACGCACTCGAAATTATTTCCCGGAAATTCGCGCCGACGAGAGATCATTCCCGCGAGCGAGGGCTCAAAAAACTGGACAAAGGCGAGCATGAAGGGGGAAGGAAGGCGCAAGGAGGAGGAACCTCGTTTTTTTCCCCTTTTCTTTTTTCCTTTTTGTAAGGCGAACGCCGCGTCGTGATTCGAGCAATAATTCAATTAGCCTGGAGGATTTAGTGGCGTTGCCGCTATAATTCAAGGCGCGCCGCGCGAAGAGTGGTAGAAATAGAAAGAGAAAGGGTGGAAGGGCAGAGGGTGGGAAAGGAAGGTAGCTACGGAGTTAGTGCGCGGACTAGAGGACCTACCTTGGCATAAATTAGAAGAACAATGCGCGGGACCAAGGTGGACGAACGTAATAACGTCGGACAGAGGCACCATGGAGGACACTAATATCATAAGCCGGCCGGAAGAAACGGACACGTCCGAAATTCATGCGCGTAACATATCACGTGTCCAGCGCAGCGAACGTGTGTTAATTGGTCCCGACGTTGCTTTCTTCCTACCGAGCTCTTTAACTTCGCGCAATCTATCCACAATATCCAAGTTATTTCTTGACAGAGAGAACTGAGATCTAAATGATTATCTAACAATTCACATAAAACACAGTTCTCCTGAGGATGCCCATAGGATAGCTTAGGATAGAACATCTTTTGGAACTCTTGGAGAATCGTGTTGTATGGGAATTAATAACAAAAGAGACAAAAACAACAGACAGCCACGATTTGCTCTTTGCTGTTCACTTGGATGCAATTATGAAGATAGCCACAATCATTACAAGATTATTTGTTTTTATTCAATGGATTCTTATATATTGAATTATATCTCGCCAATTTGCAGGCGAAAACGTCAGGGAAGGACTAACGATATAATATTGGATTGCGCAAACTAGACCCAAGAATAGACGTAGAGATTCATGCGTAATGCATGCGACAGGCGTGTGTGTGTGTGTGCGATGCGCCGGGATGCCGCCGTTGCCCTCCCGAACAATTAGGAAAGGGTCCCCGGTCGTCGTCGTCGTCGTCGTCATCGTCGTCGCAAGCGAGAAGGAGCCGGCGGCATGCCGGGAAACATCGGGACGCCTAGAATAACCCAGGGGTTGCGATTCCATTTCGCTGAGAACCGTTATATTGCAATGTCTTCTGAAATTAAAACGCTTGGATTGTTTCCAACGTGCGCGGATGGACGGCCGACGGTCGTCCCGTCATTCCGTTTCTCATGCGGCGCCGATCGATGGTCAACGTTGCACCGTATGGTTGCACTTCTGGATCATCGTTTTTAACACAGAAAGTTTAGCTTCCAATATTCTTTTCGTTAAAGAAGAAATAGTTGTCGAATATCACTCGCTCCAAGCGATATACAAATACATAAAATTTGATCACAAAATTTTGTGTTTATCAAAATAACAAACTGATGTTATTTGTCGTCATTTTGATATCAAAATATTAAAGATACCATTTTAATGTCAAAATAATGACAATTAATAACATCAGCTATCTGAATGTGTGTGGTAATGTATATTTAAAGAAACAAACTCTGGAATGTTACATTTCATGATATCAAAAAGACTTTATGAATTAGTGAAGTGAAGACTGCTCTATTGGTTGTCTGGAAGAATCTATTCATTAAAAGATATACGTAGCCATCGTTGATGCATTCCCGAAATACTTCAAAAAATGATTAATTTGAATATTAATTATTATTTTGTAGATTTAATGAAGATTTAATTAACTACAATTTGTTTTTTTTAAATATATTTTTTTAAATTACTGATTATTTGATAAATACAAAATTCATGGCAAACTTTCTTTATAACTTCCTACAATAAAAAATAATTGCGAAGTGTTTGACATATTCTTAAGATATGCTTTCAAAATATTTCGGATATCCTTCAAAAATCTTCAGGATTTTTACAATATATTATTTCAGCTTAATATAAGATTGCATTTTAAAATATGAATATCTAGTAGACTCTTGAAGTCCATACAGATTTTTCATTACTAACCGTTACTCAATCAAATATGTTATAATCTGAAAAAATAAAAAACTGCACTTCTAAAAGTTACATGAAGAACTGGCTGCTCGATTTAGGACACAAAGTTCTTCCCTGCAGGCGATGGAAGTGAGGCCCTTCGTGACCAGCGCAAAGAGATTGTGGGTCGAAAGGGCCGCATGATAAAACCGGTAGGGCCCGTGGCCTAGATTTCGGTCGATCGACTCGGCAGTTTCCGAGTGAAGTGTCCGAGCTTCCGGAAAAAAAAGGAAGTAGAAAAGATTACATGCCCGAGGTGGACAATGACCCCGGAACGGCTCCGGGGTCAGCCAGAAGGGTCAGTGATGTCCGACCGATGACCTGGGGCCCGCCCTTACACTCCCATGTACAATTATAAATGCATTAAATCCATCCCCTTACAAGATAATATTTAAATCGCGCCGACGGGTTAAAGGACGCCCCGCGCGCGCCATGCCATTCTTTCACGAAGGGCTTCATGTTCTACGGTGTCCGGCCGATTTTATTGCGTGCGTATTGGTGTCATGGTACCGCGGTGCTTGGCTGATTTTATTGCATGTATTTTCTGTTATAAATTCACCCTGCCATCCATGGGCAGTCCTCAGCCAAGCCGGGGCACTCGGAAAAACGGACGTTGCAGGTCGCTGGCTCGCACGGTGACGGTTCTGAATATTTATTTATGCGCACTGTCAATTATTTATGTGCGTAAAGTACGCGTATGGAGACGCGTGAGATCGCTCGTCGGGAATTTCAGATTGGTATGTTGAAATCACGTTGGGCTTTGTATTTAAGAGCAACACAATAGTATTCAAAAGCAAATTGAAGCTGTAATTTACATTGTACATTTAACCCTCAGGTGATGTCACGATAACTTAGATCAACAAAGATAAGAAAGAAAATTTATTCGATACATAAGATAAATGTATCCAGTTATTGGATGAAATGATACAAAAATTTTAAATATCAAACTTTTAATGATATGTGTGACTATAAATTCGTCTTATTAAATTTTTGTAAACAATTATTTGAAGTCATACGTATCATTTAAAAATCAAATATTTAAAATTTTTATTATTTTGTCCGATGATTAAGTCATGTCTATTAACTGTCCATTAACTAATAATATTTATCTTATATATCAACAAAAAATGCATACAATGTTCATTCGATTTTACTATTTCCAGATTAGTTTATTGAATTTTACAAATTATTTTATTTATTTTCTTAATTAATCTTACAACATTTTGTTATGCTTCAAAAGCCGATATTAAAAAAACAATTAAGCAATTTGTATATTTGTATTTAATTCTTTTTTTATGACATAACATAATTATCTTATTATGGTTATTTCTATTACTTCTGGTTGTTTACAAAGTGATATCTCAGAAAGTTTATACATGCAAACAAAATGCAAATTCATCATGAATTCGTCATGTTCGTTATAACCTTATTAATGTATATTCTTTATTGCTACAATTTATTTTAAAATAATATGTTTTTTATTAATATCTAAATATATTATCTAAATATATTAATTTGTGACAGGAATATATCTATTATATTATAATATTAATAAAATTATTGATTTAAAAGGATGATGTATCTTTAACTCTTGGTACGTATATACGGTATTTGTATTAAAATATCATGTTACATCTTTTTACAGTTAATATTACATAATATTACATAAAAATAAAATTTAATAAAAAATATTTAATAATATTTTGTTTCAAATAATTGTCCACACTTTTATCTTTTATTTTCGTAACCGGAATATTTTATTTACGAAATGATATTTCTGCTAACAGAAGATATGATTATGCAAAATCATACATAATGTATGATGTAATACGATGAAAATAATATCTCATGCAAATAAAATATTTCTGCTCTCTGCAGTTTTTAATTTTATTTATCCACTTTTCATATTGCTTTTGTCAGAATAAATAACTTAATTTTTTTCTATTCACATTGTTTTTTTTATTAATTAATATACAATTATATTAATATACAATTAATTCTCTTGTATTAATATTTTTGTAGGTATAATACTTCTATCACTTTTATACTTTTTTTTGGTATTAGCATTATTTCTTTTGGCATTTAATTTTCACATCTTTGTATATTCTGACCTTATTGTACACTTTGAAAATGGAACAAGATCCCAAAATACTACAATGAATGTGTTTATATACGTGCATCTACCTGCCGGTGATCCGTTAGAATAGCAACAACAAGAACTTATCAAGAACGAAACTAAAGAATCGTTAACGGCGTTTACTGTATGATTGCGTATGTTTTCCCTTATAAATCCTTCAGGCATAAACCCTTCCGCGCGAAAGGGCTAACCCGAGCAAGTCCGAAGGCCTAGGAGAATCTTGCATTACAATAAGATCGAAAAAAAGAAATGAAGCGTCGGTCGAAATTTCTTTACGCGCATTGGCATGAGGAAGGAAAAGGTCAGGTCGAAATTATACAATAAGATATATCACGTATACACATTGCATTTTGACCGAACTTTTAATTCTCGTACGCGATTTGTATAAAGTCCGTTGGAAGCGCATTACAGCTGATGGACTATTTAAGCTAATATTATCTTTATATTCGGTTTTTTCTTAAATTTATTATATTTAAGACAGTCTTAAGATGTCATAAGCAATCACATAGTTGTATTAGCATAAGTCTTAAGTAATGTCTTAAGGCATTACTTAAGACGATCTTAAAATAAAAATTGATTTGACTATAAATACCAGCCTTAGATTCTTTAATCTATTTTTGACCAATGAGATTCTTGATTTGTTTACAACATAAACACTCCTGAAAGAATGCGAACGAGACGCTATTATTACGCGACTTTTTAATTTTCTGTTACCTTGTCACATAGATTGTTGCCTTTATTATTCTCATTATTTATTGCAATTGCAGTACTTACACAAGAATCTTATAATTAAACAGAAATAAGCGAAGCGAAAATATCTCGACAATTAAGCAGAGTAAACGCTTCTCATTTATTACTGTAAGCGTGACTGCTCGGGGATATGTATTCAATTCCTCTGAGATGAGAGAATCAGATAGCGATAGATTCGCCATTAAGTGAGCAATGAGAGAAATACGGTTTTGTCTGTCCGCGTATTTTGCGAGATGGCTCGAGAACGCAGTCAGTGGCGAGGTGATCGAGCATAGCCGATTAAACGAATCGGTCGTTTCTATTCGAGGCAACGGCACTGCTCTCAGGGTCCAGGTATAGAAGATAAGCGAACATCTTCAAGCTACCGTCGCGTATCGATCCGAATCCCGGATTCAATTTTCTACGCCCCCGACGTAGCGCAACGCCGAAACGGCATGCATTAAACATCATGCATCACGCATGCCGGCGCACTGATCCATCGTCGCGACCGACGTCGAGCATAAATGCGTCAGCCAGGACACGACATTAGCTGCGACACCACAACGTTATCAGAGTACCTATCGGTGCTTATCTTCCGCTTATCACTCTGACATCGCACATTGATACGTATTATCGAGAGACTAAAATTTAGAAAATGATAATAAATAAAAAATAATGGAGCATTTAAAACGTTTCGCTCGCAGGTGAATTTTAAAACAAGAAATATTTACTCTATTAAATTCAATATCAAAATCAAATTATATTCAATTTGAATTATTTTTTTATTATTTCTATAGGTCGCCATTGCTCAGTATTAATTTAAAATAATGGAATTAAACAGTTTAACTTAAGAAAATGTATTAAATTTGACTCACATTGAGTCACTTTAAATCACTTTAATTTATTGTTTACTAAGTGCATACATTGATGTTGACGTTATTTACTTTGAAACTAATTACGGAAATTGATTTACATTTTGACATATATGGAGGTTAAAAATAACAAAAAATTATAACTTAAGGTATTGAATTATTATTGTTTCCGTGATATCTAATAATGCATGTTTATTTTTATTTAAAAAATATCAATATAATTTTGTTGATATAAATAACATGACATGCGAAAAAAAGGCATTCAACAATTACGCTTATATGATCGAGTTTCTTTTAATTTTCAATTTTATTTCGAATAAAATTTAAATAAGCTCTTTCTTTTACTTTTTGAATTTATAAGTTATTTTAATTATTTTTGATTGAAATAAATAAAAGAGTATTACAAAGAAGAAGTACATACATACATACATACATGAATTCTCTCCGTTTAAATAAGATTTTCTCAGGTCGCGTTACTTCGGATGCTTCGGACACATTTTAGTAGGCGCCTGCTCACGCATACACGCACATTGTTTTCTATCCGAGAGGCGCGGCGATCTGCTCTATTATTACACGAAATTGCCTGGGAAAACTTTCATTAACTTGTCCGATGCCTAATTCATGAGAGACGGACCGACGCGATATCGTATAATCCGCGCCTGTGGCTCCATGGAGGCGTGAAGGGGATTGAAGGAGTCGAAGAGAAGGGATGGGACAATCGGCGAAATGATTTCGGAGGTACGAAATGAAATAAAGATGATCTCGCGTTCGGCTGCGGATGCAAAAGCACAGGTGGAATTGAGATTCGGCTGACGCTCATTTTCATTCCGATATATTCTGCGAATCGTCATTTTGACATGTTTAACTCTTTCACATTTCACTTTAGAGCCATCGTTTTATTTTTTTCAGCCTTTTGTTATCTCACACATGTGAGATCAAATATCCATTTCTTTCATTCTTGTATTAAAGATTCACAAATATTGCATCTTGAAAGTCTATTTTTTATTATACGTCTCACATATACAAGATAAATAACATAAATTATTATATTTGCAAGTTTTCAATTAAAGAAATATTTGTCTTTATATGCCACTTTTTGTTTCTACGATGACAGATTGTTATTGTCATTTCTTCAAAATTACTTTAATACTATGCTGATCTTCTTAATAAAATATGATCTTTGCGTTATTAGATAATGTTAGCTTTTGAATTATTTCTAAGACATACATTATTTTTAATTTTAATTTTCTTTATTTTCTTGTAATCTACAAGAAAGAGGTTTATTATAAAAATTTGTTGAGTTATTATGAGAATTATCAACAAAAAAATTCAATGAATCTTTCATTAATTTGTTGTTGTTATTTTTGATTATTTAATTATAGTGATTACAAATGCATAAAAAGAGACAATCTGTTGATTAAAGTAACAAACAGTCAATTTAAATCAAAGAACAATTTTAGCAATAAGTTGCGAATCAACTCTTTCCTGCCACCTATTCAAAGTGAATTCAACTAACTTTTGCTTAAATCGAGACTTCAGAGAGTCCAAGAATAGATGTTTTATCCTTGTTTTAAATAAAACTTGTTTAAACTGGCGCCTCTATGTGTACCCATGAAACGTTGAACTATCTAGCCAAGGATATTTCCGTAGGTAACAGTCTTTTTATGATTTTATGTTACTCGTTGTTTGATTAATAGAATTCAGTTGCACAACAATATTTTATAAAAATAATAATTAAGAACCGGAATTATTTAACTGAATTATTTAACTGAAAACATAAAATTTAAAAAAAAATGTTATAAAAACGTCAAGAATATAATATAATAATGTCTCTTATGCAACATGTACCAAAAAAAATAAAAAACTGAGAAGACCAAATATAATATTATTTAGCTAGATGTTTACATTTGTTACAGAAAAATATATAATAGGTTTTATTTTTTAAGCTCTTCTGTTTTATAATTACGATAAAAACATCGCTAAGTTAGAATTATATCATGCAATCATTTTATTTTGATTGTTCCATTTTTATCGAATGTATTTGCGCGCAATTAGAAAGCCATTGACAGAACTTAAAATTTTTCTATCCAAACTGTATCTATATATTTTTAATTTACGATCACAAACAAAATTTTATTCGATAAAAATAGATCTACAAATAAAATTTCATTCGGTAAAAATAGATCTACTACAGAGCACCTTGGTTCTTTTTTTATATTTTTCAGAACGAAATTAAAGATCGTGGATATGTTACCTACTGGAAATATACACCAGATATATGTATTTCATGTGCGCTTTGTGCACACATAGAGGCGCTAGTAAAAACAGATTTTGTTTAAAACGCTGGTACGTCCATTCTCTTTACAGGATTATTTTTGTTGCAATTCCTTACCGACATCTTGCCGTTGTAACAATAATCATCGGAATTTCATAATACCATCCAAAAATTGCAGTGCACAATCTGTGCGATGGCAGAACGTGATTTTATCGGCACAGGCTCTTCGATTGTAAATAGGAATATTGATATTTAGTCATTATTATGAAATAACAATCATTAACATAAATAAAAAGTAAATATTTATTCAAAAGTAAATATTTATATACTTCATAACATGCAAAACAATATGTAATAATAAATATTATTCTAAATTTCGAAATTTTTTTTATACTACTCTGAAGGAGACTCTTTGTAAGCAAAACGTTCAGTACTCTGATTATATATCAATAAAAATTATTAGATTAATAAATTAATTGACTGTTTATCTTAAACTTGCTCTTTGTTGGCTTTATTTTTTAATATATAATATTAATTAGTGTATATATTATATTATTAATTATATATTATAATTATATATTAATTATATATTATTATTAATTAGTGAATTACTTCAAATTATCACCCTCTCATTTCCTTCCATCTTTCATCTCTTCATGCGACTATGTTTTTCTGCGTCTCTCAGAATAGCATCGACCTCTCATTTTATCTTTTCTGCGCATGTACTATCGGATATAATGTAAGTCTCATTATAACGAGGATGAGAACGAAGATGAAGGATTCCGCAAAGATTCGCGTGCGCGAGCTTGCACGAGAGTATTCCTCATTGCATCCACCCTTCCTTTATTTTCGTTTTCTTCTTCTCTATCTCTCTTTCTTCTCTTAGAAGTTCATAAATGTATAAAGGTCCGAAAGCGAAGAGAGTGTATTTAACACGCTACTTTGTTACTGGTCGCGTAAAATGCTGGGAGTCCGTTCGCGGAAGAACTGCACCCACGAGAAATCGGTGAAGACCGCGTCGTCGAAGCTGAGAGAATTCCACATACGGGAAATTAGGGTCCTGCGTGCTACATCGCGTGCGCGGAAACAGTAGCCAGGTCCTTTCAGGTGACCTCACGTGATTCGACTACCGAGTTACTTCATGGTGGCGGATTGTAGTTGCCGCCTCTTCCTGGAGAGCGGGTTCAATCTCGCCATCTCTCTTTAAACTCATATTATTTTACGCACTGTATGGCATCTAAATGATTGCGATTAGAAGTCGGAAAAATATATCATCATCATCGTCATAAAAATAATTTCTTTTTAACTGTTTATCGTTCTTACCACCATTTATTGGAGTCATTTCTATAATAGACGCGCTGCACTAGCATAATTCAGTCTCAATAAAAAATGATGTAATCGCTAGAGATTGCAAAATGCAGGCATGTAGTGATATATTTATCACTACATCATGTAATAGAAGATTTCTGATATTTAACAGTAAGAGTTTGTATTTAATGCGTTGCACGAAGTACAGCCAAGTTGCATAATAATGCGCCCTTATATTTGATGAGAATCACAGACACTTTTTTTATATATCAGAATGACGAAACTTTCCTATGATTTACATGAATAAATAAATATTTGTTGCAATCTCGAGAAACTGTGCTGATGAACATCTGACAATTGATATATCTAGAAAAATAAAATATTAATTTGATTTGAAATTGAAGATTCTCAATTTGTTTAATTAAAAGAAAGAACAGTAGTTAATGAAATTACAATCTGAATAACATTCAATCATAATGAAAAAAGGTAAATAATACACTTATATGTACATTTTATAATTATGTAAAATAATATATCAAATGTTAATAAAGCAACTTAATAATCTTTTTTTTTTATGAAGAAGAAACGTAATAATATGAGAATTAGATATGTAATACTATATTTTTTCATTTAAAGATTTGTATATTAAAATAGAACCAGATGCTTGAATTTAACTTAAAAAAGAAAAAAAAATTAATTTCATCTTAACTCGGGCTTCAGAACTTATAATTCTGAAGGTAATATGTTGCATTAAAATTTTACAGTTACGAGTCTTCATGCAAAATTACATACCTATAGCATTAAAATTACATTGAATGTTAAAAGTGGACATGATTTTCTCCTTGTCTACATCCTAATAATCCTACTACTACCAGATTCTTTTACGTGTCGTGATTTACTATCAATCAGCTCGTAAATTTGCAAAATACAGTACTGTTCGCGAATGTTGGCACTTTCTGTCAATCATCATGCATCATATATCGTTTACTATGTAGCAGTCGGCATCACTTCCCACGTCATTAATTCACCTTGTACCCTAAAATTAACGAGATGCGTGTCTAACTTTTTCACGTAGAGCACAGTAAATTATGTGTTGTACGATAAGTATACTTCGCCTGGTAACAGAAATTACGAGTGCCTGCTAGTACGTTACATTCCTAATATGTGTATCCGAGTTTGTCCTCCTGCGACTACATATGCATGCACAAGGTGTTTTGAAACCATCACGTTTGCCTTCAACTGTCTTTCTTCATAAGTTTACTATGAACTAATTTAACCACAGCGATTATCGATTAAGAGAAATTTCTTTATTTTTTACTTTTAGATGGTTCTTAGAATTGCAATATTGCAAATTTCCTTTGCTAATTTACTTTACGTAAGCATTAATGTAATTCTATCAAAGTTCAACTTTATAATTCTAATAATTTCTTAATATCTATTTTAAATATTAAAATATGAAATATGTATTTAAAAAAGAAATAAATTCTTTTTATCTAAAGTAAATTTACTTGACGATAGTCGAAGAAGAAATACTATGCACATCCTTTGATGAAATTGTTATTTCTTAATTCTGTCTCTAATCGGAAAGTATGACAGTTTCGAGACACCCTATGTACATGATTTGTGTGCACCGCACCTGCATATAGGTCTGGAAAAATACGAGCTCTCACGAATGGCAATTTAGCCTATTACGTCAACATTTAAGATATGCTTTGGAGTGCGCCATGAATTGAAACTTAATGATGGAAACTTTATTAGTGGAAAAATACGCGGAAAACAGTGTACAAAACAGTAGGTAGCTTGATATATAGTAAGAATATATTTTGCGAGAGTATCATTAACATATTGCTTTCACTGATTCGACCAGCGAACTTTGCTTTCTTTTTAGATAAAGAGTTGATTCTATCATTGCAAATAAATGAAAACATTCGTTTTCTAAATCAGCATATTATTTTTAAAAATATATTAAAACGTTAACAAATTAATTTTGATGTTGGCATTTCAAAATCAATTATTATTAGCCGTTAAATAATCATGTCTGTGGAGTACATATTGAATTCTCGCAAATATAAATAGTAATAATATTGTACGACGATTGTAGGTGTCGATGATATTCTGTGCCTTTTTACAACCCCACAGAATTGAAATGTTTTTAACATTTTTATTTATACAATATATAATAAACATATTATGTAATATATTACGCAGCAAAAGTTATTGCAGTCATAAAAATTTGAATACGCCACGATCTTCACGCACGATTGCATAATAATCATTCTGGAGCCTGTAAATGGTAATCCATCCTATAAAATCACTATTTTTTTGCGAGTTATTTTTGTTATATGATATATTATGATAGAACGTATTAATGTCGAATTAGATAACAAAAGCAAAATTTTTGGATGAATAAATAACACAAAATTGATGATCTTTTTATGACAGTTCAGGATAGAGATAACAAAGAAAGCTCTATTTATCTAAATCATATCTCATACATATCTCTTTTTTCAAACATTTTCTATTTTCTTCGATTGTGAGAAATCATATCTAATAGTAATAAAAATATCAAATTGTATTTTAATACATCTAGGTCATATACATTGTAATTCTCATTAAAAATAAAACTGCATTAAATGACGCTTTTTTTCCGCGTTATTGACGTTGCAAGTTAATTTATGCAGAAATAAAATCTGTTTTTAACTTCTATCTCTCTAATCTCTTTTATGATAAACTGTTAATAGCACAATTACTTAATATAATGATAGTTTAATAATAAATACAATAATGCTGATTTATTAATAAATCATTTCTGTGTGAAAGTTATAATTATGAACGCAATATGTTATTTTTCTGTAATTTTTAGTAATTAAATTGATAGCGAAATTCTTGAAGATATAATAAGATTAATTTATCTATTTAAGTGCCGACGCAATATGCATTTATTATTTAAAATAGATGGAAAATAATCTTACCAAAATTTATCTTAATTATTGCTTGAAACAAATTAAGACATGTAGATAAAAAGATTGGAAATATTTCCACAAGGCAATTATTATTATCAACATTATCAAAATTAACATTATCAAAATTAACATTATCAAAATAAATGATAATATTATTGAGATTTCCATGAGTATTTTTTTTCATAAAAATTATATATTTATAATTTTATATATCATAAAATGTCAATATTTCACTAATACAGTATCAGATTGTTTCTAAAGTAAATTAATTACAATATTTATGAAACATTAATTGGAGTGTATTAAGATATGAAGATAATCCTCCAATGTAGCTTCTTTGAAAAGTATTGATTACTTTTTTTCAATTTTGTAATAATCAATATAAGATCACTATAAGATTTTAATAAATTAATCAATTAAAATTCATGAGCTCATTAGCAATTATCACTAGCAAGATTAACAAAAAAAAAAAAGAATAACTGAAGAACCGAAAAAACATTCCGACATAAGTAGCACATTATAAAAATCAAGTTTATTAATTGTTATAAATAAATTACTAAGCGCTTTCCAATTGCTTAACACATCTTAACATAAACAATATAGGAATAAAGTACATAGGAAGAAAGTGTAGTATTGTGCACGACTCAATTGGAACAGAAAGTTCATATATTTGCATCATATATTGCACAATTCCGGATAAAATTAAATTAAATGTAGATTCTCCCGCCTATTAAATAAAAAAAAACAAAAATGATCATTTAACATCGTCTTAATCTCCATTTATAATCACAAAGATTGCAAATGAGGTTAATATGTAATTATCACTAGAAAATATAAGTTTACATAGCCGATCAACATTTCTCAGGCTGAGTACAGATTTTATCAATTATTACATAACTGGAACAACTTATGTCGTCGCGTGCACGAAATAAGTAATCATATAATTGAAAAATTCCCACTAAATAGTGATTGTAAATTTTGTAAAGAGATAATTACGTTAATTGTTTCTGTGGGAAAAATTACAAAAAAAATACATATAAATTTTTGCAATTCTTTTCTTGCTAACCATAACTTTTCTGCTCTAACCACGTGAATATATTATACAATTGTGGCGATTATATCGCCATTCCCCCTCAGGTAAAAATGCATTTCGCAAAAATATAATTTCATTCGAAGAATATGCTGTTCTCGGAATCGCGAGAGAACACATGCAAATATCGAAAACCTGTTCAGCTGTTTGAATCAGAAAAAAAGGATAACACAGAACAGACATAAGACATAACAGTTAAATCGATGAACATGAACAGCGGGTAATAATCAGCGTCATGTTTAAACTGCATTTATCTATCTGAGCATGTGTCAAACAATCTGACATTGCAGTCAAGCACAATATTGCACAGGTTGTAACTCGCTAGGAAAATGAGATGCAACCGTTGCATCTCATGTAGGAAACTAAACTAAAGGATCACGTATATTATAACTTAGATTTCGAAGCTTTCTCGAACGGCTGAAAACAAATAATTTTTCTCCGAGTATGAGATCGAACAATCGAGAGAGATGAGACATTTCACCGTTGGCTTTCGTTATATTAAATTGCTATGTCTGACGCGCTCGGTATAGACTTTGATTCGTGATTGAGTACTGGCCATAACTGTAATCACATCACTGTTCGAATCCCGTAAGACTATAATCAAACAATAGAAAGTAGCTTCAATAATATGTAATATTTAATTTTTTTCATGCATAAATGAAGAACATAAATGAAGATTATTAAATAAAAGTTATATGTGCTTTTTTATAACTTTTTCCATAGAATTAGTAACGTAATCAATTTTCCTTTACAGTTAATAATTTACACTTAATAATTTGTTTATAACAATTGATTGATTTTATGATGTATTTTTACGTTAAAAATGTTTTTTCATACTACAATTCTATTTTCAATTTTAACTGGTTTAGTCATTAGCTTTAATTACATTTACGCTACATATCTGCGAATCTTAACTCTTTTTAAAAATAAAACATCATTGAAAAGTGTATTGATAGCATATTTTTCACGCAGCGTTCTGCATTTATAATTAATATCACGAGTTATGAGTTGATTATATATGCAACGTAATCTGTTTTTGATGTATATTATTTTTTTTAATGAATCATACCATTAATGGCATAATTACTTATTAATGAGATTTTATTAATCAGTCATCATAAAGCTGCAAGTCACAATTATAAACGCAATATATTATTTTT
>NW_017259326.1:324025-325900 GCF_001594045.1 Atta colombica
ATCAATGGCAAAATTCTTAAAGATACAATGTTATTTATTTATTAGCGAATTCGATTGAACGCACTAGTGCATGTTAAAGCTATTATACATCAATTTAATTTGAGTATAAAAGTAAAATGCAACTTCGAATTATTATATAAAATGCATATTTTATCTAACAGCATAATAAAGTATATTGAGTATTTCATCAGTTTAATCGGTTTCTATGTTTATATTTAGTTTATAATAAACACATATTTTTACGTCAATTTATGTACGACAGTTACACTAGTGTATACTGATGCGTCTAATCGAATTCACTATAAAATAAACGTCCCAATGATCGGATATAGATAGTTACTGGGACGTTTATCTCAAATGCCTCATATTCATTTATTATTCATTTAATATTCATTTATTATTCAAAAAGTATGCAAAATAAAATTTTACTATTAATTTTAATATTCATCTTACAAGTCATTGCTTGAAATAATGTAGGATATTTAGGTAATCAGAAAGATTGGAAATATTATATTTCTACAAAGGCAATTGCAATGTTATTAAAATAAATGATAATATATTAATAATGATAATACAACTAATTGAAAAACAAAAAATTCATTTATTATAAAGTTTCATTACCCGGTAAAAAATTTTTCATGCATGAATATGTATAAACATATATACACGCATAAATATTCATAAACATATATAATTATATGAAATATGTCCATATAAGTTCATATATCTTTTTTTCTTCTGTAAAATTACTTTTCAGTGTAATAGAAATAATAATAGTAATGTGAAAACATAAAAAATAATTAAAGGGATAGTTTTTGCATTGCGTGTAATATTAAATGATAATGATAAAACAGCAGTATACTGCTGTTTTATAATTATCATTTAATATTAATGAAAGCGAATCTAAAAAGATTTTGAAATTATGTATTTTCAAATCATCACAAATATTTATAAAGTCTAACAATATACACTTGAAAAAAACTAGAAATAGATAGACTAAAATTTGAAACAAAAAAAACATTCAGGCAAAGAGAAGGGATTAAAATGTATAGATATACTCGTACGTGAAGGAGAAATGATCATTCAATTCTTATAACTGCAAAGAATTAAATTGACTTTGATTAAGTGAGTTGTGTGTTTTATTTATTCTGAATCGTCGCAAACAAATATACAAGTTGTGCACTGCACAGAAGAGCATAACAATTCATTAAAAATTTCTTTTGGAACGTATGTATAGTATATGTATACCAACTTACAGAAAAATTTGAAAATATTGATTGTTTATTTCTCGACACTATTAAAATCTTTCAGTACTGAGTCATACCAAGCTATTTTAGTACTAAGATACTGATCATGTAATACTTTGTTTATGGTGAAAATATGAAAAGTGTAAGATTGTTCAATTAATATCAACGATAAAAATTTTCACTTTTTACATTTCTGTCTTAGGAAAAAATTATATTCTATAACACAAAAGAAAAATTGAGCACTTTCTGAAAAGGTATTTAAAAAATTATTTTTAAAAAATCTTATTTAAAAGATTAATAAATAAATGTATTAAAAAGATTGTCAAAAAAGCGATGCTATTTTGCACAAAAGCGACATCCGATAGTATAATCAGCTAATTTAAAAATAGAATCTCATTAAATTTTTCACGTTGGATTATTTTATTCTGGTTTTATTATTGATAGGTTTTGTAATAGCAATTTTGCCTAACCATTTGCAAGCTACTATTATCTATTGTATTTATGTTTATGTTAACTATAGTCTATTGTACATATTTTATTCTATTACTCTGGTAACATGTAATCTTTTTCATATAACTTTGCAATAAACTAAATTAAAATTAAAATTAAATAATAATAATTAATAAAA
>NW_017259326.1:326000-328347 GCF_001594045.1 Atta colombica
TAGATTAAATTAACCAAATATTAAGAAATATATTAAGAAATGTATTAAGAAATGTAATGTATTAAGAAATGTAGGTATTTTCAAAATATCTATCGATTTGTTTTGTATAATCAAAATTTGTGGCTTACAAATTAATATTTATATTATTTGTGCTTAACATATAAGATTATAAAATAATATAAATTTAATAAACATTAACGAGAAATAGATTACTATATTATATCAATTACTTCTTTTCTTTAATTAAATATAGAGATATTTTTTCAGATGATTTTCATGTACATTGGTATTTATTGTCCGGAAAGTTCGTGCCAATGTTGAAGGAAAATTTAAACACAGAAAATTTAAATTTTAGTATACATTTATTAAATTATATAGGTTAGTCGGCACGAACTTTCCGGACAACCCAATATAACGGTTTACTGGGGGCCTGGACGGTATGAGAGTTTTGATGATTCTCATTATAACTGTCCGTCTTTACATGACACACAAATTCAATTACTGGAAAAAGCGGAATGTTTTGCATGCGCTACCGATATAAGTTTTAGGCAATTTTAAAGATAGCCTATTATTAAAGAGATCTTCTGGCTATCTTCTGAAAGATTTTTATGATCAAGGGAAAAGAATGCCTTATATCGGTTTCTACATATTAGACAAATCATCATTGTTGATTCGCGATGTGGAACTTATTAAAAATATTTTAATAAAAGACTTCGATTACTTCATTGATCGATACACCTAACATGACTGATCATTTGAATTATTCCAATCTCTTCTTTATCAAAAACCCAGCCTGGAAGATCATAAGAACGAAGTTATCACCAACCTTCACATCCGGCAAACTGAAAAAAATGTTCGAGCTGATGTTAGAATGCGGTGATAATCTAGATACGTATCTCGAATCGTTAAAATTAGAAGTGCTGAAAGTTAGCAATTGTCAAAACGCATAAAAGTCATATTATGATTTAATTGAGGCAACAATATAAATATTAAATCATATTGTCATATTGATGACAGATAAAGACATTGAACTGGACATGAAAGACTTATCCTCCAAATTCTTTATGAACATAGTTAGTACTACCGCGTATGGACTTAGTGTGAATTTGTCCAGATGATGAATAGTCCAGACATCGAGTTTCCAAAGTAATATGGTAAACAAAGTTTTAAGATCAATATTTTACGCGCTTTCGAGTTTCTTGCAATATTATTTTTACCAAGTTTAGTTCATTTTATCAATGCAAAATTGTTTAATAAGAAAGTTACTATCTTCTTACGTAATGTGTTTTGACAAACAATCACTTAGCGCATAAAGATCTGAAGAGAAATGATCTCATAAATACTCTTATTGAATTAAAAGGAACTTACAGAGATCAGGACAGTGAAAGAGAATTTAATAAGTAAATTCTTCAAGCTAGTATATAATTAACTTGCATTAAAAAATCAGAAATCTCATTTGTCTAAGCAATAGTTGCAGTAACTAAAATTAATTATAGTAAGAATTAAGAAATGAAAATTTTAGAAAAAAAAAACGAATTAAAATTTCAGCACTTGATGGGGACGATCTATTAGCACAGGCAGCTGTTTTCTTCATAGCTTAGTTATGAAACCTCTTCACAACAATGGCTTTTATTTTATACGAACTCGCGAGACATCCAGAAGTATAAAACTTAAAAAAGAAATAAAAACTTAAAAAAGAAATTCTGCACTCGACGAAATGAATGGTAAAATTACATACATTTTTACTATCTTATAAAAGAAAAATGACTTTTGTATTACTATATTACCAAGTTTAAAGTACAATATTTATCTTATTTGCATGCCAATGGTATAGATTACATCGCTATCATCTCGACATGGTAGAAATTTTGAAAATGTATCCAGTGTTGCCATTTTTAGATCGCATAGAAGAAAACTTACAAGGTACCTAATTCCGATTAGTTCTCGAGAAGGGTATACCAATTTTTATTTCGTTACTTGGTGTGCACTACGATCCGGAACTATCCTACTCCAGATCAATTTGATCCGGAACGATTCACCGAGGAGAACAAACGTAATAGACCGTGTCTATCTTCCGTTTGGAGACGGACTACGTATGTGTATAAGTAAGAACATCGGATATGACAGATATCAAGTTTTGACGGAATTATACAATATATGTATAAAATCAAGAATGAATCAGCTAAAGCATAAATTTACGTTTTTTGCCTTGTTATACAAATCATAAATTCTGTATATGTAAATACGCTCATTAGAATGATGTAGACACTATCCAATTGAACTTTTGAACTATAAAATTTACTTATCTTAATTACAATTTTGCAAAGATAAAATATATATATATATA
>NW_017259326.1:328364-335270 GCF_001594045.1 Atta colombica
TATATATATATATAAATTTTTCTATTATTTATTGAGGCAATGCCATTAATTTTTGTCTTATTTATTATTGTAGAATAATTTGTAAAAAGTCTCATAGTATACATATGTACCAATGACTCGGACCGAAATGAAATTTCGATTCGTTCAGAGGCTGTACCCAATTTTCGGTTTCGGTTCCGGTTCCGGTCTTTTTATCGATAACGGTTTTAGTCTTTTTCGGTCTTTTTCGATTCTAGCTTGAAAAAGTTCGAAATCCAAGCGGTTTCGGTTCTTTTTACCGATAACGGTGATCATAACTATTTGGATTTAAGTTTTTTTCGGTTACGGTATATGATTATCTACTGTAGAAAAAGATAATACACAAGCATAAATTGCATATTTAAGGAAATTCATTTTTTATTTTTTAAGATAATATTGAATTGGAGATATGTAAGCACTAAGCAATGTAAGGCCCGTTTCTACAATGCAGTTTAACTTTAATCTCGGTTCAACTTAGAGCCTTAGCACAAGAACTGTCTTAAGATTATAAGTCAGCCTTTCTGTTAAGATCCTTTCTTTTTATCTTTTTCTAAAATTCTTAAAACTAGAAAAAGATGAAAAATTAGTTGAACCGAGATTACAGTTAAACTGCATCCAATTGAATCCAATTGAATCCAATTAAATCCAAAAAAAATATTCGCTATTTAAAATATTACATTCGGATAGAAAATATTGCATTCGGATAGAAAAAAATTTCAATCCATTTTAATCTATTCTCGTTTGATGAGAGACTATCTTTACTTCCCCCTTGACCCTTTCTGAATCAGTAAATAGCAAAAGAAACGTGAACTAAAAATAGATTACGCATGCGTATTGAATAAATTTTGATAAACTTTTCATGCCTTTTACAATTATTTACTGATTATCATGGGAGATAAGATAAGATAATCTTCATCCATTTTTACGAATGTTACAAGAATCGAGCAACTACAGGCGAGCATTTCTCTCTCTTTCGACTGTAAGAGGGGAACGCATTGTTCTTATTGTTCAGCATAGCTGACGCTTAGTCATAGGGAGGGATGATTATATCATAAGAATATATATGTTTGATGACTGTAGTCGACGATCGAAGATCATCATACCAAAGAGATTAAAAAATCCGAACCGAAAACTAGACTGAAACCTAATTGAAAAATATTTTCGGTCCGGTTATCGATTTCGATTTCGGTTCGGTCTGAGTCCCTGATATATACTGTTATGTATTCCGTAGGTTCTCGTGTGGGACTTTTACAATCAAAATTGGGAATTGTAATTTTGAGGAAATACGAGGTGGAACCTTGCAAATAAACCTCTAATATCAATGATTATCGAATCAGCTAGCATCGAAGCAGTTCGCTTCTTCAACAATGACATTGAGTGATACTATGCATCTCAACATCCATAGAATTAATAACATACAATATAAAGATGTTTTTATGAAAGTTTTATCTTATTAATTGTTTATAAGAAACTTTTTTAATTATTGTTTACAATAAAAATATATAGAAATATGCGATTGTTTTTATTTTTTATCATTTTAAAATACCGGAGATTTATCATGTACATTCTATATAATTTGTTATTTCTAATCTAATTTTTCTTTCATATATCATTAATTAATTAGGTAACTTAAAATTTATTTACTCTAGATAAAAAAATTATCAATATCGATTATAGACAGATTCTGAAGATAACAAAATTATACTTTTCTTTGTTTTTGTAGCGTGTCATTTCTAGAAGATTTTTGACCGCTGAAGTTGAATCCGTATTTAGAAAAATTCTATCACATCACATCACATTTTCGAGTAAAATAGTATCATATAGACCAAAAATGGCTTTAGCCATATATATTTAGAATATATATTTAGAATATATATATATATATATATTTAGAATGGTATTGCAATTAAGGAAATTTTATTTTGCTAGTTTTATCTATATTATCTTATGAGTGGTCAACAATGATATGTTATCATTGCAAGATGAATTATGTGATTTGCAAAACGATATTTTAAAATGGTTAAAAAAACTGCTGCCGATTTTTACAAAATGTTAAAAGAATCATCATATCCCAAGCTTCGTGATTTCGGATGCATTCTGTGTTCGGATCTACATATTTATGCGAAACATCCTTTTCAAAAATAAAACTTATAAAAAGTGAGGGACGTTCTTTTTTGAGCGATGATTCTTTGGCTCTTATACGGCTCGCTATATGTAATATACAAATCGACGTTTCTGATCCTGCCAATAAAAGATTCTGAAAATCAGAATAAGTCTTTTTATTTCACTTCACTTCACTTCATTTTTTATTTCAATTTCGTTTGTATTTAATTATTTGGTCGTACAATTCATCATTTTTGTCAATAGACTAGGCATATTGGCGATACTTAAAAAAGAAATGCGTCAACAATAGTAGCTCAAGAGTGATGTGGAAAATTACTAAAAATTTATTGGATTTATCTTCGCTTTAAGCGCTTAATATTAACTTAATATATGCTTTATATTAACGTTGCTTCATTCTGTCTTAATTATATAATGAGCGAAAAAACAGATAGAATGAAGTTTATAACGTGAATACCCAAAACGAGTACACTTCATGTCTACGAATCAAATTATACGTTCCTAAATGTCAAGTAGCATTTGGACTGCGCGGGGCGAGAAATGAGAGGAATAATAGAAGGCGGAGCCGAGTCGACAATCGTTCGAGAAATGCAAATCTTGCTGAGATAAATTATTCATTTTAATTTTGTTCATTAATTTTGTTAATCGAGAGACATAATAGTGTCTCGCGTCAGTGAACGCGCAGCGCGACGAGGCGCGTATGCCTAATTTCAAATCTACAACTTCAGGTATAGTTGAATTAATACTACAAATTCTTTGAAGCATTTGATTAACTAAGGAAGAAAGAATTTTATTAATTGATCAATCGAAAAATGCTTCGAAGCATTCGTAACGGCAACTTGACCGCACTCTTGGTTTGTGTTTAATAAAAAATCGTTCATCACAATTTCATTTCAAAAGTGGCAAAAAAAGTCAATTCTCGCCTATATTATTCCAATTTTCTCCAGACATGATAAACCAATTTTGAAGACAGCATTTTCAGCGTCAAAAAATATTTCGGAAATAATACTTCATAAGCCAAAGACAAAATCAATGTTATACAAATCAATTATTAGATCAGTGCAAAAGTGCATTTGTTATTCAAAGTTTAAATAGTGCAATTTTGTTAAAAATAAACGAAATTTAAATTAAAAAAAAGAGGTTTAAAGCTTGAAATCTCTGCTTTCGAATGGTTACTATATTTTTTTAGTTTATGTGAGTGTAATTTTTACATATAGTAAAACTACGAGCCGAAAAAAATGAAAAATTTTCTTTTCACTGTAAGTCTGTAGCGTACCTAAAAAATTTGAAAAAATTTTCGATTCTCTATTATAAAAGCTTGAAGCTTACAAAATCATTTTTTAAAAATGTTCCTACGATTCTTTGTTACTGAGTTGTTGCAAATTAAATAAAATGAATATTTTGACTTTGATTGCTTATAACTTTATATCAAAACCTCAATTAAAAAAAAATAGATTCTTAAATTCTCTCATCAGATAGAGTAAGATTTAGATTTTATTTTACTTTTAACAAAAGTAACAGCTGTTTGAAGTTTGAATAATAAATCGGGCACGAACTTTTGCACTGATTCAATATTTGTTCGTATTTGCTGTTTATCTTGATAGACAACTAAGGATGTGTCGGTGAGGAGTTGCAAAATTAATGTATAATTATATGTATACACGTAATATCCTTTCACAATTTAATGAATTACAAAAATGAATCCTGCCCGAAGGACTATCAGAATAGTGTATCTATTTTGTGGTTGGACAGTGATTAACTTATTCCGCGCAGACCGCGAGAACTGCACAACGCTAACGCGATGGAGTGAAAGTTTTTGATCCAACCACATTAAACAATTTCCCGATAATCAACCTTCATGATTTAGGGAATCTGCGCATCGGTTACGACGGAATTGTTTTCTGTTGCGACAGATTCGCACGAGAAACTTCTCGAATGTTCTTTTTAGAATGATCCAAGTCATTATGATATCAAAGTAATTAAAGTCATTTTTTTATCATTTTCGATTTATTTTGATATTACTTTGACGTTATTATGACTTGTTGTTCTATTTGGGGTCAAACAAATGTGCGCTGACGGCGCGGAATATGCGACGAACGGATGTACTTACAGATGATTATGAAAAATTACATTTTTTGATGAGCAAATGCAGAGATATAGATACATCAAATGTTAAAAACAGAGATTAGAAGTTATGTGTATAATTTCTAGTCTACATTACAATAATAATATACATTTATATAATGAAGGCGAATCAAAAGGAGAATAAGAAGGGAAGTAATAATGCATAAATACAGTTGCGCGCATGATACTGAAGTTTATTCGACTTCCGTAACTTGTGAAAATTGTCATGCTTGCA
This sequence comes from Atta colombica, assembly GCF_001594045.1. Lineage (NCBI taxonomy): Eukaryota > Metazoa > Arthropoda > Insecta > Hymenoptera > Formicidae > Atta > Atta colombica. The sequence continues at coordinate 332,863 of NW_017259326.1, forward strand.
TTGAAAATTTCGTGTTGTAGTTTTTAAATATTCTGTATTTTAATCAACGGTGAGAATCAATTTAATGAATGTTAATGAAAATAAATTTTGCTAATAGATCCTTTTTAATTCTCATGATGATATTTTTGTTAATCATACATTGATAGATTATTTTATATCACATCTTATAACTAATAGATAATTATATTTGTTTGATTGATGGTGTATAAACATATCAAAAAAATTTTTCAAATATTGATATAATCATCATTTTTTGAACATAATCAATATCCTATATATAATATACTATCACATATAATATACTATCACATAAGTGTTGTGGCACACCTAATGTATAAGTACAATATCTATAAAGATTTTAGTAGTAAGTACATTATTTATAGGTCCTTATAATATCTGTATCTGTACGTGTACCTGTACTTTTTTATTTTTAACACCTTTTAAGTACAAAGTATTTATACGTTATGTCATTATATTATAAACTTAATTTTAAATCTCAGAAGAATCAAAGAACCTCACACGTTTCTTATGGATTTTGATTCTCGGTCAAATCTTCTCATATTTTTGAAAATTGTAATCCCAGGTATCCTGATTAAAAGTATCAATGGGCGTGATCTTCTAAAATTAAGTTTAGTTTTCGAGATATAATTGTTCAAACTTGCTTAATTTCTATTTCGGATATTAGGCGATATAAACAATCTTGATCCCACATGATCCTATAGACTTGAAAAAAATATCTAGAGCCTTTTATAATAACATGCGAAATAAGACTGCGCCATTTGATACTTTTAATCAGGACACCTGGAACTACAATTTCCCAAAATATAATTTTATGAGAAGATTTGACCGAGAATCAAAATCCATAAGAAATGTGCAGGGTTTTTTCCAATACAATATTTGACACTACTGACATTAAAAAAAAATATGACAATTATCTAAATTTTTATAAGTTAAGCATAAGTAGTAATTTGATAAAATAAAATTCATTTACACAGTTTTTTTTTCATAAGAAGTACTTAAAAATAATTAAATCTTTCAGATCCTTTTATACTATATCTATATTTCTTTTATCTGTATCGATATTTAAATAATTTTTAAAATATATATATCTATATTTATAATTAAAGCTGGGATGATATAAAAATACATTTTTATTATTAATATGAATACAAACTTGCATATTTATACGAATTACGTAACAAAACTTACTTTTATTTTGCATATTTTACATATATGCATCTTTTTGAGCATATTTCTTGTAAAATTCCATATTTGCTCATATAGTCATTAGTATTTACAATTCTTTGAGAAATTAAATATTTAAGACTTAATTTTGTATTCAAATTATTCAAATTATTCAAATTATTCAACTTAATAACTGTATGTAATAGTAAATGTATTCAAATTAGTCATTTTGTGTTAATACTGTTTTACATATTTTTTGCTTAATTAATTTGTTTATTTTATTATATTTTTATAGTTTCTTTCTGTGCTTTTCATTTAAATATATTGCATATTTTTGCATATTTTTACCAAATTTTATGCATATAATATGCATAATATGTAGATATATTCTTATTTTTACATGCATATATAATTCCCAGCCTTACTTATAACTAAATACTTTTCCTACACAATACTTATACCTAGGTATCTTTCAAAAGGTGTTATACAACACATTGCGTTTAAGTAAAAGAAACGTTTTTACAATCTGGTTATAAATTGAAACATAACGCATCTCTACTTTCACACAAGTACAAAAAAGCATATTTTTAACAGCTGCAAAATGGGACTGATAACGGCTTATTGGGGCCTGGATGGCATGATCATTCTTATGACTCTGATAATAACTGCCTACTTTTACATGACACGCAAATTCAAGTATTGGAAGAAACGAGGCATTTTAGAAATAACACCAATACCTTTCTTTGGCAATTTTAAGGAGTGTCTATTCCAGAAGAAATCTCCGGCATATTTCTTAAAAGATATCTACGATGAAATGAAGGGCCTACCCTATGTGGGTTTCTATGTGTTGGACAAACCCTTCCTGCTGGTTCGCGATCGAAAACTCGTCAAGAATATTTTAGTGAAAGATTTCAATTACTTCTCTGATCGGTATAATACGGCCGATCCAATCGATCGCATAGGTTATGCAAATCTCTTTTTTATAAAGAATCCAGCCTGGAAAGTAGTAAGAACAAAACTTACGCCATTCTTCACATCTGGCAAAATGAAGAAAATGTTTGATTTGATGTTAATATGTGTAAAGAATTTAGATGAATACCTCGATGCACTAGAATTGGAAGGTGAGTGTTTAATAATTCATGAGATACAAAATATTACAGAATATAAAGAATTTAAACTTTTATAATATTATAATGTAATTTTATATGTATATATATATATAT
>NW_017259326.1:335370-339760 GCF_001594045.1 Atta colombica
CACACATATATATATGTCAAATAATGAAAATTGATAATTACAAATAATTTTGATGAAACAAACTTTACCCAAGCAAAATAACAAGTCATGATATATATAAATGCTTTGCAAGCGCTGCTGTGTTACTTGGAAAGACTTAAAAGTCTATAGGCAACTAATCATAATCAAATAATCACTTATTTATTAGGAGCACTTATACATTTAAAATCTAGAGTAAACAAAATTCATTGTTTAATATGAGTTGTATTCATCTTCACTTTGGATTATGAAATAATACTAATATATAATCAATAGTATATAATCAGCGAAAATATTTTTATTAGTTCACTTATTAGTCATAAAAAGTGCTTAGACTACATATGAAAAAAAAAAAATTTTTCAAAATCCTGAGCCAAAACATCTTATTGACGCTTTCTCTTTTATTTATATATATATATGTATATTATTTAAATCGTAAAGGCATTGAAACCATTTATCGAAAAATCGAAGGAAGTATTTAATATGAAAACAAAATTTCATGATTTCTGCAAAAAATAAATTCATTTTTTAATTATATGCAAATGTACGCAACAAAAACTTTCATATTTATTTATGTCGATAAAAACATAAAAATTAGAATAAGATATTCATAGATAAATAAATCAAACTAGTAATATTAATGGCAGGTAATGGAAAGACGATAGAAGTAAGAGAGTTAACTGCTAAATTTGCTACGGATATAATCGGAAGCACCGCTTACGGACTCGATGTAAATTCGTTCAAAGATCCAAACGCAGAATTCCGTAAATACGGCAAGATGATATTTTATTATAATACATATCGCAGCTTTGAGATGCTCGCAATATTTTTCCTTCCAACTATAGTCCGTTTGACACGAATAAAGATGTTTGGCAAAGAGCCCACTGATTTTATGCGTAAAGTTTTTTGGGAGACACTAACTCAGCGTATGAAATCTGGTTTGAAGAGGAACGATCTCATTGATATTCTTCTCGAATTAAAAAATAATAATAATAACGATCAGAATCTTAAAGATTTCAGTAAGCGAACTAAAATTAACTATTTATACTTTATACGAACTTTTTTTTTAATTATGTCTAATAAAAACAGAAATGTGATATCTAATGATAAATTAGATTAATTGATTCGTCTAACTAATAATTCTGATAATGATAATTAATTAAAACAACTGGAAACCTTTAAAAATTTACAATGAAGTAAATTGTAGCTTTCGATGGTGATGATCTTTTGGCACAAGCAGCTAGTTTCTTCTCAGCTGGTTTTGAAACTTCTTCAACGACTACGACGTTCGCGTTGTATGAACTTGCGATACAACCTGAAATACAGAACACTCTGCGAAAAGAAATTTTCGAGGCGCTCAAGAAATCTAATGGAAAAATTACATACGATATGGTATGCAGCTAATAATAAAAATAAAGTAAACCTTTAGACCACCGAGACAACTTTAGGACGCTCGCACAGAATGCAAGAGAATCCGGTTCGATTCCCGGCCAAGGCAATATTTTTCGCAATAAGTTTATTACAGTTTTTTAAGATTAAATTTGGGAAATTTGGGAGGGATTATTAATATTTCAGATTGATTGCGTTGAAAGTCCGACAACCATATTGGCATGCAATTATAATTTTCTGAAATTAATTCATTTAAATGAATATATATATTATAATAGTTCTTCTTAACATTGAGATCATAATGGCGCTTCGTATTTAAAGTAATGTATTTAATATAAACGGTCTTATTTAATCTTATTACTGTGTTATAATTTAAATGAAAAATTATCTTTACATATAATTTTTTATTATCAGGTATGGTCATTACCATATCTCGATATGGTGATGTCAGAAACATTGAGAATGTATCCACCATTGGCATATCTAAATCGCATCCCTAATCAGACTTACAAAGTACCTGAGTTCAATCTCGTAATTGAAAAAGATACACCGGTTTACATTTCGATGCTTGGCCTACATTATGATCCAGAATATTTCCCCAATCCCAATAAATTCGATCCAGAACGATTCAATGAGGAGAACAAACGTAACAGACCATCGTGTGTCTATTTCCCATTCGGAGAAGGTCCACATTCGTGTATTGGTAAGAAAACTGATTTTAATATCATCTCTATTAAAATATTAATATAAATTTTTTCATTTTTTTATTGACATAATATTATTATGGTACTATTAAATATGTATTTCGCAGGCAATCGCTTCGGGCTCTTGCAAACGAAGCTAACACTACTTAAGATCTTGAGCAAATGCGAGGTGACACTGTGCAAAGAAACTTTGGTACCAGTAGTAATTGATCCAAAAGGAGCTATGACAGTGCCGTTAAATGGTATATTGCATCTCAATTTTCGAAAAATTAATACTTGTGCTATTTAAAATATCTTATAGAAATTTTTTTTTATTTTAAACCATAAATGTACAATATATTCCTTTATACTAAATATGCGCTTTGATAAGAAACTGTATAATTAAATATAACAATAAATATGTTGTAAATATGTCGTATATTGTATTTTTTGCACTAAATTATTATTAAAATAATAAAATCGGCGATACGATAAAATTTAAAAGAAATTTGTTATCTCTTTGTTGTATCATAAATTAATAGCAAATAACTTAGTTAATTGTACTTTTAATGCGTTTAACAATTTTTTTTTATTAATATTCTTATTTATGATATAAAAATTTGAATTATTTTTATTTTTTGAATTAAAATTTTGAGTTTTTTTTAACTAAAAATTTTAACTGTTTTACAATATAAATATTATTTTCCAAAAATCATTCAATATTTATAGAAGAGTTATAATTTATTAATTCATTCGTCTTGTACAGTGAGGTAGATAATTGCTTGCTCATGTTTAGGAGAATGAGAAATGGGCATACAAGTTACTGCAACATAATTTTGCAATATAATTTCAGGCTTCGAGAAAATCACATATTTCATGCGTGAAAATAGTAGTGAATAAATAGTAATGCATAAACAATACTGAAACTCGTCTGTAGACTTCACGTCACTTTTTTCGTTTATAAACATCAAAATTCACACATACAATAATTATTTATAATTTTATAATAAAGATAATAATTAATTAATTTACAATATCTTGAATTGAAATATGATGAATCAATTTTATTACTATATATTATGTTTCTATACACAAATAAAATTAACTGATTTGAGAAAAAAATAACTGATTTGATGAAAAATAATTGACACAAATAAAATTAACTGATGTGAGAAAAAAAAATATATATATATATAGACATATATATATTGACAATTTAAGCGGAAAAGAACTTATAAATGTCTCAGGAATAATAAATTTGCGTTTTTATTCGGCATATATGTGTGCATACCTTACTTCAAAAGTGACACAACTAAAAAAATTAAGTTTTTCAGAAAAAGAGAAAATCTATTTTTAAACTTTAAATTTTAATTTTAAAAAATGGAATAATAATAATAAACATACAAATAAAGAGAAAATCTATTTTTTAACTTGACAAAAAATTTTTAATATTTGATTACATAAATATCGATAGAAAGTATTTTTAATATATATAATAAATAAAATATATTTAATAAAATATTATTTTTATTTTATTAAAAAAATTTTTTTAAACCATCTTTTTTTTAGGTGTGACGATCGATTTTGACAATTTTTTATAAAGTTAAATTAGATGATTGATAGTATAATATTTATACTTAACTTATTTACAGCAACAATTCGAAAATTTTTAATTGTTTAAGGGAGCAATATATAGGGCAAATCAAAAGTTTGCTCGAATATCTTGAAAGCAAAGCATTTTTGGGAAAATATTTCAAATAAAAATTATAGGATTAAAAAGCTTTATTCACTAATCACATTTGACGTTGGGTATCGTGGCCAACATCAAGTTAAGATCAAATTGATTTTTTTAAATAGAACACCCAATTTTGATGGCAGGATGTGAAAAGAACTTTTTAAATCCTACAATTTTTGTCTGAAATATTTTTCTCAAAAATGCTTTGCTTTCGAGATATTCGACCGTTTACTTTTGATACATCCCTGTATATTTTAATTAAATGTTGATCATATCTTTGTTTTGTTATCAAAATTTCGATTTGTTATCGGAATCTTAGTAGATCGCAATGTAAATACATTGAGTAAATAATGTCATTGTTTATACATAAAAAATTTTTAATACAATTTAATAATACTTGTTTCTCTCTAATATGTATTAAATGTGTTTTCAAAGTCTATAATAATTTTGCAATAAATTCAACACACATATCTTTATTTAGAAACAAACTGGTAATGAAAAAAACTGAAAATAATTAAATATAAAAATTAATTAATTATAAAAGATTTTAAGATTAAATTATATA
>NW_017259326.1:339860-345606 GCF_001594045.1 Atta colombica
ATATATTACATAAATATAATAGTTGTAGACCTATCTACGTATAATTGCGCATTTCTATAAACTCTCTTATGCACGATTATTTCCAGATATGTTAAGGATAATCTTATCTGGGAGATAATATTTCCATTATAGATTAGGGAGATATCTCTTGGATAAAGATCTAAATTTAGAGGTCAAGAAATAGAGCATTAAAAAGAGTGAAGTAGCCTAATTAGACTGCTCACGCCGTCACTTTATTGTGAAGCAATGTTTTTAAACAATGGGCTGTTATTTTTATGTCCACACTCATATATATGTGTATATATATATATATATATATATATAATGTGATAATATATGTCGAAAATTATGTTAATTACATACATGTAAAATAAGAAAAAAAACGTAATACGTTCGATATTATAAAAATTAAATGAATAGATAAGAAAAGCAAGCAAAGAAAAAAATTTTAATTTAATTAGATATTCATCAAGATTGATATTATATCAAGATAAATAATATAATAAATACTCATAAATACGATAATTTCACTGTGCGTAGCTTAAGCAGTATCTCCAGATATTATATTCAACATAAATAATATCATCGACATATCCTTTGCATTTTCCTGTTAGAGCTGAATATAACACGAACTCTCATCATTCGTGTAAGTTTTATAATTGTAAATTGCACATTAGTTTTTATAATTATTTTATTTCATAATTAACTTAATCTTTTCATGCGGATACATATTGAAATACATATTAATAATCTTTTGACTTCACACATAATTTTATAACTTAACTCCACTCTTTCTCGCCGTCCAACGAAGAAATAGTTTCGATAGTTTTTATAAATGACATATTGCGTAACTGTATTTAACTGCGACATGATTCTATATTTTATCCTTTAAACTTAAAATTTATTCAACGTTTAAACATTGGGTATTAATTTAAATCTATGTTATTTTTATTTGGCTGATAAAGACTTACAAGTATAGTTGAAACATTTGGTTTTTTTGTATGATATCGAATACTAATTAATTGTGAATAAAGATAATATATTAGTTTAAATTGAAATCTTTCCTTTGCTCGTTTTTTTTTATCTATCTACTCATTTAATTTTTATGTTAATTACACTTTTATCAAATAAAATTATACATATAGAATATTACGTTATTAATCTGAATTCCAAAGTATCATTATTGTTGACATCTCGTTTATTATTTGTGCAACCTCATATTTGTGTCTTATTTTTCTGCTATATTTACTAATGCGCATCAATAAAATTATTTTAGTCTTTATATTGTTAAATAAAATTATTGTTATTATAACGTAATCGTAGTTTTATTCTTTTGTAAAAAAAAAACAATACAAAAGTTATTTTCTTAATTATTTTATTTTCTTAATTATTCTTATTATTTTTCCTAAATGTAGATTGAAATATTTGCTATTACATACGTGAAAAAAAAACATAGCTGACCATATTTTATAAATAATTATTTATATTTGATTATATATAATTTTTATAACAAATGTTATAAAAATAATGCTTAGAGAGATAGCATAACGATTCGTGTTGATTAAATAACAATTCCTATACTTCTAGAAGCATTTTTTTAATATCGTTTTCTGAAGACAGATTCTTTAATCATTATTTTTAAATTGGTAATATATTCACAACGAATTTCTCTTTAATCTTTCTAAATAACTAAAAATATAACATTTTCTATTTTGAATATAAATACAAGAAAATAAATATTTTTATAGAGAAGCTGTGAAATGACGCTCATGACGGATTGCTGGGCCCTGGATGGCATAATAATTCTAACAATTCTCATTATAACCGCCTACCTTTACATGACTCGCAATTTTAAGTATTGGAAAAAACGGGGTGTGTTGGAAATAACGCCATCATCTTTCATGGAATGTCTATTTCGAAAGAAAGCCCCGGCATATTTCCTAAAAGAATTATATGACCGAGCGAAGGGTGAACCTTATATCGGTTTCCACATTCTGGATAAACCTATCTTATTAGTTTGCGATCGCGAAATCATTAAGAGTATCTTGATAAAAGATTTTAATATCTTCTATGACCGATACGCCACGGGTAATCCAAAAGACCGTATTGGATACACTTCTCTCTTTTTAATTAATAATCCTGCTTGGAAAATTTTAAGAACAAAATTATCACCATTCTTTACTTCCGGTAAAATGAAAAAAATGTTTGATTTAATGCTAGAATGTACAAATCATTTAGATGAGTATCTCGATTCATTAAAGTTAGATGGTAAGTTGGAGAAAGTTATTAAACAATTTATAAAATAATTTTAAAAATGTTGAAATACATATAAAGATTAATTACGTCTGTAAATTTTTTGTAGTACTAAAATATTTTATATATTTCTTATATTTATATTTATATATTTTATACACACAAAAATATTTATTCGTGACAATAAGAACCAAGAATCGATATACATAATATTTACATTAGACGTTTAATTAATTGAAGACATTGTCGGCAGATAAAGGACAAATAATAGAGGCGAAGGATATAAGCTCTAGATTAACAATCGATATGATCAGCAGCACTATTTATGGACTCGACGTGAACACGTTCAAAAATCCAAACCTTGACTTTCTAAAATATGGCAAGAAGATATTTACGAATAATTATCTGCGTGCTTTAGAGATACTTGCAATGTTTTTCCTTCCAAACATATCTCGTATAGCTCGTCTAAAATTGTTCGGTACAGAGGCTACCGCTTTTTTGCGCAAGTTTTTCTGGGAAACATTGACTAGACGCATGGAATCCAGCGAGAAAAGACACGATCTTATCAATATTCTGATCGAACTCAAGAAAAACAATCATGATCATAAAATTGAAGACTTTGGTAAGTGAAATTATACTTATTGTATAGTTTATACATAAAAGTAAATAAAGATATGTAACATTATAATTTATAATGATAAAATTAGACAAGCAATAATAACATGTAAGAAAATATCGTATAGTTATCATCATATAACTCATAACGATCTTCAAGAAGACATTGGATGTGTTTCAATGTCTTCTCGAAGCTGAGATGTCCCAAGTTATTCTTTAATGGGTTGAATAAAAGGATCATTTCCTTTATGTTTCACTTCTTGAATATGAATGCCGATCTCTCCACTGTACGATCCAAAACGTTCATACTTTCGCTTCTTTTTTTCTTCGGACAGCGAAGAGAAAGAGCTCCTTCCTTTCCAAGCTAGTTCGATTGAATTTGCGAACTTATCGCAACTTATCGCAACTTATTCTACACTGTATATATTTCCTCAAGCTGAACCGATTAGATATGCACTTGTTCATAATCTAACTTCTGATATGTACGAAAATATGGATATCATCGTACAATTCATTTATCTCATGCGATAAGGATATGGGATTTCATTTGTGCGTTGTACGACAAATTTTTCAAGTCTGTTAATTGACTATAGGATAGAGAGATCCGAGGACCTCTATGTTCTGCATATATTTGTCTTACGACAAAAATAAAATCCTACCCTAACTCATCAACTTCTGATTAAATTAATCGACGATTAACTCGCAAAAGTGCCATCAGCAGTTTGTATCTTCTCTCTCTTTCTCTTCTGTATTTAGTTCTCACGTTGGTAATGATTAGTTAACCATCGAGCGTTTACCGGGATTAGTGAAAGAGAACCTAAGACTACTACCGTTGTAAATTGTTATCTTTCTCTGGTATTCACGCCGATATTCCCTCTTCCGCACATCCATTTACAGAAATCGGTAGTGCTGATCTTTATTATCTTATGGAGCTACTCAAATAAAAAGTTCGGTAGCTATTTTTCTTCCAAACGATAATCGATCTTAATTGCAGCAAACAACGGAGGCTTTCAAAACTTTACAAATGAAATTAAATTTTAGAATTCGATGAGGATGTTCTCATGGCGCAAGCGATCAGTTTCTTCGCAGCCGGTTTCGATACAACCGCACAGCCTATTGTTTTCACGTTGTACGAACTCGCATTACAACCGGACATTCAGAACACCCTAAGAAAAGAAATTCACCAAGCGCTCAACAATTTCGATGGAAAAATTACATACGACATGGTGCGTCAATATCATCTGTCCTATCAAATAATTTCTGTGAAAAAATGCTGATATAAATATTGTTCATACTTTTGTCCAACTATTGATTTCATTCCTGAGTAAATTTTAAAACTTGATAAATCTTCAATATGTAAAAATAATATCTTTATTCTATTAGATCATATCGCTACCGTATATGGATATGGTGGTATCGGAAACTTTAAGAAAATACCCTCCATTGGGATTTCTGAATCGCAATACAATGGAGACTTACCAAATACCAAATTTTAATCTCGTACTTGAGAAGGATACGCCGATTTATATCCCAATGCTTGCTCTACATTACGATCCGAAATATTTTCCCAATCCTGAAAAATTTGATCCAGAGCGATTCAATGAGGAGAACAAACGTAATATACCATCATGCGTTTACTTCCCTTTTGGAGACGGTCCACATTCGTGCATAGGTAAGGCAATTGATTTTAACTATGATATCAAGAAAAGATTAAAATTGCTAATCACACATGAAATTGAAATCAATAAAAATGGGAAAAGCACACTTTATAACTAGACAAATCTAAAATTTTACATTTAGACAATTAAGTTGTAACGTACGAGTTGTTGTATTTTAATTATAAAATTGAATTTGAAAACATAAATTAAGTAGCATATATTTTAAAGTGTTTGTTACATGCACAGATTGCATTATAAATGAATCAGAAATAAAGAAATCAGCGGAAATAAATTGCAATATACACAATTACTTAATGTTAATGCAATGAAATTTCAAATCATGATAGTGATTATGCAATAATATTCGAGACTTTTTTTAATTTAACTAGACTCTACGATTGCAGAGAATTATGAAATTGATGATTTCAATTACAAAGTCGCAAAAATAAGAAAAATAAAATCAATTAATAATATTTAGAATTTAATTTTTTTTAAATATAATAAGTTGTATATTATTGTAAATAGTTGTATATTATTGTAAATATAATAAGTTGTATATTATTATACGTTTTGCAGGTAATCGCTTTGCATTGTTAATGATAAAATTGATACTCTTTAAAATGTTGAACAAGTGTGAAGTAACACCATGCGAAAAAACTATAATACCAGTGATCATTGATTCAGCAGTGGCTTTGACAGGACCGTTAAATGGCGTAATATATCTCAATATGCGAAAAGCTAATACTGTTACCGATTAAAATTTGACAAAATATTATTGATTATAATCACATTTTTGTATTAACATTATTTTCACATATTTTGTATTAACATTTTATCATTCACTAATCTGTAAGAATAAATCGAGAAATATTTTTAGCATGGATAAATCGAAAAATACTTTTAGTAAGGATAAATCGAGAAATATATTTTTTAGCACGAAAAACTTCAATTCTTTAGTTATTATATAAAATGAGGAAGAATTCAATTCAACTAAACTTTAGAATTATGACTCTAAACTACAAACGTAAAATTTAAAATATACTTTGCTTACTTATTATTAAATTACAAAAGATAATAATATAAAGAGGAATTTTTGTCAAATATTTCTTCATCACCCGCAGAATGATGGTTTTTCCTTTATTCGTCGACATTGTAAATATAGGAGGCAGCCACAAGAGCAGCCGGTCACATACTGATGCGATGATATATATATATATATA